>NC_052480.1:13642368-13834476 GCF_009730915.1 Dioscorea cayenensis subsp. rotundata | reverse complement strand
GGATACTTCACTATCTCATGATTCACCCTCTCAACCCCTCTTCAATCTTGAGGTTCTAACCCTAATGGAGATCTCTCTCCCACCAAGGCAACAAATCATGCAAAACCAAATAACCATAAGATCAATAAGGCAAGCAAGCATTAAACAATCAAGAATGAAACTTAATCAAACTCGGATTAAATAGAAACACAAAAGCAAATCCACAAAAGATGAGAATCCTAGGGTTCACAAGCCCAAATACCCTCTAGGGTTTTAGCCCTCCATGGAGCAACATACAAAACACACCATCAATGAATGAAAGTACATTAAAACCATAGAAATAAACCCCTTATGTATGAACCGATGGCCTTGATGGAGAGCTTCGACGCCTTGAAGGACCCACTCCGAGCTAGGTTCACCGGTGGCTTCCTTGATGCTATGACGGAGGAGGAATCGATCAAAGTTGGTGACGAAGCGCCTCCAAAGCCGCAAAGACCTCCTCTCCAAACCCTAGCCGTCTCACCCCTCAAGAGCCGCACAAAAGATGAGAAAGAATAGGGCAAAACGGCTATTTATAGGCCTCACAACGCGTCTGTCACGTGCCCCCACGCGCCCGCGTGGATTTTCCTCATAGTGATTTCCACAAACGCGATGATAAACAATCTCCTCTTAAGGCCACACGATCGGGCACACGATCATATGGTAGGCTATACGGCTTTTCCTTCATCAATGCGTCTTGAAAGGTCTTGAAATCTTTACAAAGAGGAGGAATGTGGAGACATGGCTGCCTTTGTGCCCTTCCATTAATAACTTGGCTTGCAAAAACTATGGAAGTTGGCACACATCTCCTCATAAAAAGAACTCCTCTTGTGTCTTCCAACTTGATTTGTACAAGAACTCCCCAATATTATGCCATGATAGCCTATCTTCGCTCCCTTTTGAAATCCTAATGCCTTCACAACCTATATGCATAAAAAAGAACACCCAATACACGAAATGAGACATAAACCGAATAAAATATGATGCTCAATGTATGTAAAACATGCATAAAAACATGTCTACTCAAGCACTTATCAATAGTACCGATGGGGCGGTGGCGCTTGAAGACAATATGAACGTGGCATAGGAAATGAGAAGGTGATATTGAAATCTCTGCCAGGGATCGGACGGATGGGGATGCTTGACGGCGGAGGAGTCGAAAGGTCAGCCTTCCTCTCCATCAGGATCTAACGGCATCTCGGCCGGACAAGGTGGTCAAAAGAAGACAAAGAGAGGCTTTATGTGGATCTTAGATACCGGATCTCTCAAACAGCGATCTCGATCCCCCTGGTAGCGGCAGTGAGCACCGATGAGGGTGAGTTTATATATATATATATATATATATATATATCTCCATGTCTGAAGTGAAGATCTTGCAGAAGAAGCAGAGGAGAGGAATCGAGGAGAAAAGCATGGGAATTGAGCATGATCTTGGACGGATCATACTTCCCCAACCTCTACTAAAAATCAAACTCTTGAAGAGCTGGCTGACTTTGGTTTTGGCTTATGGTGCAGCAACATCAGCAACGATAGTAGTAGCTTTTAATGGCGAACACGAAAGCAAAAGAATAAACATTGATGCAGAACAACGATCACAACGACAATGATGAGCAGTGGCAACAAGCCACAGCGTCCGGCATGGTTGGCGCCATTATTTAAGCCACTCAACCATGACGGTGAAACAGCGACAACAATGGCGAGCGGGGATGACAGGCAACAACATCCGGCAATGGTTGGCGGCATTATCTCAGCCACTCAACACTCAACCATGACAGTGAAGCAGCGGTAACAATGGCGAACGGCGATGACAGGCAATAGCATCTGGCATGGTTGGTGACATTATCTCAGCCACTCAGCCATGACGGCGACCCCTTTTTTTTGTATAGATTCATGTAGATATATGGGGAAGAGAGAAAACCTTGTCGGGTTCTTCTTCACAAATCCTCTCTCTTCTCGAATTTTTTTACTCTCTAAAAAAACTCTCTTTCTCTCCTCCTCCTCTCTATGCCGGTCTCTCATCCTTTTATCAAAAAATCATGGATCTTATCTCTTCAAACAACCCTTCCCGTCAAATCACAACGAATTGATAAAATTCAAAATTTTAAATTTTTTTTCTTATCTTTTCAACCAACCCTCTCGTCAAATCATAATTGGATCAAATAAATTTTATTTATTTTATTATTTTATTTATTTATTTATTTATTTATTTATTTATTTATTTATTTTTTAATTTAATTTAAAATTTTAAAAAAATTATTATTTTTTTATTTTTATTACTAATTCAAAATTTTATTTTATTTTATTTATTTATTTAAAATTCATTTAACCTAATTTGCCTCGGGATATGTGTTTGGGGTACTTCGGGATTTGCACTTTCTCAAAGTTGCCTCGAGATCCGTATTTTCAAGGGCAATCTTGTAAATTTTTCATTTATGCCTCGAGATATGTTCTCAGGGGCAATTTTGTAATTTTCATTTTGCATTTACCTTAGAATTTGCATTCTAGTCCAAGATAACCAAATAATCAATTAAGATTAAGATTAGGACATTTAAATTTTAATTCTAAATATATCTATGATTAGGATATATTGGAATTTAAATTAAATTGGGATTTGGTTTCAATTAGGACATTGAATTTTATTAGGACATGCGTTATATTATTTATATATAAACAAATGCACCATTCCTACTTGTCTCACGAAATTCTCTTTGGTGAGTTTGAGTGAGAGAAGTAGGAATTCCCAATCTTTTCTTTTGTCATGGCCAATACATCTCAACCTTTTTGGGATATGAACCAAAATTACAATGAGGTTCCCCATGGTCAAGCCTTCATGCACCGCACTCCTACGTTTGATTCTGAAGACGAATCCACAATCATATATGAAGGAGCAGAACAATCAGAGTCGGTGAAGCACTATCCAAATCATATGGCTATTGCCAAATTGTCCATGAACCATTGATTTGAAGACTGCCTAACTGATGCAATTTTCTTGAAACCTAAAGGAGAAGTGAAAGATTTGAAGACATTCGAAACCCTTGGATCTACAATCATCAATCACCGCCAGGGATGGAAGGGTGGGGAGCCTATTCAAAATAGTTTAATCGATCTTAAATATTATGGAGAGTGGGCCAAATTCATAGTCAATAATTACTCCAAGGAGTTATCTGAAGCAAAATTGATGGCCGTGATTGTGGCTTCAGTCGGCCGCTATGATTTTGACATGAACTTTTATAAAGCGCTAGTAGACCTATGGTATCCCGACACTAACACTTTCCACTTTTTGCACGGAGAAGTTGGGATTTCATTATGGGACATCAAGGAATTGGGAGGACTTCCAATTACAGGAGACATCTATGATGAAGTCATACCTCCTAATGACACAATCTGCTGAAGATATGACCCTGAACTTTCTATTTTAAGAAATCTATTCGACATCTTTCAATAGCCCTCAAGACAAAGCGTCAACGAAGGTGTATTCTTTGAGGATTGGGTGGAGTTTTTTAGGAGATCAAGACATAGCTCCCGTTATAGATTGGCGTCTAATCCCCCTCCAAAGCCTGTTTTCAAAGTAGATTTAGTTGCTTTTATAGCACTTTGGATTTGCTTTTTTATTATGCCTGGTGATCGCAATGTGATTAGACCAGGAGTTCTTATGATGGCATGCAACATCCAGCATGGGAGGAGATTAGCTTTTGCCCCTGCAGTGCTAGTGCACTTATACTTGGGCTTAAATGCCATGGCTAAACAAAGAAAAGGGCACGGATTCTCTACCACAGTGTTTCCTACTCATTTCTTTTATGCTTGGGCTAGTCATTATTTCTAGAGCATATATCTCAAGAGGAAAATAGATGACAATACCTTGAGTATCCCCGGGTTGCTGAGAATACCGAAGATGCTGCAATTTATAAATTCCAGTGGGACTCCATTTGCCAATCCTATATATGTGAGGAACTTTATCCGACATGAAATCAATTTCATATCTCGCCCTTTCTCATTCTTGTATCATAATGACGAGGTAGTACGAGATTTTAGATACCCGATTGGACCCAATGTATTGGATTCATATACTATGGAATATGTGATGAATCTTCGTTGTGAAGTTCTTTCGCTTCGATGTGTAGGAGATTTTTTTGCAGAACCTTATAATCCGCACCGATTTGGGCGCCAATTTGGATACGATCAACATACTCCAACGTACATTGATGTTCCTAGGAGAGCTTCTTCTCTAATGATTCTTGCGGGGTACTAGCTTCATTTTTCTCACCAGAAGACGTCTAGCTTATTCTACATCCCTGAGCATGACATAGAAGAGAGACTTATACTTGTTTATGCACAGAAATGGTTGAGGACTGTTGAAGCTTTTTTCCAACAAAAACATTCATTATTGATCCAAGATGATTTCAGAGATAAGAGAACCATTAATATTGAGCAAGGGCAATCTTCGAAGGGCCACAGATTTATCAATGAAAGCATATTCATTGATGACATAGATCCCACTGCTGATCGAGTTGTCCAATCAAAGCGGCAAAGGACTGAAGGTATGTCAACTTTATCTATTTGCTTATTTGTTTATTCATTTTTTTATTATTAGTTTTTTTTTAAAGAAAAATCAACTTCCTTCCTTTATTTCTTTTCCTTCACAAAAGTTTTTCAAAAATCCCCAAGAACTTTTTTCCTTTTCTTTTATGGCCTTTTTTTTTTTTTTAAAAATTTTTTTTAAATTTTAATTTAAACCTTTTTTTTTAATTATTTTTTTTTCAATGATTTTTTTAAAATCTGATTTTTTGTCCTTCCCGATTTTTCAAAAATTGTGAATTTTTTTTCGATTTTGAAATTTTTTTCTTGAATTTTTTTTTTGTTTTTGTTTTTAAAAATTTTTTCTAATTTAAAGTCAAACTTCATAATTTGCATACTTTTTATTTGACTCAAAGTCCAAATTTTGACTCAAGTCAAACTTTGTAACTTAACACTTTTTATTTGACTCAAAGTCCAAATTTTGACTCAAAGTCAATCTTTGTAATTTTACACTTTTTATTTGACTCGAAGTCCAAATTTTGACTCAAAGTATATTTTCAATATAGGGATAAACATTCATGACACCCCATTAGACAATGTTAGGGCTGTTCAAAGTCCTTCAAGAATTGATGATGTTCCCCTATTAGATCTAGAGATGCACATGAGCTCGCCATAATGGTAAGAAATATCTCTTCCTCCTTCTTTTTCATCTATGCATATTTAATGAACTTGATGACGTCTTATATCTAGATCAAGTAAACACACAAGATTTAAGTGTCGGCACTGGAGAAAACATTGGAGTCGGCGATAATTTCGGATGGAAGATAACATTAGAGTAGAGGAAAATATTGAGATTGAAGAAGCTCTTCCTAACCCACTAGAAGGTATTACCCTCATGTCATTTTGTTGGTGATGATGGGTCTTCTGAGGACAAGGATCATCTCTGCTTTGGTAAAAGTCCAAAAATGAGCCATCTTGTTTTATGCTTGAGACATTTGTGCTTTGTAGACTTTGAGATTTTGTTGCATCCCTAAACTTTTTTTATCAAGAGAGTCCAACTCATCAAAGCGGAGCCGAACATTATCTTCATTAGAAATTACATTTTGCAATGCCATTCTCAGGGAGGGTATCTGGATTTTGAGAAGTAAGACCGCTTCAGTTCCATACAATAAAGAATATGGCGTGCACTGTGTCGGAGTCCTATATGTAGTGCGATATGCCCATAGCATCTCCGGGAGTCTTTCATGCCAATCTTTCTTGTTTTTAGACACTGCTTTCTTTAACAGCTTTGAGTGGGTTTTGTTAAATGCTTCTGCCAATCCATTTGCTCTAGAGTTATAAATGGAGGTATATCTCCAATCTAATTTATGATGATGTGTGAATCTCCCGACTTTGAAGCTTCTGAAAGCGGGGCCGTTGTCTGAAATAATTCTTATCGGAGTCACAAATCTATATAAGATGTTTTCCCTGAAGAATTTGAGGATAATCTCAGTCTTGACTTCTCTCAGCGGGATTGCTTCTGCCCATCTGGAAAAGTTATCTATTGCAGCCAATATGAACAGATGTCCCAAAGATGATGGTGGTTCAATAAGACCGATTACATATGTTCCCCATATCTCAAAGGGCCATGAGGAGGCTGTGGGGTGTAAAGGATTTGGATGTTGATGAAAAAAGTCTCCATGTATCTGACATAGGTGACATTTTCTAGCATAATTGATGCATTCCCTGACCATGGTTCGCCAGTAATATCGCAAGCACTTGATCTTGAGTCGCATTTTGGGTCTGGATTGGTGTGCACCACATATCCTGAAATGCACATCATGCATAACTTCTTGGGCTTCTTCATATGAGAAGCACCGTAGGAGTAGTTGATCATATGACCTGCGGTATATTATATAACTTATGAAGGTAAATCTTAGGGCTCTTTGCTTTATCTGAAGATGTTTTAATTTATCCTCGGGGAGTTTATCATATTTCAAATATTCCATGAACGGTTGTCTCCAATCTTCCTTTGGCATTTCTAGAGTGAAGACTTCCGCATTGCCCCCAGCACTTTCCTTTTTGACTTCATCGGGGATCGTACTAATGGGTCTTCCATTTCTTATGGTTATATGGATTTCTTCATAATTTGGGTTCACCAGCTCCTTTGTTACTTTCACCAAAGAATCAGCTTCTCCATTTTCTGATCTTGAAACCCTCCTCAACCGCACTTGAGGAATTTTCTTCATCAGATTTTTGACCTTCTTATAATATTTAAGAAGTTCAAGTTTGTATATCTTGTAGGCTCCTTCGACTTGCTTGATAATGAGTTGTGAGTCTCCAAATATGTGTATGTCTTGGATTCCCATTTTCATTACCAGTTCCAAACTAGCTATGAGAGCTTCATATTCTGCCTCATTGTTTATACATGGCTCCGTGAGGGAGATAACATATCTGAGGATTCCCCTTCCGGTGTGACGAACATGAGTCCTATCCCAACTTTAATTTGTGGAATTTGGAACATAAAGTGCCAGTTTTATAGATGACGCTCCATCAAAGTATAGCCGCCACCTTGCTTCTTCCACCATTAATGTCTCTTCATCAGGAAGATCAAGATTAAGTGGTGAATCATCAAGGAGAGGATGTGCTACTAGAAAATCTGCTAGTGTTTGCCCTTTAATAGCCTTCTTTGGAGTATATGTTATGTTAATTTCCATCAGAATCAATGCCCATTTTGCAAGTCTTCCTGTAAGCAACGGCCTCATTATAAGGTATTTGAGTGGATCTATTTTTGATATAAGTATTACTTTATGCGCTAACAAGTAGTGTCTCAACTTCTTGACTGCGAACACCAAAGCTAGGCAATGCTTTTCAATTGGCATGTATTTACTCTAAGCTCCCACCATCATCCTGCTAAGGTAATATAACGCATTTTCTTTGCCTTCTTCATTATTCTGGGCCAACATAGCTCACTGACAAGGTCCCCTTGCGTATATCCCGCAAGTGCACGGGTTTGTCGAAGTAATAATCCCGGGTGAGCGGGTATCGAATCCAAAGGGAGTAGGGAGTAAAGACACTTAATTTGATTCTTAGCTAGTGGAATATCAACAATGGTAAGTGTGACAATGATTCAATTCTCAACAATTAAAAGTAACAAGTAAGAGAGCAAAAGTAAGGAGGAGGTAAGGCAATCGATAAAGATGGGGTACTCGGATGATGCTTCACCTAGGATAATCGCTTCAAGTGCAAGAACTCTCTATTATGCTTCCTAATCAATGCAATGGTGAGTCATGGAAATCCTTACATACATAGTCCCAAATCTAAGGTCAACTATGCCTAACTCTATTCATGTCCCGGAGGGGAGATTAAATAACCTCTCAGCCTCGCACTCGAATAAAGTTGCAATGAGCTCTAGGGATTCCAGGTGATAAATCTCTTCCTAATTATAGACCTAACCCTTTGGTCTAGGCGGAAGGTCCCTAACCACAATTAAGCCCTAGATACTAAGATCCCCTCAACGCTTCACTCCGTTGCACGCGCACCTAAGCCCCAGTGAAGATTCATCCGTTAGACCATTCACTCTATTATGGCCGTAAAGAACTCGAAGAACGGAGGTAGAATCTATCACATCGGAGGGGAAAGAGGACGCTCCTGTATCTCTCGACTCACCCTCTCAACCCTCTCCAACCTAGCTTTGTCTAACGCTCGTGGTGTGTCACTCACTCACAAGGTTATCAACAAGAACTCTCAACCCTAGTGTCACTCTAGGGAAAATGTTCATACAATCAAGCATTCAAGGTTGGAACTCACAATAAACATCAATTTATTGAAAGCATAATAAAGAAGTTCAATGAAACGAATACATCCTAGGGTTTACAATCACCCAAGTACCCACTTGGGGTTTAGTTCTCCATGGAGCTAAGTACAATCAAAGAAATCGAATGTAAAAGCAATAGATCCATAAAGAAACCCCCTCCATGGTTGTGTCGATGGTCTTATGGAGAGTCCTCTACTCGTCGCAAGGGATCCTTTGTCGGGCCTAGGATACACCTCGCCGGATCGATGCCGACGAAAGCTCTCCCAATAACCTTCTTCCAAACGATGCGCGATGTCGGAGCCGTAGAACCTCTCCAAAACCCTAGCTGAAGCCCTCTCTCAAGTTAGGGAAAAGATGGAGAAAAGAATACCAAAATCGGGGCTGAATCGGCTTTAAATAGGGCTGGAATCGGGCGACTCCATGGGCGTGGACGGTACACGCGCCCGTGCGGAATTTTGTCACGGCCGTGGATCATTTCCACATGCCCGTGTGGATTCTCTATTTCTCTGATTTCTCGGCCGGCTGTGAACAGTGCTGCTATAGTACATGCTACAGTGTTGCTACATTGCTCCGCTACGGTCTTCGACCTGAATAACTTCCCAATTCCATATTTTCATCGGTGTAACGCAAACGGGCACACGTTTACATCATGAATCACTTGCTTCTTCAATGATATACATGTTGGTGGAGCTCTCATTTTTATGTGCATAAATCGGAATGCTCGAGTGTGACTGCCTTTGTGCCCCTCCAAATGGATGTGCTCACTCGAATACGAGGAGGTTGGCACACACTCTAGCATCTCACACCTGACCTATGTCTTCACGTTTGAACCTTAGCAAGATTTCCTCGAAAATAAGTGCATTATGATCCACATTGGCCTATTTCCTTCATACTCGGCCTCACAACCCTACCTGCATAAAAGTAACATAAAAACACACATATTAGTGTAAAAACCTGAGAAAAGTAATGCTCAACATAAGGAATGAACACTTCGCATTCATATCGCACAAGCACTTATCAAACTCCCCACACTTAAGCTTTTGCTTGTCCTTAAGCAAACATTAAAACATTCTATGCATCAATGAAGAAAATATTGAAAGTGCTTGGCCTTTGGTTCACCGAGGCATACAAAGAAAGTATTCTACAAGTAAGGAAAATTTCAACACTAAATACGAAGAATCAATGCTCTAGCTAAAAACTTGAATAAAAAAGGACAACAAACCCAAATTTCGTGTATGTGTGTGAACTCACTCAAAAACAACCCAAGTATACTCCTCAAAGTTCTAAGTACAAGGGACTTATTTATCTACAAAAAGTGACAAAAAAATTTTTAAAAGATGGTAGTAGCTTCACACATCCTCTAAGGTAGCCCTTTCCAAAGCGGCCGCTAAGGTGGCTTTCACACTTTCGATGTGGTAGCTCTTTCTACCCGAGTGGTAGCTTTCACTCATCCTATGAGATAGCTCTTTCTCTCATTAGGGCATAACTAGTATCCGACTTGTGAGAGTAGCTTCATACTTCATAGGTGGTAGCTCTTTCAACCCAACAAATACAAATAAACAATAAAACTATTTGGTTCCTTCTTTTCATTTTCATTTTCATTTTTTTTTTGAATTTAGCAAAAGAAGTAAACATAACTAGTCCCTTTAACATCGAACATGAGTTTCGAATAGAGTTCAGAGAGTGAGTAGTGCACTAAGTGTAAATCGGGCAAAAATTCCTAAAACTTCAAGCAAGAACTAGAGCATGAAAACATTCAATGTTAACAATTCTCCTAGACTTAAGAATACAATCATTGCAACTAAGGTAAACCGCCATTGGCTATGTGAGCATATATCAATCAAGAACAATAGAAAAGATGTGCGCATTATGAAACTCCCACACACACTTAAGTTGTACATTGTCCTCAATGTACACATGCAAGCTCACTCAAAATATATCATTCAAAAATAGATGTGGGAGAAGCAATCAAAACAATACTCCCCTGACTCCTAGTGTTGCATTTGATGAAGCTAATTCATTGGGAGTAGTGTTCCAACGGGTTGTGAAGCTCACACGGCCAAGTGCCGAAGCACCTTGGCCGTGCCCATGACGAAGTCTCAATTCCCAAGATGACAAGACCATCTGCACGCATACACGAGGGGGTTCAGTGAAGCTCAAGAAAAACAAAAATAACTCGAGTGTATAAAAGATGAAGCAATGAAGACAACTCGGTAAATGCAATA
Organism: Dioscorea cayenensis subsp. rotundata; assembly: GCF_009730915.1. NCBI lineage: Eukaryota > Viridiplantae > Streptophyta > Magnoliopsida > Dioscoreales > Dioscoreaceae > Dioscorea > Dioscorea cayenensis. Next base: position 13,823,922 of record NC_052480.1, on the reverse strand, counting down.
TAACATAAACTCAAAAGGAAAAATCCTTTCTGAGTGAACAAGTCTAAAAACAAGAAAATAGAATAAAGTAAAATGCACGAAAGTAAAAGAAAAGTCAAGTGTCGGAGTCGGTCTCGGGCTCCTATGCTGCTGCTGCTGCTGAAGTGGAAGCACATGGTGGGTCCACCAGTGCTGGAGTCGATGATGGAGGTGCTGGAGGAACTGACGGGCCTGAAGGGTCCTCGGCTGTAGGATAAATGATGAGGCAACGTATCGCTCTAGGATCTGCTGTAATATGTCAAAACGTGCCATGAACTGTGTATACTGAGTGACCTACGTAGCAAAGTGAGGTGGCATTGGTTATCTTTTCTGGAGCACAGGAGTAGTTTTGGTTGTCTTGATCAAAGACTCTTCTTCTGGGCATGGAAATTTGCCCCCTTTGGTTGATTTGGATGTGTTAAGATAATACCTCGCATCCTCATAGTGTATTTCATGGATGCCAAAGGGTTGGATCTTTCCATCAATTCTGAACTCTTCCCCATCCACCAAGTATTTTGCGCATTAATGCAGTGTTGAAGGAACAAGCTAGTTTTCATGAATCCATGGCCTTCCTAAGAGGACTTTATAGGAAGCATCAGCGTCAATTACATGGAATTTCACGTTAGATGATATTTTTCCAAATTTAAGGGGGGAGAGTGATCGATCCCAATGCTTTTTGGCTGTACTAATTGAAACCCTAGATGATGATCTTCTCCGAAGACAAGTGGTATACTTCAAGAGCCAATCCTCGAAGAGTGTTAAGGGTCATTAAATTCAAAGAAAATCCTGGATCAATCAAAATCCGATTGATCTTTACTCCATCACAAAATCCTGTCACATATAGTGGTCTGTTGTGTGCCGTAGTCCTAAGCAATAGGTCCTCATCTGTGAAGGACACTAAAGATGTATGAGATGCATATAGGGCTTCTTTTATGTTGACTTGGCAATGTATACTTAATACTCCTTAGGATTTTGTAGGGCATGTATTAAAGACTCCCTGACTTCGGCTAACATCATCAATGCAGCGTACATACTGAGGAGTGCTGGGACTTTCTTCAAATGTGCCAAAATGTTATAATTTGGCTTTTTTGAGGGTTTTTTTCGTAGAAACATTATCTTCTTCAATTATCTTCCCTTTATCTCGGTTATTTGAATTGGGAGCCTGTCTTGGCTAAAGTGTCTTCCTAGTTCTAAGCTGCATCTGATGTACCCGTTGTGGTGTCTCATCTTCCTCCTCAAGGACGTTCAACTCATCTTTTGAATCATCATGAGCAACTATGGCATAACATTCACCTCTTTCTTTAAAGTAATCTTCTATGAGTGTCAAATTTCCGAGAGAAACCTGTCCTTGCAACCATTTTTGGAAAGCATGGCATTCTTCTATGGTGTGTCCTGCAAGCTGTTGATATTGCCAGTAGTCTGGATGACTATCAAGATGCATCACTCACCGTCTTTTGGGTTTAGGCAAATCCAATCCATTTTCTATAGCTTGATCAAAGAGCTCTTTCCTTTTATCTTTTCTGATAAATCTTTCTTTAGCATTTGTTGCTTTAGCAGGGGCTAGAGAATCCAGGACTTCTGAGACAAAATTTTGTACTGATGATTCGGAAGGATATGTCCTAGATTCATCCCACTCAGCATCTTTAATATGTAACTGCCGTAGGCTATTAGCTGACTCCTCTGTCACCTTTTGAATGAAAGAAGAGATGTCTTCAACAGGCATAACTTTCCTCAAGACCTTATATTTTGGGGTCTTTGGGGGTGTAATATGGTTCTTTAGACTTTATTTGTTGGCAGGGCTCCAAGAGCTTGCCGTTCACCTTCTTCACTCTCTCCCTGAATGCTATCTTCTTTCTTTGCTTCTTGCTGACATAGGGCCAACCATAATGATCATATAATTCTTCTGGCTAAGAGAAGCTATCATATTCATTATTATCATCATCTTCTGGGTTATATAGAGGTTCCCTTCCCGAAATAACCCTGCAAGTCTCCATTTGCACATGTTCTTCATTTTTATCAATTTTCTCAGTTAATTCCCCGAGTAATTCTTTGACTTCTTCGGGAAAATAATCTCTGAGGGTAATCAGAGATCTTTCCTTCTACTCATATTCTTCAAGGGTCTCTATAAACTCCTCAATAATGGATTTCTTGCGCTTTGATTGTTCACGCTTTTGCTTTTTTTTCTTGTTCTTCTTCTTTGACTGTTTTGTCTGGTAACCTTTATAAGGTTGCTGAGAGCATTTCCAAATGATTCCTGGCAGTTCAGCCAACTTCTTCAACATCTTCATTGATCTTTTGGATATAGATACTTCCTATAACTCTTCTAGAACAACACAAGGTTTGTCATCTTCTGTCGATGTAAATATCACTTTATTGCCAACCACTGTGTTGCCAACCACTGTGACCTCCCCTTTGGATGACTCCTCTAGGTTTAGGATAGTCACATAGCGTGTATGTTCAGCTGGTTGGTCGGATAAGACATTCTTTGAGAGTGTGATTTTTCCCTCTTGATATTGTCACTCGACCCAGTCTTTGAAAACATAATAGTCTTCTATTGTATGTCCCAACACCTATGATATGGACAGTAATTGGGATGGTCCATCCTGCTTTGTTCTTCAACCTTTTGTATTTAGGGAGCTGCAGACCTTCTCTCACAGCATCTTTGAAAATTTTATGTACTTTATCTCTTCTGAAGGAATACTTCTTATTCATCCTATCTTTCATGGAAGGAAGAGGTCTTCATTCATTGGTAGTGGTACCTACGCTAGGTACCTTAGCTTGTTCCGATTTATGGGATTCCACTATGCCTTTCTCTTTCTCAATATTGAAGGTGGTAGCAGTGTACTTGACGCCTTCTGTCTTCTTGGATTTGTCTTTGTCACTCCTTGAAGTGGTCTGGAAATTGGACAACACCTTCGGGTTGGTCCGTTCCAATTTTTTATCTTGTGAGATTAAGCATTGGAATGTAGTGATGTTAGATGTACTCAAGAAAGGTGACATCCAACTATCAATATTCCCGAGCAATAAACCCACTACTTGTTGTTGATCGAGTGGTTGTTCACATTTAATGCTCAAGTTCCTTCATCTGATAATATAATCAACCACTTTTTCATCTTTGTTCTGGCGAGTGGCTACGAGGTTAGCAATTGTGATTTTGTCACTTATGCCACCAAACCGTACTCGAAAGGCATCTTTCAACTGCTGCCATGTTTGGATTGACTCTGGTTGTAGATTTTCATACCATTCAAATGCTACTCATGCGAGACTTGCAGAGAACTGTCTTAGGAGGAGTGATGGCTTTGCACTTGTATCTCCACAAGGCGTCGCAAAATTAGCCAAATGTTGGTCAGGATTGCCAATCCCAGTAAATTGCTTGAATTTAGGAACATAATTTCCCTTGGGGTAGGGCACCAGGTCATGGTAGCTAGGATAGGGCTTGTCTCCATCTGCCCTTGTCTTAATTCCTTTGGCTTGGTTCAATTCAGCAACTACCATTAGATGTATCTCTTCTCGAGTCATTACAGTTGATTGTTCCTGAACGGGAACATAAGAGGTTCCCCCATGTTCCACCGGCCTGAAGGTTTCCTTTGGATGAGGTGTTGGACTTCTCGACCTATGCACATTTTTCGTAGGAAACCATGGGGTCACCCCTTGCTCAACTTGCTTAAGAGCTTTTCTCTGCTGTCGGGTTGGACTCCTCGATCATCCTACTTGTTTAGGTCGATTCTCTATTAGGACTTTGATTTGTTTCTGCATTTGTAACATTGATCCCATCAACATTGCCATGTTGTCATTGAGTCTTTGATATTCAGTCTGACGGTATCCCTTTTGTGGAATAAAGACAGGTTCATCCTCTTCATCTTCATTTAGAGGATGTACTTCTTTGTGTTTCCTTGGTATATGGAGTGGTGGAAGGCTAGTCCCTATCCCTTGCTCCTCTTGTGGTGGAACATGGCTTGAACCTTCTTCTCCATTCAGGGAATCTGCTGCTCTTCTACGGGATCTTGTAACAGGTCCCAGTTGTTCTTCTTCGGGTATAGGATCTCCTCTTGCTTCAGAATCCATCCGGCAAGTGTGTACTTCCACATTTGCATCATACATTTCTTCATCTTTTATTTCCCTTCTCCATGGAAATTTAGAACGGGAAATCTTGGGTTGATTTCTTGCAGGGGTTAAATGGTCAAACATCGTCTTCTGTGTTGTGGAAATCAATTACCTCTTCTTTTAGTAAAACTCTTTTGTCTTATCTTCTCTAACTGCAGTTTCTTTGATGCTGTATAAGTCATGTAAATGTTCTGACCAAACGAATTCTTGTGATAGGACTTTGGAGGTCTACCAACCTTGTTTTCACTCAGTTGGGGATGCAAAGCTCCAGTGGTTGCATTCTTCTTCGCTAGGTTAACAGGTTCAAATGAGTTGTTAAAGGTACTTATTTGATTATTTTTGTGTCCTTGGAATGACACAAAATCCAACCTTTGTTTCAGAATTTGGACTTTCTCTGTGTGAGCCTTGAAAACACACTTTTCTTCTTTGCTGTGTCTTCAACAGATGAATGAAAAATTCTGCTTTCCTGCCCCTTTGCTGTAATGGTAAATGTGGGTTCATCATCATCATCATTCATTACCCTATTAGGGTGGGATAGCCTCTTGAATGCAGATAGTCTTGGTGACTACCTGACAGCAACTTCCTCGCCAGTTGCAAGAACAATCACATTGGGGCGATGACCTTTGGATGGAAGCCGCGGGACTGTCAGGTTCTCCTTTGAAGGTGCAGGTCTCCTTACAAATTGCACTGACTCAGATATCGTGCCAAAAGTCAGCTCAGGTCCTGCAGCTCCAGTGTTGAAAGTGCAGTTGGGCAATTGAACCTCAGTTTCTTCGCCAAGAAAAATTGTGAGTTTCGGGCTTCTAGACATTGTTGAGTTCTTGAGTGCCATTTCCTTCTTCTTTTCCTGCAAAATAAAAAGAAAAATTATTAGATTTCTTTCATAGGATGTAGAAACAATGCCTTTACTTGTATTTTTGTTTCAAAGATGGGAGGAGAAATGGGTCCCCACCAGGTGTGCCAGAATTTGTGGGATCGAAAATACACGTCTAACATCGTGAAAAAAACACCAGACAACACATCGAAGCACAAATATCATATTTGTTTCATGGGTTCTTTCATTCCTAATAGGGGTAAGCCCCTATTATTAATTACCCCAGATTAGAAATCTTAAGAACCTCCGATTAAGGGCAAAAGTACAAGTAAAGGGACAAGAGAATTTGTGAATTATAAATTTTTTTATTTTATCACATATATTCAATAGATCATATATATGTCAATATATGACTTTCGTTTTATATATATATCATATATCGTTGCCGCTGCCTGTGCCTTGTCACCACTTTGCGTGCCACATTGCCGTCTTCAAATTTTCTTCATAATATTTGTCGCCGTTTTGGAATGAACAAGTCACCGCTGCCTGTGTCTTGTTACTACATTGCATGTCTTGTTGTCGCCTTCTTTTCTTTTCTTTTTTATTTTTATTTTTAGGAATATGTCTCATTGCTGCTTTGAGACAAGTATAGCCACCACATTGAGATGAGCATCCTTATCATTGCTTTGAGATTAGCAGTGCATATTTCTCTACTATTCATTTGCTTGCATATCATTTCTGGATATATTTTTTTATTTATTTATTTTAATCCATACTTATCATAGTGGGTTGTATTTATTTATTTTTTTAGAGGGGACGTGAGCATGTAGCATGTATATTTCTCTTTTTTTTGTATGCATGCTCTTCAATTTTTCTCATGTACGTGTGCATGCAAAATTTTCTATACCATGCCCCTATGCATAACATGCTTCTCAAACATATTTAATGTTTCTCATTCTTTTTCTCCCATCACACTATAATGCATCATTTCCCACTTTTTTTATTTGTTTGCATGCTATTTTTATTATTATATTTTTTTTTAAGTTTTGTTTGCAGGCATACACATAATAATTCCATGTATATCTCTCCATGGTTGGCCTTTTATTTATTTATTTTTTTATTTCATGCATGTATGGATGCATGTCTCTCATCCAATTTTTTATTTCTTCATGTCACTATGCACGCTTATTTTATTTTATTTTATTATTATTATTATTATTTTGTGTCATACACGTATGCATAATTCATCATCATTTTTTCACGTTATATATATTTATTTCCATGAACATGTGCATGCATATAATAATAATCTTTTATATATATATATATATATATATATATATATATATATATATGTGGAAATTGCCAAAAAAACCACCAAAGTTTGCAATATTTTCAAAAACACCCTCTTAATTTGGGAATCCCTAAAAACCCCTTCATTTTAATTTCATTCTCTTCCAAACCCCCAAAGCATGTAACGGTGGTTAACGTAGTGATTTTTAAATTTTATAGACGAGACTGCCCGTGCATACTAGAGCCGTATACTTGACAGGAAGTGGGGATTAGGGTAATCCCAAGAGATAACTTTAATTGAGCCGTATACTTGATTTTTATCAACTCGGCTCTTCAGCTTTTCGCTTTCGTCTATACCGCAACATCCTCTATAATTTCAGCCTTTTCCTTTCCACCAGTGTCATGCGCAAGTATTCGGCATTTCATCAGTTCGCACTCTAAGGTATTGAAGAAGTTGTGATTATGGGTTTATGTTAACTATTCTGTTACAAAGAAAGGTTTTTCGATTTTGTTTTGTGGTTCTGTTTTTATTGGAAGACATTGAAGCCTGCAGGGGGATTTATCGGCTGGGGTTTTGTTAGTGTGGACGGAGATTTCTCGGCTAGGGTTTTGTTTTGTTTTAAATTTTCATCTGCGTATACGATCGAATTAGGTTTTCAATTGTTATGATTTGTATAATGTTTATAATGTACATTTCCCCTTTTATTTGAAATGGTTGTAGTTTTACAAATGAGGTCTCCATTTAAGATATGAGTTATGGTTTAAAAAAATATGTCACCACTCAACTATTGTTATCTCTGTTTAACAAACTATGTCTCCATTTAACAAATGATATCTCTGTTTAAAAATTGACATCTTACCATTTAAAATTTTTATTTCCCACTTAAAAATCTGTGAATACTGCTGAATGTGTTGTCATTGTCACAGGCTAGTGATTATGGCAGTCAACCTAGTTAATGGGCGATGCTACTTGACACCGGTAGTGGAGACCTTGGCTGAATTGAAAGTTCATATGATCCCTCGACATAGGAAGATCATCCGAAGGACACCGTTTGCAGCATTTACTGAGTTGGAAGTTGTATTCCAAAAGCGGGCCCTTCTTGATTCTCTGTTGCAAAGGTATGATGGCCGCATCAATAAATTCAGGATCGGGGAAAGCCTGCTGGGTTTCAGGCCTCAAGATGTGGCCCTCGTTCTTGGTCTGCATTGCGATGGAGATGCAGTCATGTTTTAGAAGAAGAAAACCCGCTCAGCTTTCGAAGGAAGGTATTTATCAAAAACCAATAAGAGAGAAAGAGACTCTATCAAGAGCACTCTTGTGCAACTTGTTCGACAGAGGGGAGAAGAGATTTTTTTTGTCGAACTCCTGATGGTGTACCTCATGCATACAGTCCTCTTCCCAAATACATCATCCTCGGTTCCGAAGTTGGTCTACATTCCACAAGTAGCTGCTCGAGTGCAAGATAGATGCTCAGGGAAGAAGACTAACACGGGTATATTAAGGGTTGCTCAGTCGCACTGAACATCTGGTTTAATGAGATGACCGGAACCAGAAAGAAAGTCCGTTTTGGCAAGATCCCAAGGATGCTGTGCTACGGTGAAAGTACTTACCGGAAGCAAGTGACGATAGAGACCAGCTTATCATCGCTCGAAGGAAAAAGAGGTAATAAATTATGAACAATGTTTAACAGTAGTCGTTAATATTTAAATATATTATTTATCGTTTAACTGTATTTATTTACACTTTAAAACTTATTCATAAAAGTTTAAACATTTTGTTCTCCGTTTAAATATATTCAATAATGTTTAAATATATAAATACTATGTGTAAATAGGGTTTTTATTGTTTAACCTGAATGATTTCGCTGAAATTGTTTGGTTTACATATGTTCGTTTCCTAAGCTGGTTCAGTTGAATGCTGAAGAAGATATATTTGTTCGGGCCAACTGATGGATGTATGCTATTGCTCTGGAACCACTTGCTCGAAGGCAAGATGAGAGGGCACCACTTGCTCTGGAACCACTTGCTTGACGCCGTTCTAATACTTCCAGCCCACCACGTGCACCCATTCCTCGACGCTGGAGAAGCCCTTCCCTACCCCATCAGATTGCAAAAACCCCCCGACCACGACAATGACAGTCTCCTCAATTGTGGAAGCCCCCTCCCAACCATGGCAACACCTCCGACCGTGGCACCCCCACCGATGGCACTAGGCAAAGATGTCACTACAACTCTTCTGCAGGCATGCCAGATATTGATGACCCAGTTTCCTCAGCTTGTCGCTCGGGTTGAGGCACTGGAAGGATGGTCATAATTGACTGTGCTGTCCCACAAAAGAAATGAAGCACCCGGGACAGAAGAGGCATCGGAATTTGACAATGATGACATCATCGGTGTGGCCATTCCAAGACGTCCACATTCGAAGAGACTTGCGAAAAAGAGGATAACAATAATGCCTCTCTGTCTTCACCGCCGGCTGACGATGAAACAATAGCAACACCATCGGCGACTGATACTGTTACTGAGTCTGTCGCCATTGATGACATGCCCGTGATGGTGGAGGAGATCATAAATGATGTTGCCATTACCGCGGTTGAGAAGATCGTTGATATCGTTGTTAACGAAATCCCTGATACGGTGGAACCGGCGCCCGTGAGTGCGGCATCAATGATGAACGCAATCCCTGAAGAACAAGAACAAGCTAAGGGTTTGTCTCCCGTTGATGCGGTTGTTGTGGCCACAGTTGAGAAGATCGTTGACTCTGTTGTCAACGAAAGCATATGAATGGTGGAACCAATGGCCGACAGTGCCGCATCGAAGGCAGACACAATCCCACAACAATAAGATGCTACTGGTGATGCATCGAAGGAAGATGCTATTGGTGCTGAACACCGTCAAGGCTCAACAACAGTACCACATGATGACCCCGAACAAGCAACGAGATATATGATCGAGACCAATCAAAAATTAGATGAGAAGGCTCGGGGAGTCTTTGTTCCGAATAAGAAAAAAAGGGTTGGCCAATCGCATCTTAACAAATAGGAGTAGAAGTTGATAAGGATCTTCCTCAACTGGCCTATGGACAGGTAAGTTTGAAGTTTTTACGATAGTGTTTAAATATTTATATATTATCATTTAAGGTATCTATGTAACGTTTAAGTATTTTTAATATCATTTAAAAAGTTTCTATATCAATTAAATGGTTACAATATTGTTTAATTATATTTGTTATCATTTAACCTCAGCACTGTCATGTGGAAGAATGACGCTCTCAGCACCACACGAGATAGACTATACACTCTGCTTGAGGGGAAGGAGATGGTCTCAGACGATTTGATGGATGCTTTCGTATGCATAATACAAAAGTCAATGAGCAAAGTGCCATATCCTTAAAAGAAGTGCGCCTCCATCGCACGACCACTAGCACTGTTTATGTCAAAGCAGGCCGACGCACATGAAACACTTTGGCTATGATCGGAGATGCCGCGCGCAACTTACATGATATTAAAATTGTCATCCTCCTGATAATCATGAATGACCACTTCCATGTCATCATCCTATACAATGACAAACAAGAATACAGGCATTATTCTTCATGCCAAAGCACGGAGTATGATAAAGACGCGTTGGAAATGGTATGTTCTTTAATAAATAGTGTTCGATTAATAGTGTTTGGTAAATAATCGGTATTCTAATATCAACTTGTATATCTCGACAGTGGAATCTATTCGACATTTGTATCGATGTGGAGTTCAATGAGTCAGCGACCTCAATATACCCACTAGTTCATGACATGGAAACTCCATGACAAAAACAAGGAAGTGTCGACTGCGCCGTCTATGTCATGCGGTTTATCGAGCAATTACTCGCCGATGAGAAGCTATAGCTATCGCAGACAGATGTCCCTTATCTGAGATTAAAGTATGTTTCCCACATACTTAAGGAGGGGAGGGCAGCCGGCGTCCATGAGAAAGGGGGTCATCGCAAGAGGGTTGATAGCATTCCTTGTTTTTGTTTGTTTTCAAATGTAAACCGGTTCAAATCCAATTTATTATTTTTGTTTTTGAAGAACATCACAAATTTTGTCAATGTAAATTTTGTTTGTTTTCAATTGTAAAGCAGGTTAAATTCAATTCAGTTTCATTGTTTTACTTACAGTGTCATTGTTTACCTTTTAGTTTCATTGCTTAACTTTAACAATCATCATTTAAATATCAGTGTTAACTGTTTAAAAATATAATATCTCTGTTTAAAATGACAATGTTTCTATTTAAATAAATTCATTAACTGTTAAGAATAAGAGTTTCTCTGTTTAAATATAAAAAGTTGGCACTCAATTAAGTTTGTTTCTTTTTAGAAATCAGCTTATTTACAAAGCCTAGTCGGCGACAGTTTCATTGCAAGATCTACAATTGTGACTGGAGCCGTGGCAACTGCTGCAATGTAACTCATGGACCTCAAATGCTTGCGACTTGATCCTCTTTCATCTAGGACGCCCAGGCTGCCTTCTCGTCACAGGCGGTCACAAATGAAGCTCACGATTTTCGTCCGAAGGCTTGTCATCGTTGGGTATGGGGAATATAGCTTCCTTATACGCCAGTTTTTAATTGTCGACGGTGAAGTAGCTTCTAATAAATCGATGAACATTGGTGTTTATCTACATTATTACAGCGCAAGCGTGTTTACACAGGATACCATAAACTTGCCACATTCGACATGAGCAAGTTCTGATAGCAAGATCTACATAGTTGCTGCACTGGTCAATCACTTCGTAATGATCATCGACACAACGACCAACACGAAGATTTTAGCTATTCTCAACAAGTATATCTACCTTCGAATGTATGTCTGGGCATAAGTAGGTCTCCCATTTGTTCGCTTGCTCACGGCGGTTGCATAACATGCGCATCAACTTGAACCTGTACAACATGCAACACAAATGTCAAACAAGGTTAAACAAAGATAGTGATGGTTAAATAATTGGTAAAATGTTTTAAATAGTAAGATTAATATTTAAATGATGAAAACAATATTTAAATTTAGAAAATAATATTTAAACAATTATGAAACATTTTAAAGGATAACACCAAATGTTAAGTGCAAATCAACATTCGAATACCTTATAGAGTCGGCCATTTTCGTCACCAGTAAATGGCGAGCTTCTTTGATCCAAGCATTGAATGACTCCGCGACATTTGAATACATATCACCCTAATGATCACCTCTGAATAGATAATTCAACCAATGTGCCATATCCGATTTATTAATCAAGTAGTGATGGGCTTCGGGTGATGTGGCAGTTCATTGACGGTATCATCGAATTCTTTAGCTGTGGATGCCCATGCAATGCGAAAGCATATAGACCAGCACTCCTCCCTCAATACCTTCCCAAGTCTGACATTGGCTTTCATAAAATTGGCCTCCAAATATCGAAGACAATATGCATGTGGCAAAGAAGGGAAGACTTTCGCAATTGCGTTCACAAGGCCCTCGGACCTGTCCGACACGAAGGTAATTATCTCATGATAATCTCCGTCATCATATAAAGCATCACCTAACTTAGATATGAACCAAGTCCAATTGGCATCGGTCTCGTTGTTGACAATACCGAAGGCGACGTAAAAAAAAACCATTGTTTCCATCTTTGCCTGTAGCCCTCTTGAATCCCACAATACACGCTCTGAAAGACAATAATGCATGTTTAAAATGATCACCGTCTTTTTCCACGATCGCAATGCTATCGGGGTTTGTCTCAGCCACCTTATCCACATACCAAAGCAACAAATCATAGCTGGAGATGTCGCTGCCATCGAGGACCACCCGGTCATGCTCTTTTCCCAACCAAGCGTACTTGTATTGTATGTGGACACAATGTTCCCACAACATGTCTTTCTGAATGTCGATGGCCTTGTACAAGGGCCGGTCCTTGAGCTTCTGAATCACTCGTGTGCTTACTCATTTTTTAGACTCTTTCAGATGTGACGCCGAACCTATTCCACTACCACAAGTGTGCGACAGGTTAATTGTCTTGATTTAGAAAGTATTTTTAATATATTCTTTTGATACATGAAGATGTCATTGACAACCATCAGCAACGCATTCCACAATCACCCGGTGTTTTTCGTTCTTTATGAATTTGAAGTCAAAATTCTGTTTGATTGCAAAATTTAGAAGTATGTCCATGAAATGTTCAACACTGTCAAAACGTTGTCTGATATCCAATGACAACACTTCAGAATGCTCTCACGAGGAAAGAAGACATCCCACACCGTCTTAGTCACCGTGGGGTTGAACGGGAGCGCTCGCAGAATCTGAATTCCTGTCAAAACTTCAGTTAAATGAAAAAGATCAATATTTTAAGTAGAGAAATAAATTGGTTAAGTGATAAATTAAAAATTTAAATATTAAGTTAAATAGTTAAATAGTGAATAATTAACTTAAACGAATAATACAATATTTTAAACATAGACTGACATACTTAAACTACAATGAGCCTAGACAGCTAGATAAAATAAAAGAGAAGGAATATACAATGAGAAAAACTCGTTTTCAGTAGGATTCGACAATGGCACATCATCTGTCTCGACAATAAGATCGACTACAGCGCATTTGAAGATAGAGTGCACGTGACACATCTGCTGGAAGTCAACATCGTTTTCTATTGGACAAATCATTTTATATCCATTTGGTGTGATAAACTTCACCATGACAAGGGAAACTTCGAGACCCCATCGCTCACATATCTTAGCTAACACCAAGTCCCAAGAAGTCTGAGCCATGAACATTAGCACTCTTCCCTCCCCGTTGTATCTAGCAATACCACAAAAACTCTCCATAATATATCAGCCAAAAACCAAATTGTACAAACAAAATGAAGAGAAGAAGAAAAAGAAGAAGAAGAAGAAGAAGAAGAAGAAGAAGAAGATGTACAGAACAAACAACAATCAGAAAGGCAAACAAAAAAGTGCACAGTTATATGCATTAAGGTTAGACATGATGTGATTGGGCGGTATTTTTCCCTCCATCCCAAGGGCAAAAAATGAAATAACTAGTGTGGACCCACTTGAAGTGATAGACAAGGGGTAATCCCTAGAGACAAATATTACTTGAGCCATTGTACTTTTTTCCTCTTCTTTCCATATCTTCAGCTTTTGTTTTCGGCCGGGCATCCTTGTCTGGAAGTTGTCCTCCGCTTTCCAGCATTGTCTCGAGGAAGCCATATTGTCATCGCTCGAAGGAAAGTTCTCATCTTATCATGAGCCTCTGTTTAAAAGTCAAGCTTTTTATGTTTAAATAATTATATACAGTGTTTAAACTATCAGTTCACTGTTTAAAAAGTTTGTATATCGTTTAAAAACATATATAAACCATTTAAATATTTCGATTTAACTATTTTAAAATGTATGTTATAGTTTAAATTGAATGCTTTCACTGACATCATGTTAAAAATGGATATTTTTCCAAAACCTACGAATAACAGAGATTCCATCAATCCTCTTGGGTACCTCATGGCTACCTCATGGGTATAATCCACTTCCTAAACACGTCCTGTTCGGTTCCGAAATGGAGAGTTGACTATGTCGATGAGTTACCTGTACTGGGACAATATGCATGGGGGCAAGCGACGCACAAGTGGTAGCCCGAGTGCAAGGGAGATGCGCCGGGAAGAAAGCAAACGACGATAGAAGCCATATTGTCATCGCACGAAGGAAAGTTCTCACCCTACCATGAGTCTCATTTTAAACAATTATATAAAGTGTTTAAACACTCGGTTCACTGGTTAACTAATTTGTATATCGTTTAAACATCTTTATTTTATTTGCTTAAACACCGTTGACACTTTTTAAATAGTCCGATGATTTTGTTTAACATTTTGTTTTGTTTACAATGCCGTTTTCAATTTCTCAAATTGTTTAAGTAAGATGACAATGTCTCTGTTTAAATATCACAAGTTGACACTCAAATAAGTTTCTTTCATTTAAAATATTTAAACATTTATAATGGCATCTGATTAAATATCCGAAGTTCACACTCAGATAAGTTTGTTTCATTTAAAATAAAACATTTACAACATTTACAACATTTACAACATTTATAATGTCTTCTCAGATGTAAGACACTTACGAGTCGATCATCATTCGTCTATTCAGATTTTGGCTTGAACCTACACAACATAGAACACAAAAAGTTAAAAAAGGTTAAGCAAACACATTGATATTTAAAAATGTCTACTAATCGATGTCTCATGGTTTGACAGAAGTGATAAATATCAATTCCGTTTTAAAGTATGTGTCATGGTCACCCTCTCCAGACAATCTAACATAATCAACCAATACGTGAAAACTTTTTTTTCCTGGTCAAGTCAAAATGCCCACTTAATTGGTCGCCCATCCTCCGCATTCAGACAATTAGGCGGGCTGTCTGACTTAAACAAGAAAAGAAAGTTTACCTTGTTGTGTGATTCATTCTCCAGAAGAAAATGATCATAACACATCCTTTAAACAAATATCCTGGACACATGAAGATGAAACTCATCCGAGAAGAAGCAGAGCACGAGGAGGAGAAGGAGGATGAGGAGAAGGACGAGAAAGTGGAGGAGGAGGGGGTGTTCAGGGGAAGTTGTCTTCCTTCTCATTTATGGTGTGAAGTCCGCAAGCCGGTTGACGCTTCAGATCTGAGAAAAAAAGGGAAACACACGGGGGACCGAGTTTTTCTCATTAACGAGAAAGGGGTCTTTCGATATTTATGTTAAAATTTAGAAAATTTAATGCCGTCATTAATTCTTGTGCACGGGATACCATAAACTTGCCATTAGTACAAGGACGATAGTCACGTAACCTAGTACAATGATAAGTACTTGTGTATTAGTAATACGAAGTATTCTTTTCTTATAATGAACATGACTTTTCTCAGATTTTGTCATTTATACATGTGTATTTGTGTTCTTTTGTGCGTGTAGGGTTGTGAAGAGAAGTACAGAAGAAAGAAGCCAAAGTAGATCATAAAGGCACTTTGTTGATGAAATCTTGGAGTAAACAAACATGAAGATACAAGTTGTGCTCAAAGATACATGAATGTATGCCAACCTCCACGTGCTCAAGCAATTACATGGTTTGGAGGGGCACAAAGGCAGTCACATTAGAGTATTCCAACTTGTACAATGCTAGCAGATCTTCATCAATGTGATCTTTTATTAAAGAAGCAACGCAATCTACCACATGAATGTGTGCCCATTCATGTGGCCTCGATAAAAAGTGTGGATTCGGGACTATTTTGGCAGAGTAGTGTAGACGGTTACTGTAGAAAGTGTTGTAGCAATCACTGTTCATGGGCCATAGAAAATCAGTTCCTGCAAATTCACACGACCGTATGGAAATTTCAAACGCAAGTGTGTTTGCCCGATTCCAACCCTATTTAAGTCGCGATTTCAGCCCATTTTGGGGATATTTTTCCCATCTTTTGTCATCTTTTTTACTAACTTTGGAAGAGCTCGTGGCTAGGGTTTCGAGAGGCTTTGGTTAGCTTTTCGAGTGGTTCGATGGCTTTCGAAACCGTGTTCCTTCGGAACATAGTTATTGGGGAAGCTTTCAACGACACCAATTCAGCGAGATGTCCCCTAGGCTTGACGAGGGAACCTTTGAAGAAAACGCGGCTACTCCACAAGACCAATAACATGAATACCAAGGGGGTTTTACTTATGGATTGCATGTTTTTACTTTCGATTTCATTATTGATTATATCTTGCTCTATGGAGAGATAAACCGCTAGTGGGTGAACCCTAGGATGATATTGTTTCTTTAACCTTTCTATTATGTTTCTTTAATTGATATCTTTAATTGAGTTCCAATCTTGAATGCTTATTGAATGGGTTTTCCCTTAGAGTGACACTAGGGTTGAGAGCCTACATTGGTAATCTTTGTGAGTGAGTGACACACCATGAGGGTTAGACAAACCAATATTAGAGAGGGACGAGAGGGTGAGTTGAGAGGTTGCGGAACATCCCCTTTCTACTTTGGTGTGATTTATCCTACCTCCGTGTTCAAAGAGTTCTTTGCGGTCACAATGGAATGAAGTGCTAAGAGAGGAACTCTACTGGGGCTCAGTTGCGCAAGCAATAAAGTGAAGCATTGAAGTAATCTTTAGTGTTGGGGCTTAATAGTGACTAGGAGTCTTTTACCAGGACCAAAGGATTAGATCTATATTAGGGAATAGAGTTTATCACTCGAGTGGATGATCATTTAGACTTTTTACAGTGGATTAAACCCAAGCATAAGGTAGTTACTTGATGTAGCAGCAGGAGGTACCTTAGGAAGCAAGACCCTAGAGGAAGCCCGACATCTCATTGAAGAAATAGCGATTAACAGTTATCAGTGGAACACAAGAGACAGAAAGAAAGTAGCCGAACTTCATGAGATGAATGCAGTTACATCATTGGTGGCCTAAGTTGAGGACTTGAGCAAGAAGTTAGATACTCTAACTTCTCTTAGAGTGGCGGTTTTGTCTAGTTGCACTGTGTGTTTGGGAGGACATGCTTCATTCGAATGCCCGATTTCTATTGGTGGTGCATCCTCGTTAGAACAAGTGGATTTTGTGGGTAATGTAATGAGAAGCCAAGGCAATCCATATAGCAACACCTACAATCCGGGTTGGAGGAGCCACCAGAATCTTTCATGGAGTAATCAAGGGTAATAAAATGCCATGGCACCGCCGGGTTTCCAACAACAACAACAAGCCCCGAACATGGAAAATCAAGTTTCAAGCTTGGAGACCAGGATGACTGATCTGGAGAAAGCTTTGACCAAGTTCATCCAATCATCGGATACAAGGTTTTAGTCGGTCAAAGCTACACTTCACAACCACATAGCGTCATTGGACAATTTAAAGAATAAAGTGGGCAAATTGCGAAGTCATTATCGGAGAGACCTCAAGGAAGCTTGCCTAGTAACACCGAGACTAATCCAAGAGAACATGTGAAGGAAATCGCTTTGAGTAGTGGTCATGAGGTTGAGGGTAGGCTTCCGAGTGAGAAGACAAATGTTGAAGTACCCGAGGTCGTGGAGGTTGATGAAAGAGCCAAAGAGAAGGAGGTGGCATCCCCACCTTACAAGCCAAGAATTCCTTATCCGTCAAGATTGAAGAATGACCAAAATGATCAGCAATACAAGAAATTCCTGGGTCTATACAAGAAGTTGCACATTAACATTGCATTTGTGGAAGCGTTATCTCAAATGTCTCGGTATGCAAAGTTTCTCAACGACCTCTTGACCAATAAGAGGAAGTTGAGGAGAGTGCATCTATGATCTTAGATGCTTCATGTTCGGTGGTGTTTGATAAGTGCTTGAGTAGACATATTTTTATATATGTTTTACATGCATTGAGCATCATTTTTACCATGGTTTATGTCTCATATTGTGTATTTGGTGTTCTTTATGCATATAGGTTGTGAATGCCTTGAAGAGTAAAAAGGAAGCAAAGATGGGCTATAAAGACATAATGTTGGGAGTTCTTGTTCAATTCAAGGACCAAGACACGAGAGGAGTTCATAAACATGGAGATGTGTGCCAACTTCCAAGAAGATTCAAGTCAATTCACTAATTGGAAGGGCACAAAGGCAGGAACATCTTCATGTTCCTTCTCTTTGTGAAGATTACAAGACCTCTCAAAGATACGTCGATGAAGAATTATAGCCTACCACATGGACGTGTGCCCGGACATGTGGCCTCAAGAGAAGAGTGTTTGGACCGTTTTTTGTGAAAATACTGGAGCCATTTTATTGTAGCAACTTCACTATATCAGTATTGTCGCTAATTACTGTTCACATGACCGCGTGGAAATTCCGCGCGCCCGCATGGAAATTCCTGCAGCCCACGCGAGCGTGTGGAATATTTACACGGGCGCATGAGGGCACGTGACAGACGCGATCTAAGGCCTATAAATAGCCGTTTTGCCCTATTCATTCTCATCTCTTGTACGGCTCTTGAGGGGTGAGACGGCTAGGGTTTGGAGAGGAGGTCTTTGCGGCTTTGGAGGTGCTTCATCACCAACTTTGATCGATTCCTCCTCCGTCATAGCATCAAGGAAGCCACAGGTGAACCTAGCTTCAGAGTGGGTCCTTCAAGACATCGAAACTCTCCATAAAGGCCATCAGTTCATATATAAGGGATTTATTTCTATGGTTTTAATGTACTTTCATTCATTGATGGTGTGTTTTGTATTTTGCTCCATGGAAGAGCTAAAACCCTTGAGGGTATTTGAGCATGTGAACCTTAGGATTCTCATCCTTTGTGGATTTGCGTAGTGTTTCTGTTTAATCCAAGTTTGATTAAGTTTTAATCTTGATTGTGTAATGCTTGCTTGCCTTATTGATCTTTTGGTTATTTGGTTTGCATGATTTGTTACCTTGGTGAGAGAGAGGTCCCCATTAGGGCTAGAATCTCAAAATTGAAGAGGATTGAGAGGGCAAGTCATGAGATAGTGAGCATTCCCTTTCCCCTCTGATTGGTGTATTCTATCTCCGTTCCCAAAGCTCTATGCAACCATATTTGGTGTGAGGCGTGAGATTGAGAGATTTCTCTGCCGGGACCTTGTAGAGGGTTAGGATCCTTTGCCAGGAATTAGGGTTGGATCAATCTTTAGGAATCGGATACACCTCTTGGAATCCCTAGAGTGCTTTGTGGTCATATCTGGTGTGAGGTGTTGAGATTGAGCGATTTCTCCACCGGGACCTCGTAGGGGACTAGTATCGGTGATCGGCAGGCCGGATCCGATTATATTTGGATTTCCATGACTTAACTTACTCTTCATAGAAACACTTTGCTTATTCGGTACCTAATACTTGAATCCTAGGGGGAGCATTTCCCGAATACCCCACTTTTACTGATTGAGATCTCCCTCCATTTCACCCTTGCATATTCATCTCCGGTATTCATTTCTTCGCACATTAGATCACCACAACTTTCTATTTATCATTAGGCTAGAAAGCAGAGAAGAAGTTAGTACTAGTAGCCCTGTTCCCTGTGGATTCGACTACCCACTCACCGGGGTAATTATTACTTCGATACCCGTGCACTTGCGGTTTACACGCATATTCGGACGTGTCAATGTTGCAAAAGAATATTCCAAACAAGAAGGAGGACTCTAGAAGCTTTATCATTTCATGCAACATTGTTAATTTGGGTAAAGAAAAGACATTGGCGCATTTCGGGGCTAACATCAATGTCATGCCTTATACATTCTTTCAAAAGCTAGGCTTGGGAGAGCCTAGGCCCATTCGGATGACACTTTAATTAGCGAACTAAACGGTTATACATCAGAGGGCATCATCAAAGATGTACTTGTGAAAATTAACAAGTACATATTTCCTGTGGACTTTGTAGTGTTGGATGTCGATGAGGATGTTGATGTTCCTTTAATACCTGGGAGGCCATTCTTGCGCACTTCCAAGGCTATCATTGACATGGACGGTAGGGAATTTACTTTATCAGTTGGTAATAACAAGCTTACATACAGCCTTGCCAAAGCCATGAGACATTCTTTCGACTTTGATGATACTCTTTACTTTCTTGACATTACCGATGAACCAATAGATGAATATGTGAAGGAAATGATATATCCGGACCCGTACGAGGGGTTGCTAGAGCAAGAAGTGGTGAATGAAGTAGTTTTGATGCTTCATATAGAGGACAAGATGCAACCTACCCTAGGGATCATATAGAAGATGATCCAAAAGATGAAGCGAGTAAGGAGACACCAGAAGAAGATATGCAAGAATGGAGTAAGGGTGACAAACCCTTGTGCGGTAACACACTCGATAACTCCCCCTCTACCTTCAAAAGATTATGTTCATCATGCTTTCAGGTTATGGGTAAGAGGAAAACCTTCATCTATGAGCCCCCGTGATATAAGGTCAGGTACATCAAGCTTAGTGACATTAAACAAGCGCTTCTTGGGAGTTAACCCAAGTCTTTACTGTTTTTCTAGGTTTTAGTTTAGTACTTACATGAATAACTACTTGAATGTTGTTGTCTTGATTTTTACATACTTTTGCTGTGTTTTTCTTGTGAATTATAGGTGTTTACATGTGCTTAATTGTGATTGGTGAAGTTTCTTGGTCGTTTGAGCGTGTTTTTCATGATTCTCTAGTTAATGCTCCATAGTGTAGGCAGTCTCTAAGTATGTATAAATGTGCACAGATTTTCTACAGAGCCTGCAATTTTTTCCAAGTCATCCAGAGAAGATACACTGACGTGTGGAAATTCCACACGGGCGTGTGTCTTTGTTCAGAGCTCATCCCGAGAGAACACAGGGGCGTGCGTCTACCTTGTGAACGACCTTGTGACGGTCACATGCCCATGGGTAATTTCCACATGGGCGTGTGTTTCTTTGCAGAGCCTTAGAGCTCCATCCTGAGAAGACACAGGGGCGTGTGTCTGCCCTTGTGGATGACCCTATATCTTGCACACGGGCGTGGGTAATTTCCACACACCAGTATGAAACTCTGCAGAGAAGTTCTCCTCCATCCCGAGAAGACACATGGGAGTGTGAGTGCCCCTGTGAGTAGCCTTATGAAGATCCACGGTCATCTAGAATTTCCACACGGGCGTGTGAAACACATAGAGAAATTTCTTTGATGGACAGAGAAGCCGCAGGGGCGTGTAGGTGCCCCTGTGGGTCGAGCACACGGGTGTGGGAAATTTCCACACCCCCATGTGAATGCGTTCAGTGGCAAGATATGCTACTTTGAGAGTACAGAGGGGTGTGTGTTTATCCCTGTGAAGCTCCCCTGTGGAGTCACACGGGCGTGGGTAATTTCCACATGCCTGTGTGTATGTACAAAACTCAAAAGGCAGTAATTTCCTTTATAAATCTATTGAGCCGTTTTCATTTTCGCACTCCTAATCACTCAAAAAATACATCCTCGCACTCTCCCAACTTCTTACGGTCGATTTACAGGGTTTTTATTCAAGTATACCAACCGTTTTCAAGTTTTTCATTTTCATCTCGTCGGTAAACCCTTATTCCTTTTTTCTTTGCCAATCTTGATTTTTTTCGATTAAACTGGTGAACGTTCACCATTTTTATGTTTAAATGGTTGCTGTATGCTTAGAATGATTTTAGAAACAAATTTGTTATGTTTTTCGTGGATTTTTGCATAATGGCCATGCGGTTTTCACGGCATATGAATCAACACGGGCGTGTGGAATTTCCATAAGGTCTTGTAGATTTCTGTAGTATTTCTTTTGAGTTTAGTTGATCAATTTTCTTTTCAATATTTGTAGGTATGGCTCCCAGAACAAAGAAAGCGCCTTGGAAGCACCACATAGAGCATTCTCCTGAGCCAGAACACATAGAGTTTGCTATTCCCGAGCATCAAGCTCGATTTGAGCATTTGTTCAAATTGAAGTTTGGATAATCTCGTTTTCCAGATTTGAGCATGCTGAGAGAGGTTTAGCAAGGTGACGAGACTGCCGATGAGATTGAGGAGCTACTTGTAGTGGGTACTGTAGGAGACTATTATCCATTCACGCGCCGGCAATTCGTATGCTCGCACTGGAGGTCCTTGCGTCATTTGGACAGCACTTCCTCATGAGCATCTCCCAGTTTTTTGTCTGACTTGGACTGTCTAATGAGGCATTCACGGACACTGATTAGTACGCTTAGTTACTGACCGACTATCCTGGTAGTTTTACCCCTCAGAGAGCATACAGGACTTTATATGGTCGTGGTCAATATGAGCCAGGAGTGTCAAAGGCTACATGCGTTTCCCCACCGAGCTACAGATATATCCAAGCATTCCTGAGCAGGTCAGTGAGCGGCAGCTGTGATAGTACCAGAGTTTTCAGCAGACATGAGCTACTTTACTTACACTCCATGGTACCGAGCGAGCCGCTACATCTGGGGCACATTATGGTAGAGGATCTGAGACACCAGAGCCAGTATGCCATGGTCATAATCATCTTTTTAGGCCCTTATACTACGAGATTCATCATGGGTATGGGGCTAATGGACGCGATTCGCGGGGCCGAGAAGACGATTGTACCCTCTCCCATCGGCATAGAGACTATGAGACTGATGGCCATAGTTCAGAGTTACAGATTGGGTGTCTATGTGATGATCATACCTGAACCAGAGATAACTTACACGACTGAATATGCGTGTAAGCCACAAGTGTACAGGTGTCGAAGTAATAATACCCGGGTGAGAGGGTAGTCGAATCCACAAGGAATAGTGATTAGAAGCACCAAGATTGCTATTTAACTAGAATCAAAATTTGTTGAAAGTGATATGGAAACAAACTCAATGCAAATGAAAATAAGAAAAGATAAAGGAGGCGCAAGTAAAGATAGGGGAGGCAATCGACGATAAATGGGATACCCGGATATTATTCCACCTAGGACAATCGTTTCAAGTGCAAAACCCCCTATTATGCTTTCTAACTAATGCATTAATGAGTCATGGAGATACTTTAATACATGGTCCCAAATCTAAGGTCAACCATGCCTAACTCTATACATGTCCCGGAGGAGAAATTGAATAACCTCTTAAGCTCGCCCTCGTATAGAATTGCAATGAGTTCTAGGGATTCCAAGTGATAAACCCTATTCCTATGCATAGACCTAACCCTTTGGTCCAGGTGGAAGGTCCTTAACCACAATTAAGCCCTAGGTGCTAAAATCACTTCAATGCTTCACTCCGTTTTACTCGCAACTAAGCCCCAGCGGAAGGTCATCCCTTAGCCCATTCACTCTTGGAACGTGGAGGTAGGATAGATTACACAGGAGGAGAAAGGGGTCGCTCTGCTACCTCTTGACTTACCCTCTCAACCATCTCCAATCTAGCTTTGTCTAACTCTTGTGGTGTGTCACTCACTCACAAGAGTTACCAACAAGAACTCTCAACCCTAGTGTCACTCTAGGGAGTATTCAAACAATCAAGCATACAAGATTGGAACTCACTATAAACATCAATTAATTGAAAGCATAATAAAGAGATTCAATGAAACAAATATATCATAGGGTTAACAAATACCCAAGTATCCACTAGGGGTTTAGCTCTCCATAGAGCAAAATACAATAGATCATGAAATCAAAAGTAAAGAGATGCAATCCATGAATGAAAAACCCCCTTGTGTTAATGTCGAAGGTCTTGTGGATCAGCCACGTCTTCTTCAAAGGTCCCCTCGTCAAACCTAGGTTACACCTCGCCGGATTGGTGGTGACGAAAGCTCCCCCAATAGCTCTCTTTTGAAGGAAACACGGTGTCGAAGGAAACGCGGTGTGAAAAGATGGAGAAATCGGGGCTGAATTGCGACTTTTAAAGGACTGGAATCGGGTATCCACACCGGCGTGTGGATGTTCCACATGCCCATATGGAATTTCTGATTTTCTGAATTTCTGAATTTCCACATGCCAAAAACACTCCCGAATCCACATTCATAGAGGAAACATAAACGGGCACATGTTTATATCATAGATCGTGTCACTTCTTCAATAAACGGGTTCATTGGTGAGGATCTTGCTAACAATGCACAAGTCAGGATACACAAATGTGACTGCCCTTGTACCCCTCCAAATCATTGTAATTGCTTCAATACATGGAGGGTGGCACACATTCAGGTATCTTTTTGCCCAACTTGTGTCTTCGCGTTTGTCACTTCCATGATTTCATCAAATAGTGCATTCGCGATCTAGTTTTGGCTTCTTTTCTTAAAACATATCTTGACAACCCTACCTGTGTAAGAGAACACAAATACACATGTATTAGCACTTAAACCTGATAAAAGTAATGCTCATTGTCAGGAAAGAACACTTCACATTCTTAACACACAAGCACTTATCAATAGCCGTGGGAAAGAAAGAGATAGTAGAGGGGTCACAGCTAGTATTTGAGCCACAGATAGAGCAAATACAGGCAGAAGCATCTCCCACAACACAGCAGCCATCGCCCGTGTATATATTCTCTCCCACTTGAGCCCATGATCGATTTGAAAGGCTCGAGAGTGCTGTGGGGCTATTACAGGTAGATTTCGTAAAGGTTCATTCCATATAGGTCGCAAACAACACTAAGTTGATGGGGCATCTCGACATATTACAATAGTTACTCGAGCGAGACGTGACCTCACCATTTTTGATGAGACCCGGTACTCCTCAGGCACCACCGTCACTAGCACTATCATCACCGGTTCCAAGAAGCGCCAATTGATCTACCTACCACTTCACCAGCAACAACAGCAACAGAGCAGACAACAGATGACACTAACGCTTAATGCGTCTTTATTTTAGTTTCTTTATGTTTTCATATTTTCTTTCTGCATTTATGTTGGACTTGTATTACTCAGAAAAGATCTTCCTTCTGAGTTTATCTTTTATTTTTTGTTATTAGGAGTTGTATTTCTTTGCTTTATCTATATATACTCAAGTTGTTTTTGTTTTTGTTGAGCTTTACTAAATCCCCTTGTGTATACATGAAGATGGTCTTGTGAGTATGGAAATTGAGGAATAGTCATAGGCACAGTCAATGGGTTTTTCACATAGGCGTCTGTGCTCCAAAACCCATTGGAACTTAACTATCAAGGAATATAGCTCCATTAAATGCACCATTAGGAGTTCAGGAGAGTATTGTTTCAATTGCCCACTTCCACATATATTTTTGATTGCAATACTTTTTATTGTGCTTGCATGCATACATTGAGGGCAATGTACATCTTAAATGTGGGGGAAGTTCACATTACACATGTTCTTTACATAAGTTTTGGACGAAAATGCTCACGTAAGCAATGGCGGTTCACCTTAGTTGCAATGGTTATATTCTTAAGTTTAGGAGAATTTTTAACATTGCTTGTTCTCATGCTCTAGTTTTTACTTGAATTATTAGGAATTTTTGCCCGATTGACACTTGTTGCACAACTCGCTCATTAAACCCTTTTGGAAACTCAAGTTCGATGTTTAAGGGACTAGTTTAGTTATTTATTGTTTTAATTTCTTGAAAAAAAATTATTGACAAGGTCCCCTTGCGTATATCCCGCAAGTGCACGGGTTTGTCGAAGTAATAATCCCGGATGAGCGGGTATCGTATCCACAGGGAGTAGGGAAGAAAAACACTTAATTCGCTTCTTAGCTATGTCAAAGATAAATAGTGATATTTGTGACAATGATTCAATTCTCAAAAGTAAAAACAACAAGTAAGAGGGCACAAGTAAAGAAGAAGGTAAGATAATCGATAAAGATGTGGTACCCGGATATTGCTCCACCTAGGACAATCATTTCAAGTGCAAGAACCCTCTATTATGCTTCCTAATCAATGCAAGTGAGTCATGGAAATCCTTAATTACATAGTCCCAAATCTAAGATCAACCATGACTAACTCTATACATGTCCCGGAGGAGAGATTGAATAACCTCTCAACCTCGCACTCGCATAGAATTGCAATAAGTTCTAGGGATTCCAAGTGATAAATCTCTTCCTAATTGTAGGCCTAACCCTTTGGTCCAGGTGGAAGGTCCCTAACCACAATTAAGCCCTAGATACTAAGATCATTTCTGCGCTTCACTCTGTTGCACCCACAACTAAGCCACAGCGGAAGGTCATCCCTTAGACCATTTACTCGATTGTGGCCGCAAAGAACTCGAGGAATGTGGGTAGAATCTAACACATCGGTGGGGAAAGGGGACGCTCCTGTACCCCTCGACTCACCCTCTCAACCTCTCCAACCTAGCTTTATCTAACACTCGTGGTGTGTCACTCACTCACAAGGTTACCAACAAGAACTCTCAACCCTAGTGTCACTCTAGGGGAGTATTCACACAATCAAGCATTCAAGGTTGGAACTCACAATAAACATCAATTAATTTAAAACATAATAAAGAGATTCAAAGAAATGAATACATCCTAGGGTTCACAAATACCCAAGTACCCAAGTACCCACTAGGGGTTTAGATCTCCATGGAGCTAAGTACAATCAAAGAAATAGAATGTAAAAGCAATGAATCCATAGAAAACCTCCTCGATAGTCGTATCGATGGTCTTTTGGAAAGTCCTCTACTCGTCGTCCAAAGATCCCATTGTCCGGTATAGGATACGGCTCGACGGAAGCTCCCCTACCAACCTTCTTCCAAATAGATGCCGATGTCAGAGCCGTAGAACCTCTCCAAAACCATAGCCAATACCTCTCAAAACCCTAGCCGAAGCACTCTCTCAAGTTGGGGAAAAGATGGAGAAAAGAATGCTGAAATCGGGGCTGAATCAGCTTTAAATAGGGCTGGAATCGGGGATCCACACGCTCCTGTGGCCGCCCCTGTGGATTTTTCACACGGGCGTGTTGAAATTCCACACGCCCGTGTGGATTCTCTATTCTGCAGCTTTCTCGGCCGGCTGTAACAGTGTTGCTACAGTACTTTACTATAGTGCTCTGCTGCAGTATCCGGTCGGAAATATTTCCTGAATTCATACTTTCATCGAGGTAACGCAAAAAGGCACACTTTCACGTTGTGGATCGCTTTGTTTCTTCAATGATGGAAAAGTTGGTGGAGATCTTGTTCTATATGCATACGTTAGAATGCTTGAGTATGACTACCCTTGTGCCCCTCCAAATAGTTGTGCTCACTCAAATACGAGGAGGTTGGCATACACTCTAGCATCTCACACCCGACCTATGTCTTCGCGTTTGAACCTTAGCAAGATTTCCTCCAAAATCTGTGCATTATGATCCACATTGGCTTCTTTCCTTCATAATCGGCCTCACAACCCAACCTGCATAAAAGTAACATAAAAACACATATATTAGTGTAAAACCCAAGAAAGGTAATGCTTAACATAAGGAAAGAATGCTTCACATTCATATCGCACAAGCACTTATCAGTTATATTTGTTTTGGGTGTGCATTTTGGGTGGAAAGAGCTACCACCTATGAACTATGAAGCTACTATCATAAGTTGGATACTAGTTATGCCCAAATAAGAGAAAGAGATATCTCAATGGATGAGTAAAAGCTACTACCCGATAGAAAGAGCTACCACCACAAAAGTGTGAAAGCCACCTTAGCGGCCGCTCCGGAAAGGGCTACCTTAGAGGATGTGTGAAGCTACTACCATCTCTTTGTTTTGTTTTGCTTTGTTTTGTATTTAAATAAGTCCCTTATAGTTAGAACTTTGAGGAGTATACGTTGGGTTGACTTGAGTGAGTTTACACACTTACACGATTTTGGGTTTGTTATCCGTTTTTATTCCAGTTTTTAGCTAGAGCAATGAGTTTTTCGTATTTGGTGTTAAAATTTCACTTACTTGTAGAATGCTTTCATTGCATGCTCTTGGTGAACCTTAGGCCAAGCACTTTCAATATTTCCTTCTTCTATGCTTCAATGTTCTATTTTTGCTTGAGGATAAGTGAAAGCTTAAGTGTGGGGGAATTTGATGAGTGCTTGTGTATTAGTAATACGAAGTATTCTTTTCTCAAAATAAGCATTACTTTTCTCAGATTTTATCACTTATACATGTGTATTTGTGTTCTTTTGTGCATCTAGGGTTGTGGACACAAGTATAGAAGAAAGAAGCCAAAGTAGATCGTGAAGGCATTTTGTTGATCATATCTTGCAGTGAACAAACATGAAGACGAAATTTGTGCTCAAAGATATGTGAATGTGTGTCAACCTCCATGTCTTTGAAGAAATTACATTGTTTGGAGGGACACAAAGACAGTCACATTTGCGTATTCCGACTTGTGTTATGCTAGCGATCCATCGTTCACGAGGCCACACAAAATCAATTCCTGCAAATTCACATGGGCGTGTGGATGCCTAATTCTAGCCCTATTTAAGTCACGATTTTAGCTCATTTTGGGGATCTTTTCCCCATCTTTTGGCCATCTCTTCACCATCTTTGGAGGCGCTCGTTGCTAAGGTTTGGAGAGGCTTTTGTTAGGCTTTTGGAGTCGTATGACGACTTTTGACACC
Source organism: Dioscorea cayenensis subsp. rotundata (assembly GCF_009730915.1). NCBI lineage: Eukaryota > Viridiplantae > Streptophyta > Magnoliopsida > Dioscoreales > Dioscoreaceae > Dioscorea > Dioscorea cayenensis. The sequence goes on along the minus strand of NC_052480.1, from coordinate 13,795,748 downwards.
TTGTTTCTTCGGAAAATAGTTATTGGGGGAGCTTTCGTCGGCACCGATTCATTAATGTGTGCCCTAGGTTTGACGAGGGAACCTTTGAAGAAGATGAGGCTACTCCACAAGACCATCGACACGAATACCAAGGGTGTTTTACTTATGGATTGCATGGGTTTACTTTTGATTTCATTATTAATTGTATCTTGCTCCATGGAGAGGTAAACCCCTAGTGTGTACTTGAGCTTATAAACCCTAGGATAATATTATTTCTTTGACCTTTCCATTATGTTTTTTTAATTGATGTCTTTAATTGAGTTCCAATCTTGAATGCTTGTTGAATGGGTTTTCCTTAGAGTGACACTAGGGTTGAGAGCTTACATTGGTAATCCTTGTGAGTGAGTAACACACCATGAGGGTTAGACAAAGCAAGATCGGAGAGAGTCAAGAGGGTGAGTTGAGAGGTAGCGAAACATCCCCTTTCCCCTTCGGTGTGATTTATCCTATTGACACACTCCTTGCGTGAGACCCCCAAGTGCACAGGTTTGTTGAAGTAATAATTTCCAGGTGAGTGGGTTATCATATCCACAGGGAATAGTGATTAAAGACACTAAGATTGCTACTTAACTAAGTGGACATGAAACAATAATGGTGTGAATAAAATCAATGTGAACAAGACTAAAGAAAATAAGGAAGAGTGGCACAATAAAATGAGAGGAAAGGCAATCGATAGAAAGTGGGGCACTCGGACATTGCTCCCCCTAGGGTTATTGCTTCAGGTTTAAGGCCAACTATTATGTCTCCTAATTGAAACTTAATGAGTCATGGAAATCCTAAAATACAAGGTCCCAAACCTAAGGTCATCCGAGACTAACTCTACATTATGCCCCGGTGGAGAAATCAATCAGTCTCAACACCTCACACTGTGTACAGTTCAAGAAGCCCTAGGGATTCCAAGTGATAAATCTTATTCCTATATGTAGGTCTGACCCTTTGGTCCAAGCAAAAGACCCATAGTCACAATTAAGCCCCAGATACTAAGGATTAATTCAATGCTTCACTCTATTGCTCGAGCAACTAAGCTCCAGAGGAGTTCTTCTCTTAGCACTTCACTCTATTGTGACCGCAAAGAACTCTAGGAACATGGAGGTAGGATAAATCATACCGAAGGGGAAAGGTGACGCTTCGCTACCTCTCGACTCACCCTCTTAATCCTCTCCAATCTTGCTTTGTCTAACCCTCATGGTGTGTCACTCACTCACAAGGATTACCAATGTAGAATCTCAACCCTAGTGTCACTCTAAGGGAGAAATCATTCAATAAGCATTCAAGATTGGAACTCAATTAAAGACATAAATTAAGGAAAGCATAATATGAGGTCAATGAAATAATAACATCCTAAGGTTTACAAATCCAAGTACCCATTAGAGGGTTTAGCTCTCCATGGGGCAAGATACAATCAATAATGAAATCGAAAGTAAAAACATATAATCCATAAGAAAAAACCCCTCAGTATTCTTGCCGATGGTCTTATGGAGTAGCCTCGTCCTCTTCAAAGGTTCCCTTGTCAAGCATAGGGTACACCTCGTCGGATCGGTGCTGACGAAATCTCCCCCAATAACTCTCTTCCAAGAGAAACTCGGTGTCAAAGCTATAAAGCCAATCCAAAGACCTTGCCAAAGCCCCTCTAAACCCTAGCCGCAGGCCTCTCCAAAGTTGGGGAAAAGATAAAAAGAAGGATCCCCAAATTAGTACAAGTTGAGGCTTTAAATAGGGATGGAATCGGGAATCCACAGGGGTGTGTGGAATTTCCACACGCCCGTGTGAATTTGCAGACTTTGGTTTGTCAGCAGCCTATGAATAGTAACTTGCTATATTGATTAGCTACAATACGCAAATGTGACTACCTTTATGCCCCTCCAAACCATTGTAATTGCTTAAACACTTGGAGGTTGGTACACATTCAAGTATCTCATGTCTTTTTTTTTTCATTTTCACATGTATAAACTGTATCTCATGTCCCCGGTAAAAAACTTGCTATAATAGTTCACTTAAGCTAAAGCAAACAATAAAGGAACTCAAAAGCTCTTAAGATTGAATTGAAGATAGAATTTAACAAAATAATGACAAAATCATAATGATTGGTTGGTTGAAGTGTACAAGGTGGAAGTGATCATGAATAGATATAAATGTGCACTAGAGATAAAACAAAACTACATTCAAGCACATATAAAGTACAACTGACAACTATCATTCTACCAAGTTAGGAAGTCCTTAACAATGAAATCATAGCTATCATAGGTAATCAAGCATGCAATTGCAACCATTTTTCAAAGTTCACGAAAAATCCACCCCCCACTTAAAGATGCACATTACCCTCAATGTGCTTAAATCAATAGAATGCAAAAAATATAGACAATGAAAACATAGTAAGAAGGTATTTTGAACTTCCCCGAGTCTCAAACCATGAGTCCAAAAGTCCATGAGATCGGGGTAACCACCAATGATTCCAGTAGATAATGGAGAAGAACAGTGTGCATGATGTCCTAATTCCACCTTGCAAGGTAGAAAAGATTAGCTCAAGGAATCCATTCACACACCCAAAAAGATACAAAAAAACAAGAACAAACATAAACACAACAAACAATTAACAAAACAAAAACAATGGAGCAAAACATAATCCAAGCAAGTCCTTGTTCATTCAATATCATGATGTCCAATTCTCTCTTATTGCAAGCTTTGATGAGGGATTACAAATATGATACAAGATTAGGCCAAATACGAGAAAATCAAGGGCTTCTCATGATGGGGTGAGAAAGAATTCAAGAAATACTACAGTAACTCCCAAAAAAAATTTGCAAGAGCTTCCCTTGTACATGGAGCATAAAAATTTTTACAAAGCTTTAAAATTGCTCCAAAAACCCACAAAAACAACAAACAACCAATCTCCCACAATATTGGCATCCATTTAACTTAAAAAAATAAGAGAAAGGAAGAGGAAACATTCATGCTTAAAACTAGGGTTTAAAGAGATATACCTTGGGGAATAATTGAAGATAATGGCAAAACTACCAAAATATCATAAAAATTAAGTCCTTGTAAGAAGGAGAGTCATGTAGAGGAAGAATGAGGGAAAATGAAGGAGAAATGAGAGAGATATGAGGAAAACGGTGAAGAGGTACCGAATTTAAAGTGCAGCGCGAGCATCCTTGCGGGCAAGCTAGCGGGCATGAGGTTTCCCGTAAGCCCTCTTTGGATGGCCGCAAGACCTAGAAATTTTAGCCTATACACATTTTCTCCCTTGCAACTTATGCATAATCAATGCACCAATGATTTCAACATAAACTTATACAAGAATTTGCATTCAAATGGAATAAAATCAAAGGACAAAACCTAGAAATTCAAGGACAAGCATGGATCCAACTAAAAAACAAACAAACATTCTAACATTTTAATGACAACAAGCAAAAAGCAAAACCAACAACACAATGCCAACACAAGTTATCACACAACTAGAATACGAAAATTTAAAGAACATGAATTTAAAAGCTTGGGTTGCCTCCCAAGAAGCACTTGTTTAATATCATTAGCTTGACGTATCTCTTTCTTACCTAAGGAGGCTTGAAAATGGTTTGTTCATCCTGGCTAGAAATTGCATAGGAGCTACCAAGAAATACGAAACATACCTTCCGGGATGGTATCTAATTTAAGGCCAAGCATGAGTTACCTTTTGGCCTCCATGGAAAAAGCTTGGGCAAGGAGTTGTGCAATTTAAACTTGGGCGGCTCCTTAGATGGCTTAAGCATCCTCGAAGCTTCTTCTTTGATCTTGGTAAGAATTCCTTTGAGTACCGCACCTAGAGGGGGGCACGAGCCGGCTAACCAGGCCCGGCGGGCCCAACTCGGCTTGTTCGAGTCGGCCAAAGGCCGACACAGAAAGCTGTTTCAGTCAATAGTGCGGACCGGCTATTCGGGTTGGCCCGTCGAGCCCAGCGGGTTACAGGTCACCTTCTGGTGACCTTGACCCGGCCTGGGCCAAGAAGAAAACAAGCGGGCCGGTCCAAAACCCGTCGGGTCGCTAGCCGGCCCGCCGGTTTTTCAAAATTAAATCACAAAAATTTAAATGTAATAACTTATAAATATAAAAAATATAGAAAACTTAAAAAAAAATTTAAAATATTGAGAAATTAAATAAAAAAGAACTTAAACCACCTACAAAAATTAACAAAGCAAAACCAAGAGAAAGAGATGGTAATCCCTAAAATTTATAAAAATAAAATAAAATAATTGAGAAGAGATGCTTAAAAAAAACATTGATGAGGATGAAGAGTTTCACTTCAAGGTTCATCTTTTTCAAGAAAAACAAAAAGCGACTTGGTGAGTTTTTTACTTTGGCTTATTCTTCTCTTTATTGTTGATCTCATCCATGCTCATTATTTACACCCCACCCATATAAAAGAAAACAATATAGAAAAAGAACAAACTAACTCATGCCCCAAATTATACGTCCACAAAACCATAAAAATTATTACAAAATAAATTACTGAAAATAAAGAAAATGAGAGAGACATTAAAGAGAAAATCATCATAAAAAGAGAAAAATAAACAAAGATAAATAAAAGAAAAGGGAATTTCATGGGATTTGGATCTTATGTCTTCACTTCATCCATCCTTGTTCATCACTAACACCCTACATACACCCATCCAAAGAAAGAAAAATAGAAAAAAAAAAATTCTTGACCAAAACCAAGAAGAAAGAAGAGCATGAGAATTGAGAAAGCTGGGGACAAGAAATCTCATTTTTTTTTAGAAACATGAGCTGCAACCTATAAATATATATATATATATATATATATATATATATATATATATATATATATATATATATATATATATTACAAATGAGAGAAAGGATTAGATGGGTGGCATGTGTGGTGGGCCAGGGGATGGCAAAACCAAAACAAAGTTAAAGCTTCCTTCTTGAAAATTGAACTTTGTTTTTTTTTTTATATTAAAAAAAATCAGATGTAATTACATATAATAAGAATATAATATTTTGCATATGTGTATATCGGAATCTAATGTATTGTATTGTCAATTTTTTTTAATTTTATGTTTTTTTTTAATTAATGAACCTCCATGAATAAAAAAATAAAATAAATACATATACAAATATGATAGTAATATTGAAATAATTTAAATAAAAATAATAATGCTATGACTTGCACTTAATTTGGTGATTAATCAAATTAAGTTGCCTATGTATCCTCTTGGGTGTAAGAGGAATCAAAGCCAACGCAGTTCTCTTACATTAGACTATAGTTATCACCCAATTACCTATTCATCGGCGTCAACTTCTAGCTCTTGCTCGGTATCGGGGACCGTTGTTGTGCTCATCATGTTATCGGTGAAGAAAAACTCACTAGCTTCTGGACTTCCCATGAGCTATAATACCCATAAAGAATTTTCATGGAATACATCAGCCCATATATCAGAACATAAAGAAATAGAAGAAGTAATAATGCGAAAATACTCACAGAGTTGTTCTTTACTGTGTTTGTGATGAGTGCTTGTGTATTAGTAATACGAAGTATTCTTTTTCTTACGATAGCATTACTTTTATTAGATTTAAGTGCTAATACATGTGTATTTGTGTTCTTTTGTGCATGTAGGGTTGTGAAACCAAATATGGAAGAAAGAAGCCAAAGTGGATCGTGAATGCACCGTTTGATGAAATCTTCGAAGGAACAAACGCGAAAACACAAGTTGTGACCGAAGATACGTGAATGTGTGCCAACTTCCAATACATTCAAGTTATTTATAATGATTCAGAGGGGTACAAAGGCAGTGACATTTGCGAATCTTATCTTGTGCAATGATAGCAAGATCTTCACCAACGAACCCATTTATTGAAAAAGCGACGCGATCTACAGCATAAACGTGTGTCCGTTTATGTTAACTCGATTAAAAGTGAATTCGGGAGTGCTTTTGGCAGGGTACGGTAGTAAATCACTGTAGTAATATACTGTAGTAGGTATTGTTCACAGCAAGTCGAAAAACAGAATTCTAGAGAATCCACACGAGCGTGTGGAAATTACCCACGCCCGTGGGAAATTCCACAGGCCCTTGTGGAAAATCCACATGGGCGTGTGGATGTCTAATTCCAGCTTATTTAAAGTCGTTTTTAGCCTGATTTCAGCATTCTTTTCTCCATTCTTTCCCTAACTTGAGAGAGGGCTTCGGCTAGGGTTTTAAGAGGTATTGGCAACAGTTTTGGAGAGGTTGTACGGCTTCAACATCGTGTTCCACTTGGAAGAAGGTTATTGGGAGAGCTTTCATCGGTACCAATCCGGTGAGGTGTAACCTAGGCTGGACAAAGGGACCTTTGGAAGAGTCGAGGCTTCTCCACAAGACCATCGTCATGACTATCGAGGGGGTTTTCTATGGATCACTTGTTTATACATTCGATTTCATTGTTGATTGTAACTAGCTCCATGGAGAGCTAAACCCCCTAGTGGGTACTTGGATTTGTGAACCCTAGGATGTATTTGTTTCATTAAACCTTTTATTATGCTTTCATTAATTGATGTTTTAATTGGGTTCCAATCTTGAATGCTTGACTGAATGAATACTTCCTTAGACTGACACTAGGGTTGAGAGTTCTTTTTAGTAACCCTTCTGAGTGAGTGACACACTACGAGAGTTAGACAAAGCTAGATTGGAGAGGGTTGAGAGGGTGAGTCAAGACGTAGCAGAGTGTCCCTTTTCCCCTATGGTGTGATTTATCCTACCTCCATTTCCTCGAGTTCTTTGCGGTTATAGTAGAGTGAACGGGCTAAGGGATGACTTTCCGCTGGGGCTTAGTTGTAGAGGCAACGGAGTGAAGCGTTGAAGTGATTTTAGCACCTAGGGCTTAATTGTGACTAGGGACCTTCCACCTGGACCAAAGGGTTAGATCTACATCTAGGAAGAGGGTTTATCACTTGGAATCCCTAGAACTCATTGTAATTTGACAAGATCCCCTTGTGTATATCCCGCAAGTGCACGGGTTTGTCGAAGTAATAATCCCGGGTGAGCGGGTATCGAATCCACAGGGAGTAGGGAATAAAAACACTTAATTCGCTTCTTAGCTATGTGAAAGATCAGTAGTGATAATTGTGACAATGATTCAATTCTCAAAAGTAAAAGCAACAAGTAAGAGAGCACGAGTAAAGGAGGTGGTAAGGCAATCGATAAAGATGGGGTCCTCTGATAATGCTCCACCTAGGATAATTGTTTCAAGTGCAAGAACCCTCTATTATGCTTCTTAATCAATACAATGGTGAGTCATGGAAATCCTTAATTACATAGTCCCAAATCTAAGGTCAACTATGCCAAACTCTATACATGTCCCGGAGGAGAGATTAGATAACCTCTCAACCTCTCACTCGCATAGAGTTGCAATGAGCTCTAGGGATTCCAAGTGATAAATCTCTTCTTAATTATAGACCTAACCCTTTGGTCCAGGTGGAAGGTCCCTAACCATGATTAAGCCCTAGATATTAAGATCACCTCAACGCTTCACTCCGTTGCATGCGCAACTAAGTTCCAGCGGAAGTTAATCCCTTAGACCATTCACTCTATTTTGGCCGCAAAGAACTCAAGGAACGGAGATAGAATCTATCACGTCGGAGGGGAAAGGGGACGCTCCTGTACCTCTCGACTCACCCTCTCAACCCTCTCCAACCTAGCTTTGTCTAACGCTCGTGGTGTGTCACTCACTCACAAGGTTACCAATGAGAACTCTCAACCCTAGTGTCACTCTAGGGGAAATGTTCATACAATCAAGCATTCAAGGTTGGAACTCATAATAAACATCAATTAATTGAAAGCATAATAAAGAGATTCAATGAAACAAATACATCCTAGGGTTCACAAATACCCAAGTAGCCCACTAGGGGTTTAGCTCTCCATGGAGCTAATTACAATCAAAGAAATAGAATGTAAAAGCAATGAATCCATAGAAAACCCCCTCGATGGTCATGTCGATGGTCTTGTGGAGAGTCCTCTACTCATCACAAGGGATCCTTTGTCCGGCCTAGGATACACCTCGGCGGATCGGTGCCGACGAAAGCTCTCCCAATAACCTTCTTCCAAACGATGCGCGATGTCAGAGCCGTAAAACCTCTCCAAAACCCTAGCCAATACCACTCAAAACGATAGCTGAAGCCCTCTCGCAAGTTGGGGAAAAGATGGAGAAAAGAACACTAAAATCGGGGTTGAATCGGCTTTAAATGCGGCTGGAATCGGGCGACCACACGGGCGTGGGTACTTCACACGCCCATGTGGAATTTCCACACGGGCGTGGATAATTTCCACACGCCAGTGCGGATTCTCTGAACTCCTGTTTTCACGACCGTCTGTGAATAGTGCTGCTACAGTACTTTGCTACATTACCTACTACAGTACCTGCCTGAATAGCTTCCCAAATCCATACTTTCATCAGGGTAACACAAACGGGCACACGTTCACGTCGTGGATCACTTGCTTCTTCAATGATAGGCAAGTTGGTGGAGCTCTTGTTCTATGTGCATAAGTCGGAATGCTCGAGTGTGACTGCCTTTGTGCCCCTCCAAATGGATGTGCCAACTAGAATACGAGGAGGTTGGCACACACTCTTGCATCTTACACGCGACCTTTGTCTTCGCGTTTGAACCTTAGCAAGATTTCCTCCAAAATCAGTGCATTGTGCTCCACATTGGCTTCTTTCCTTCATACTCGACCTCACAACCCTGCCTACATGATAGTAACATAAAAACACACATATTAGTGTGAAAGCCCGAGAAAGGTAATGCTCAACATAAGGAATGAACGCTTCGCATTCATATCGCACAAGCACTTATCACAATTCTATACAAGTGTGAGATTGTTCAATTTCTCCTCCGGGACATCATATAGAGTTAGGCACAGTTGACCTTAGATTTGGGACCGTGTATTAAAGGATCTCCATGACTCATTAATGCATTATTAGGAAGCATAATAAAGGGTTTTGCACTTGAAGCGATTGTCCTAGGCGGAACAATATCCGAGTACCCCATTTTTATCGATTGCCTTATCTCTCCTTTACTTGTGCTTCTCTTTCTTGTCTCTTTTATTCTTGTTTACATTACATCTTGTCAACAAAATCATTATTCATCTTCACTTGGTTAAGAAACAATTTAAGTATTTCTATTACCTATTCTCTGTGGATACGATAGCCCACTCACTTGGGGTTTTATTACTCGACAAACCCGTGCACTTGCGGGACATACGCAAGGGGCGTTGTTAGTTTGTAATGTTTGAAAATTGTTCTTTAAAATAGTCCTCCTTAAAACTTTTTTGCATGCCTGTTGTAATGTCTTATTGATGCATTCTTGCACTTGGCATCGCTCAGCAAAGTTGAATGGTAAGTGCTCCACAGAAATTGTCTCCACAATTTTATCCCTATATCTTGGTTGAGAAAACGTAAATAAAGAAGAGTGAGAAGCAGTAACTTCATCTATGGCAAATCGGATTTGAGATTGTGTCCTAGGATGTCCTAATTTGTCTAGATGTTTTTTTTCCTTATGTCTAGTAAATGTGACATACCCTCGTCCCTTTCTATGCTTAAATTCGGAATTACAATATTACATTTAGCATGGGTTACAGTACCATCATTATTATACATTTTGGTAAAATGCACTTTAAAAATGTCAGCTTTAGGGGTAGATTCTTTTTATGGGATTTGTTTCTCCAGCCTCTGAAGGCAAAATAGACGGTGTTAGCTCCTCGGCCGGATTTTCATATTCTTGCCATTCACTGCTCTCTTGGGTAGGTAACGAGGCCGAACCAACGACACTCTTTTCCCTTCGAGCTTCTACCATGTGATGCCAATTTTTTTTAAAGTTGACAAAAAAAAATCAATCAAAAACTAAAGTAATAGGTAAATAAAATAATTAAAAATTTAAAATAACAATTATTACAAAATTATATAAATTGCCAAAATAACAAACATAATAATAAATAAAAGACTTATTGGGAATCATTATAAGAACAATTAAATAACAAAACGAAATAATTAAAACAATTCTAAATAAGTAAACAATATTAAAGATATAGACTTTAAAAGGTTCAAATGATGCTAATTAAACACAAGTAAAATTAAGTATCAAACAAAAAAAAATAATTTCAAACATTAAACATCATTTATTAAACATAAAATTTAAAAAAAATGCTAGTAAAAAATTAAATTAACACTAAATCAAATAACGAACAAAAAAGAAAAGCAATTTCATTAAATTATTCTAGAATAATTAAAAATTAAAATAATTAATCATTGCAAGTAAAATTGAAGTAGTTAGATAAATTTATTAAACAAAATACTGATTAGCATGCAATTCATTAAAGAAAATATAAAATAAAAAATCTAACTTTAAAAATTTTTAATTGGAGAAGTTTTCTCCTAGAAAAGAGAGATTATGAACAATTAGAAGAACAGCTTCACACTTTGAATTGTTTGATAAAATTTTAAAAAAAATAAGAGCTTGTATGGATAGTCATTGGTGCATTAGAACATTTTACTTAGAGGAAGAATGAAACAAACTTAAAATTAAAAATGATTTGAATTAATAATAAAAAAGATTAAGTTGTCAGTGAGCCGTTACATCATTTAACATTATCAGAGAAAGTTGGGTTTTTTAAATATTTTTTTCAAAATAAATAGTTATTATATTTTTAGATGATCAGAATGGTTGGTGTTAGTTACTAATAGTTTTTTAAAAATGCATATTAATGGCAATGGAGTGTTTGATGGTCAGTGACTAAGTGGTCACATGCTGCACAATAGAAATATTTTTTTTAAAAAAATAAAAAAATAATAGGTAATAATTAAATGATTTGTGTTAAATCAAATTTAAAAATATCTTAATAAATGTTGAGACAAATTAAAATAATTTATACTAACTAAATATAAATTAAAAACCTGCATATAATTTATTTCCTAATAAACCTAATTAAATAAAATTATTTGGATATTTTTTAATATAAAAGAAATCAAAATTAATATAATCCTTCCTCTTTAAATCAAAGTTGACAAGCAAAAGTTATACATTTTTAAAAAAATAATAATATTTTTATTTATTATTATGTTATCAACATAAGTCAATAGCATTAAGGTTTTTTTTAATGTATGACATTAAACAATGGATTAGAGATAGATTTCAAATCTTTAAATGTTTTGATGATGAATATTTTATTTATTGAAATTGTTAATAATATTTTATATATTTTTAATTTATATTATATAATTTATTATTTAATAAAATTAATTATTTAAAAATTATCACGATTTTTCTATGTTCTCGTTTTTATTAAAATTTGGTCTAACTCATCATGTTATTAGTGAAAAAATAACTAACTTCTTGACTTCTTAACTCTATTATTTATTGTCTAATTTAAACACAATTCTAATCCTCATGGGAACTTGTAATGAGATGGACATCCAATCATTCATTGCTTATTACATATTTATATATACATATATATTCCACATCCTACAACTAGATTTCTATAGCTAAAGTGGATGGTCTTTATTTTGTTAGCCAACAACTATTGGGTTCGATTCTTACCAAAAAAACAAATTTTTTTCAAAAATTTCTAAAATACTTAAATTAGTAGAAAAACCGGCGGGTTGACGGGCCCAGCCTAGCGGGTTGGCCTGCCGGGTAACGGGTTCGAAAACCATTGACCCGTAACCATGCCCGCTACATTGCGGGCCGGTTATAGGTCACTGATCCGAGGGGTTTAAACGGGCTGGTTCCAGGCCGATTCCGGGCCAAAAAAGGTCCCGTGCCCCCCTCTAACCCCACCACAAAGTTGCTTGGGCCTCCAATGAAAAAGCTTTGCTCGAGCGTTATTTAAGCTCGGCATGGGCGGGTTCTTGGACGGTCTCAACCTCCTACCCACATTTTATTCCTCGACCCATGTCAAATTGCCTTGAACTACCCATAAGTATTGTTTGGGTCTCCAAGGGAACAAGTTTGGTTGAGAACTTATCAAGCTTTACATAGATGGATCAATTGGAGGCTTTAACGTCATATCCACAATTTTTTTCTCAACTATGGTGTGATGAACTTCAAGTGCCCATAACATTTGATTTGGTCGACAAGGAAAATTTTTGGTTAGGAATTGTCGAAGCCTGGCATTAGTGGGTTCAAAGATGACCTTGGCTTCCTACCCACATCTTCAAATACAATTCCCGGAATTTTTCTAGTGCACTTGGCCAAAATGGGTAGATTGATGGAATGATCAATATTGAGGCAAGTTCGTGTCTTCAAATGTGGTTGATTGAACTTCTTCCACCTCCTCACATTTTTCCATTGCCATGATGTCATCCTCCACCTTTCCTTCTTCAATGGCATCTATAGATGGGACTGCTACCACTTGTTTGTTGTTCATTTCGTGATCAATGGTTTCCTGGAGAAGTTTTCCCAATTGATTCCCAAGTCTTTCTATATATGCATGAAAACATTCAACTGTGGCCTTGAGGAGTTTCAATCGGATTTATTGGTTCTTCGTTCGGAGTTAATGACTTTAAATCTTCCTTCAATTTCCATCTTGAATTTTTCTAAGACCTCCTCAGTACTATATTTCCTTTTTAGTGGTTATTCACTATGAGCAATTGGAGGATGATAATGCCATTGATCTTGATAGAGGGTTCTTGTAGCAATTTATGGCGGGGATATTTCCATTGTTGTGTATGATGGTGTGAAGAAAAATCTAGGTGTCCTCACGCATATGGATTATAGGCATTATGATCCGAATTGCTTGGGCTTGCTTTCATGAAAAAAATATTTTCCATCTTTTCTTCAAGTGCATAGATTTTTGCTACCACCTTTTTGTCTTGAAATTCCTTGACCCTTTCATCAAGTGTATATATTTTTGTGGCTAATAGTTTTTCTTGAAAATCCATGGCCCTTTGTAAATAGATTAAACAAAAATCAATAAGCTAACAAAGTACTTAAAGGAAAAGGAAAACAAACAAATATGCATAAAAGAATAAGAAATACATAGAAAGGTGATGTGTTCTCCGCAAGTATACAGGTCGCACACAAGTAATATAGTGGTACCCCATGAGTGGTAGGGTTGTCGAACCTTAGTGGTAAATAATTAGATGGTGAAGTTGAGCCAAATAAAAGAACAATTAAACGCTAAATAAAGAAAAGAAAAGATGGAGATAAAGATGGCATGATTAAGTGATGGCAAGGAGAGCAATGCCCCAAGGTTTTCCCCATGCACTAAGGAATGTTTCACTCACTCTCAAGCTCTACCAGGTACATTCTAGTATTCTAGTGTGTCTCACAAGCAATGTGACATCTATGGTTCTCATGTGCACCAAGTGTTGCCAAGGTAACTATGGTTTCATGCACTTCGAGTTTTGCAATTACATAAGGCAGCTACAACTACGGCAGTCCACACATCAAGTTTTACCCAAGCAACTGTGCAAATCAAACGCATAAAGTTATGCCAACATAAGATTAAACATAAGAGCCCCAATGAACTCCGTAGATAAAAAGAGTAAAAGTGGTTTTTAAGCATTCAAAGTATAAGGTTCCCACCCCGGGGCACCGTGGCCGGTTAGCCCCTCATGGGTGGGTACAACATGGAGGAGAAAAGACTAGATCTAGAGAAAGAAGTCATGACTCCCTTCACTCTAAGATTGCCTCTGATGTTGAGCTCCTTGTGCTAACACCACTTCTTATATGCCTCCAACTTGCTCCTTTGCTCGCTAGAAAATCCGTAAATAAATATAAAGAGGAAAACTTGAAAACTGGAGTAAAAAGATACATTGGGGCCTGACACGGTCATCACACGATCATGTCACAGGCTGTGTCGTGTCAAGGGCGAGATGAGTGACAAGGAGTGTCTCAGCCTGAAAAGTTCGGCGGTAAGGACATGATCATGTGGTGACCATGCAATATTGTGGCATGGTCGTGTCATGGGCACCCGGCACGTGTCAATAGTTTTCCCAAAATTTCACCGATGGCCTGGGTATTTTGGTGGCATTGGCACGACCATGTCTTGGCTGTGTCCTAACTGTATCAATCTTGCAAATATCCTTTAGCATTGAAATCTCATTGAATCACCAACGGTTGAGAACTTCGGTGGGTATGACACGAGCGTGTCCTGCTGATAAGTGCTTGTGCGACAAGAATACAAAGTGTTCTTTCCTTGTGTTGAGCATTACTTTTCTCAGGTTTTAACGCTAATATGTGTGTATTTATGTTACTTTCATGCAGGTAGGGTTATGAGACCGATTATGAGAGAAAGAAGCTAATGTGGGTCATAATACACCAGTTTGGAGGAAATCTTGCTAAGGTTCAAACGCGAAGACATCGGTCAGGTTTGAGATGTGGGAATGTGTGCCAACCTCCTCGTATTCGACTTAGCACAACTATTTGGAGGGGCACAAGGGCAGTCACATTCAAGTATTCCGACTTGTGCATATAGAACAAGATCTCCACCAACATGTTTGTTATTGAAGAAGCAAAGTAATCCACGACGTAAACGTGTGCCCGTTTGCGTTAGCTCGATGAAAGCATGGATTTGGGAGTATTTCAGGCCAGTACTGTAGTAGGGTACCATAGCAAAAACTGTAGCATGAATTCTTACCTGCAATGTTCACAGCCTGCCGAGAAAACAGGAAAATAGGGAATCCACATGCCCATGTGAAAAATACACATGGGCGCTCACCCGAGCGTGTGGATTCCCGATTCTAGCCCTTTAAAAGCCGATTTCAGCATTCCTTTCTCCATCTTTTCCCCCATCTTTTCTTCCATCTTTGCCCATCTTTAGAGGTGCCGGCGGCTAGGGTTTGAAGAGGCTTTCGCAAGGCTTTAGAGAGGTTTGATGGCCTTCAACACCACGTTTGCTTAGAAGAGGACTATTGGGGGAGCTTTCGTCAGCACCGATCCGGCGAGGTGTGCTCTAGGTTTGACGAAGGGACCTTTGAAGAAGACGCGGCTGATCCACAAGACCTTCGACACGAATACAAGGGGGTTTTCATTCATGGATTGTATCTCTATACTTTTGATTGCATTAGCTATTGTATTTTGCTCCATGGAGAGCTAAACCCCTAGTGGGTACTTGGGTATTTGTGAACCCTAGGATGTATTCGTCTCATTGAATCTCTTTATTATGCTTTCAATTAATTGATGTTTATTGTGAGTTCCAATTTTGTAGGCTTGGTTGTATGAATATTCCCCTAGAGTGACACTAGGGTTGAGAGTTCTTGTTGGTAACTCTTGTTAGTGAGTGACACACCACGAGAGTTAGACAAAGCTAGATTGGAGAGGGTTGAGAGGATGAGTCGAGAGGTAGCAGAGCGTCCCCTTTCCCCTACGGTTTGATCTATCCTACCTCCATGTTGCAAGAGTTCTTTGCAACCATAGTACAGTGAATGGGCTAAGGGATGACCTTCCGCTGGGGCTTAGTTGCGAGTGCAATGGAGTGAAGCGTTGAAGTGATTTTAGCACCTAGGGCCTAATTGTGGTTAGGGACCTTCCACCTGGACCAAAGGGTTAGGTTTATACATAGGAATATGGTTTATCACTTGGAATCCCTAGAACTCATTGCAATTCTATACGAGTGCGAGGTTGAGAGGTTATTCAATTTCTCCTCCGGGACATGTATAGAGTTAGGCATGGTTGACCTTAGATTTGGGACCATGTATTAAAGTATCTCCACGACTCATTAATGCATTAGTTAGAAAGCATAATAGGAGGTTTTGCACTTGAAACAATTGTCTTAGGTGGAATAATATCCAGGTACCCCATTTATCGTCGATTACCTCCCCTATCTTTTACTTGCACCTCCTTTATCTTTTCTTATTTTCATTTGCATTGAGTTTGTTTTAACATCACTTTTAACATATTTTTATTCTAGTTAAATAGCAATCTTGGTGGTTCTAAGCACTATTCCCTGTGGATTCTACTACCCTCTCACCGTGGTATTATTACTTCGACACCCATGCACTTGCGGTTTACAAGCATATTCGGTTGTGTAGGTGTTTTGAGATACTTTGCACTTTGTTTTCTTAGCTATTCATTTATTCATTCTATTTCATATTTTCTTATTCTATCATCATTCTGATTTCTTTTTCTTTCTTTTTGAGTGCAACTCCAGGTTATGACACGAAGAAAAAGGTGGCTAGTCTCCATGAGATAGATGTAATGACTTCGTTGGCGGCTCAAGTGGAATCATTGAGTAAGAAGTTAGATCTTCCAACTTTGAACAGAGTAGCAGCCGTGATTATTTGCACTGGGTGTGGTGGAGGACATGCTCCCTCCGATTGCCCGATATCTATTTGTGATGCATCTTTGGTTGAAAACATTGATTTTGTATGTAATGGCATGAGGAATCAAGGAAATTCATACAGCAAAACCTACAATCCGGGTTGGAAGAGTTATCCCAATTTCTCGTGGACCATCCAAGGTCCACAAAAGGTCATAGGCCACCGGGGTTTCCACAACAACCGCAAGTCCCAAATATGGAAAACAGAGTTTCAGGTTCGGAGACACGAATGAACGATTTGGAGAAGGCCTTAACTAGATTTGTGCAATCGTCAGATACAAGATTTCAATCAGTTGATGCTACACTTCGCAATCATACTGCCTCTTTACATAACCTTGAAAATCAAGTGGGGCAGATTGCGAAGTCTCTATCGGAAAGCCCACATGGAAGCTTACCGAGTAATACCGAGACCAACCCTAGAAAGCATGTGAAGGTGATCACTTTGAGAGGTGGTCGTGAGGTTGAGGGTAAGTTTCCGAGTGGGAAACCAAATGAACATGCACCCGAGGTTGTAGAGGTTGAGAAGGGAACAAACAAAGAGAAGGAGGTAGCACCCCCACCTTTGAAGCCAAGAATCCCTTATCCCTCTAGATTAAAGAATGACCAAGGGGATGAATAGTACAAGAAGTTCCTAAGTTTGTTCAAACAACTCCACATTAATATTTCTTTTGTTGAAGCATTGGCCCAAATGCCTAAGTATGGAAAATTCTTGAAAGACTTGTTGACCAAAAAAAGGAAGTTAGAGGAGAGTGCTTTAGTGATTTTAGATACATCTTGCTCGGCGGTTTTGCAAAAGAACATGCCAAACAAGAAGAAAGACCCAGGAAGCTTCATCATTCTTTGTAATATTGGCAATTTAGGTGAAGAAATGGCATTGGCGGACTTAAGGGCCATTATGAACGTCATGCCATACACCTTCTTTCAAAATGATAGGCTTGGGTGAGCCTAGGCCTACTCGGATGACTTTGAACGGTGAGACATCCGAGGGGTATCATCGAACATGTCCTTGTCAAGGTGGACAAGTATATATTTCCTGTAGACTTTGTAGTGCTAGATATCGATGAGGATGACGGATGTACCGTTGATACTTGGGAGGCCATTTTTGCGGACTTCCAAAGCATTGATTGACATGGACGGTGGAGAGCTAATTTTGAGAGTTGGAGATGAGAAGCTCACATACCGTCTTGCTGAAGCCATGAGGCATTCTCTTGATTTCGATGATACTTGGTATTTTCTAGATGCTACTGATGAGATTGTTGATGAGTACATGCAGGAAATGTTCAATCCGGATCCATACAAAAGCTTGTTCGACCAGGAGGAGGATAATAAAGAAGTAATGATGCTTTGTTCAATGGAAGAAGTAGCATCTACCCCGGGGATCTTGAAGAACGTGCTCGAAATTGAAGAGGGCTATGAGAAGCCACCGAAAACGCTGCAAGGCTATTGGAGACGTGCGTGAACCAAACAAACTGGGTGAATCATTGCTAGGTGGTCCCAAGCCCGACAATGCACCCTCTACCCTCAAGAGATTTTTCTCATCATGTTTCCAAGACATGGGTAAGAGGGCAACTATCATCTATGAGCCCCCGTGAGGTAAGACAAGGTACGTCAAGCTGAGTGACGTTAAACAAGCGCTTCTTAGGAGGCAACCCAAGTGTTTACTATTTTCTTAATTTGGTAGTTTATTGTTGCTTGAATAAATTGTTCAGTGTTCGTGTCTTGATGTTTTATATTTTTGCTGTGATTTTATCATGGGGTTTCAACTTCATCGTGTGTTTTCATTTGAATTTGGCGAAGTTTTGGTCATTTAATCTATTTCTCATGTTTTTTATTGGTATAAGTTGCATATTGGGGTAGGCTCTGAGTGTGTAAACATGTTCAGAAAATTTTTGCAGAGCTTGCAAAATTTTCTAAGGCATCCAGAGAAAACAGACGGGCGTGTGGAATTAACACACTCCCGTGGTTTTGTATTGCGAGCTCATCCAGAGGAGGCACAGGGGCGTGGGACTCGCCCCTGTGAACGACCATGTAATTTCTCGCACGCCCGTGGATAATGTTTCGCACGAGCATGTGAATTCCTGCAGATATTGGCAGATTTTCCCGAAAGCACATAGGGTTGTGGACTCGCCCTTATGGGCGACCTTGTCAAAATCGCACAGGCATGGGTAATTTCCGCACGCCCGTGAGTTGGCCTTGTGAATGCCCACGCCCGTGCCTGTGCGATTTTGACAAGGTCACCCATAAGGGCGAGTCCAACAGGTGCTCTCTTCATCTCGAGAAGTAACAGGGGCGTGCGCTTGCCCTGTGAGTTGGCCTTGTGAATGTCCCACGCCCGATGCCGAATTTCCACACGGGCGTCCAGAACACTTAGCAATTTTTCTTGGATCTCCAGACCAGCCACAGGGACATGCGGCTGCCCCCGTGGTTCGGGCGCACGGGTGTGGGTATTTCTTACATGGCCCTGTATTTGTGTTCAGAGATAGTGAGTATTTTCCCGAGAGCACATAGGGGCGTGCACCTACCCCCGTTAAAGCTTTCCTGTAGGTAATTTCCGCACGCCCGTGTCGATGCGCAGAACTCCAAGAGGTGTGAGTCCTTTTAAAAGGTTTGTCGTTTCTCTTCACCCTAATATCCTCTAGTTGTCTAAGAGCACTCCTACATTGTTTCTCGACCTCATATCGCCAATTTGGAAGGATTTTGCTTGGTTTTCTGCCCGTTTTAAAAGCTTTCTCATCTCAACTGAACGGTAAGCCCTATCTTTGATTTCCTTTGCACATTCATGATTTTCATCGATGAAACCAGTCAATAATACTTTGTTTCTTCAATTAGAATGATTATTTTTATTTAGAATGAAGTAAAAGTGTTGTAATGGTGAATTTGTGGAGTTTGAAGCGTGGTTGTGTTTGTTCACGGCTCGTGGATCCATATGTGCGTGCGGAAATTCCGCACGATCGTGTGGATTTCTGCAGCTATATTTAATTAACTGGTTTTATCAATTCTCTTTCAATTTTTGTAGACTATGGCAACCAGGTCAAAGAAGCAAGTTGATAAGCATCCGCGAGAGTCGTCTTCCGAGAGCATGAGATTCACTATCCCCGAGCATAAGGTTCATTTTGAGCGTCTGTCGAGACTTCGGTTTGGACATACTCGGTTCTTGGACATGAGTATATTGAGAGATTTGCAGTAGGGGGATGAGTTCACTAATGAGGTCGAGGATCTCGTTTCAGTAGGTGGTTGGAGGCAGTTATTGTTAATTAGAGAGCCAGCCATTAGGGAGCTTACACTGGAGGTTCTGTCGTCATTCGAGTTCGACAGATCCTATGCGAGATTCGATGATGTCTACGTAGTTCAGTTTAGAGCACTTGGACATCACTATAGTCTGAGTATCACTCAGTTTTCAGTTTGGCTCGGCTTGTATGAGGAGGCATTTACAGATACTGAGGAGTATTCTCAGTTACCAACAGATTATCCTAGAGCTCTGACCCCACAGAAAGCTTACAGAGCATTAAGTGGTCAGGGTCCAAGGCCATGTGCCTTTCCTGAGCTGCGTACCGATATCTACATGCCAACATGAGTAGGTCGGTGAATGGCTGTGGTGATAGCACTGCCGTTCTGAGCTGGCAGGAGCTTCTGTACTTATATTCGATGATGCAGCACACACCGATCCATCTAGGGCACATCGTCGCTGAGTACATTCGACATCAGGGCAGTATGAAAGATTGGGAGCGATCTTATCGGGTCTATATATTACGAGATTAGCTCGGGGTATGGGTCTCTTTATCACGATTGGCAGGGCTGAGAAGACGAGTATACCTATACCCCTGAGCTTGGAGACGATGAGATTGATGGGCATGGTCTGTAGGGTTCAGACGGGGATTTATGCTCTGTTTCTATTGGTCCCAGAGATAGCCGAGATGGAGGAAGATGATGCCGAGGCTTCCCAGCCTGCCCCCGAGCCTCAGTCAACATCTATGGAGACCGAGGCACCTACGGTGACAAAGGACCCACCCCCGTGTGCATGTTTTCAAAATCTCAAGCCTAGGATCGCTTTGAGAGGCTAGAGAGCGCTGTGAGGGTGATACGGATAGAGGTAGTAGAGGCCCGAGCAGAGATTACCGATATTAGGGATGCGCAGGCCGCACAGTATACGGAGTTCATAGCACGTTTCGACACATTACAGCAGATTTTAGAGCGAGACGTCGGCTCGTCATTTTTCCTCCAGCCGAGGACTCCTCAGGCCCCCTCGGTTTCTCCGGCACCTCTATCCCCTATTCCGGCACTAGATGACCCACCATGTACTTCATCACCAATAGCAGTAGTAGCAGATCCATAGCACGACATCGACACTTGATTTTATTTTCCTCGTCTTTTACTTACGTTTTTTATTTTGGACTTGTATACTCCGAAAGGACTTTCCTTCTGAGTTTATTTTGATTTAATATCTCGAGTTGTATTCATTGTCTTATCTTTTATATACTTGAGTTGTGCTTGTTTTTATTGAGCTTCACTAAAACCCCTAGTGTATACGTGGAAATGGTCTTATCATCATGGGAATTGAGACTTTGTCATGGGCATGGCCAAGGTGTTTTGGCACTTGGCCGTATGAGCTTCACAACCTATTGGAATAACACTCTCAAGGACTTAACTCCATCAAATGCAACACTAGGAGTCAGGGGAGTATTGTTTTGAGTGCTTCTCCGACATCTGAATTTAATTGATTTACATTATGAATAAGCTTGCATATGTACATTGGGGACAATGTACAACTTAACTGTGGGGGGGAGTTTCATAGTGCATGCATCTCTTTTATACAAGTTTTGATTGATATACATGCTCACATAGCCAATGGCGCTTCACCTTAGTTGCATTGATTGTATTCTTAAGTTTAGGAGAATTTTTAACATTGAATGTTTTCATGCTCTAGTTTTTGTTTGAATTTCTAGGAATTTTTGCCTGATTGACACTTGTTGCACTACTCACTCTTTGAACTCTTTTGGAAACTCATGTTTGATTTATAAGGGACTAGTTGTATTTGTTTCTTATGTTATAAAAAATGGAAAAATGGAAAGAAAGAACAAAATAGTTTTGTTGTTTAGTTGTGCTTGTTGGGTGGAAAGAGCTACCACCTATGATGTATGAAGCTACTCTTAGAAGTCCGATACTAGTTATGCCCTAATGAGAGAAAGAGCTATCTCATGGGATGTGTGAAAGCTACCACCCCGGTAGAAAGAGCTATCACCCTGGTAGAAAGAGCTACCACCTCGAAAAGTGTGAAAGCCACCTTAGCGTCCGCTTTGGAAAGGGCTACCATAGAGGATGTGTGAAGCTACTATCCCTTTTTGAATTTTTGTCACCTTTTGTAGATAAATAAGTCCCTTGTACGTAGAACTTTGAGGAGTATATTTTGGGTTGACTTGAGTGAGTTCACACATTTATACGATTTCTGGTTTGTCACCCTTTTTTATTCAAGTTTTTAGCTAGAGCATTGATTTTTTCGTATTTAGTATTGAAATTTCCCATACTTGCAGAATGAACTCTTTGTATGCTTTGGTGAAGCTAAGGCCAAGCACTTCCAATGTCTCCTTCATCTATACATTTAATGTTTTAATTTTTGCTTGAGGATAAGCAAAAGCTTAATTGTGGGGGAGTTTGATAAGTGCTTGTGTGATAAGAATACAAAGTGGTCTTTTCTTGTGTTGAGCATTACTTTTCTCGGTTTTTAACGCTAATATGTGTGTATTTATGTTACTTTCATGCAGGTAGGGTTGTGAGACCGATTATGAGAGAAAGAAGCCAATGGGCGTTGTAATGCACCAATTTGGAGGAAATCTTGCTAAGGTTCAAAGGAGAAGACATAGGTCGGGTTCAAGATGCGGCAATGTGTGCCAACCTCCCCGTATTCGAGTTAGGACAACTATTTGGAGGGGCACAAGGGCAGTCACATTCAAGCATTCCGACTTGTGCATATAGAACAAGATCTCCACCAACATGTTTGTTATTGAAGAAGCAAAGCGATTCATGACGTAAACGTGTGCCCGTTAGCTTTACCTCGATGAAAGCATGGATTCGGGAGCATTTCGGGCTGGTACTATGGTAGGGCACTGTAGCAAAAAATGTAGCAAGAATATTGTACCAACACTGTTCACAGTCGGCCGAGAAAACAGGAAAGCAGAGAATCCACACGGGCGTGTGGAAATTCCACACACCCATGTGAAAAATCCACAGGGGCGCTCACACAAGCGTGTGAATTCCCGATTCTAGCCATTTAAAAGCCGATTTCAGCCCCGATTTCAGCATTCCTTTCTCCATCTTTTCCCCTATCTTTTCTTCCACCTTTCCCCATCTTTGGAGGCGCTGACGGCTAGGGTTTGGAGAGGCTTTGGAGAGGTTTGATGGCCTTCGACACGCGTTTCCTTCGGAAGAGAGCTATTGGGGGAGCTTTCATCGACACCGATAAGGCGAGGTGTGCCCTAGGTTTGACGAGGGTACCTTTGAAGACCTTCGACATGAACACAAGGGAGGTTTTCATTCATGGATTGCATCTCTATACTTTTTGATTTCATTAGCTATTGTATTTTTCTCCATGGAGAGCTAAACCCCAAGTGGGTACTTGGGTATTTGTGAATCCTAGGATGTATTCGTTACGTTGAATCTCTTTATTATGTTTTCAATTAATTGATGTTTATTGTGAGTTCCAATCTTGTAGCTAGAGTGACACTAGGGTTGAGAGATCTTGTTGGTAACTCTTGTGAGTTTGTGACACACCATGAGAGTTAGACAAAGCTAGATTGGAGAGGGTTGAGAGGATGAGTCGAGAGGTAGCGAAGCGTCCCCTTTCGCCTCCGGTGTGATCTATCCTACCTCCATGTTGTAAGAGTTCTTTGCGGCCATAGTAGAGTCAATGGGCTAAGGGATGACCTTCCGCTGGGGCTTAGTTGCGGGTGCAACGGAGTGAAGCGTTGAAGTGATTTTATCACCTAGGGCTTAAGGACCTTCCAACTTGACCAAAGGGTTAGGTCTATAGATATGAATAGAGTTTATCACTTGGAATCCCTAGAACTCATTACAATTCTATACGAGTGCAAGGTTGAGAGGTTATTCAATTTCTTCTCCGGGACATGTATAGAGTTAGGCATGGTTGACCTTAGATTTGGGACCATGTATTAAAGGATCTCCACGACTCATTAATGCATAAGTTAGAAAGCATAATAGGGGGTTTTGCATTTGAAAGGATTGTCCTAGGCGGAATAATATCCGGTTACCCATTTATCGTCGATTGCATCCCTTGTGTTTTATTTGCGCCTCCTTTATCTTTTCTTATTTTCATTTGCATTGAGTTTGTTTTGAAATCACTTTCAACATATTTTTTCATTCTAGTTAAATAGCAATCTTGGTGGTTCTAAGCACTATTCCCTGTGGATTCGACTACCCTCTCACCGGGGTATTATTACTTCGACACCCGTGCACTTATGGTTTACACACATATTCGATCATGTCAACTGCCCGTGTCAAGCTTGAACACTTGACTCCTTTGGGACCTTTCTCATCCCGAATTTGTTCCAAATTATATTAAGCTCCTAATTTCTGCACATGTGACAAAAATTACTAATATTAGCACTGCTCATGAAAGAAAATCCACTTGAGACAAGCAAAATAATGAGATTAGGGTATGAAAACATCCCTACACTTGAGTTGTTGCAATTGCAATTGTTGTGTGTTTGTGATTCATTCTTGGTGCATTTGATGTGCTGCTTACATGAGAACTCTGTAAACCAACTCCTAGGTTGTACTTGGTAGCGTGACCATCGCCCTTGTACTAGACACACCAAGTTTGGAAGGGATTCATGTACGAATACGCAGTGACCATCAGGTATTTTATACCCCTCCAACATTAGAGCTAGACCAAGTCGTGTTCTGGCTCTAATTAGGGATTTCCCCATTGTTAATGCAATCGTATGAGGATTTGATCGGAAGAAATTCTGTATCAATACTTATACCGGATTAGGGGTCAATTGCCGTGACCATCGGGTTGATCTAATTTAGGAAATCTCTAGGTCCAAACCCTCAATTGTATGACACTCTTAGCATCCTTTACACTTTAGTAGCCCCTAGGGAATCCGCATCCGTGACCATTTCTTTCCCCTGATTTTATACCCTTGCCTTATTTTAGACTCCACTTGCACTTCTTTCATTTTAATTAATAGATTAGAGAAACCCTTCAAATCTTTCAGCTAGACAATACGCAAAGAGGAAGTAAGGGTAGATCCTTGGGCCCAGGGAATACGACCCTCTCGTGCTCGCACGAGAGGTATTACTTGACGACTTTCGATCCCCGGCAGCGGCGCCAAAAACTTGGTGCGAGATCCGCAAGTGCACGGAGTCGTCAAGTAATACCTCTCGTGCGAGCACGAGAGGGTCATATTCCTTGGGCCCAAGGAGCTACTATTACTTCCCTTTCGTATATATGCTAGCCTAACACTCCGAAAGATGAATAGTAATTATAAAAAGAGAAAGAATTAACTACAATGAAATCCGGGGTACTACTACACATAATACGAACTCAAGGGGGAATCAAACAGTGAAGGGAGTGATTTGGACAACGAGACCCCTAGGGTTGTTATTAGATCCTGAATTCAGGATGAAATGCGAGATGGTAGTTGAGCCAAGAGAATCCTAAATTAGCTCAACCCGATGGTCACGGCAATTGAACCCTAATCCCATACAAGTATTGGGTCAGAATCGCTTCCGCCCAAATCCTCGTATGATTGCATTACACTCATGGAAATCTCTAATCAGGGTTGATACTCAAACTAGATCCAACCCTAATTGTTGGAGGGGTACAAAATACCCGATGGTCACGGTGTATCTGTACATGGATCCCTTCCAAGCCAAGTGCGTCTAGTACAAGGGCGATGGTCACGCAACCAAGTACAACCTAGAAGTTGAAATACAGAGTTCTCATGCAAATCAACACATCAAATTACACAAGGCTTGAACCACAAACTACAAGATTCCTGACAAGGTCCCCTTGCTTATATCACGCAAGTGCACGGGCTTGTCGAAGTAATAATCCCGGGTGAGCGGGGTCGAATCCAAAGGGAGTAGGGAGTGAAAATACTTAATTTGATTCTTAGCTATGTCGAATATCAATAGTGATAAGTGTGAAATTGATTCAATTCTCAACAATAAAAACAACAAGTGAAAGAGCAAAAGTAAGAAGAGGGTAAGGCAATCGATAAAGGATGGGGTACTCGGATAATGCTTCACCTAGGATGATCGCTTCAAGTGCAAGAACTCTCTATTATGCTTCCTAATCAATGCAATGGTGAGTCGTGGAAATCCTTACATACATAGTCCCAAATCTAAGGTCAACTATGCCTAACTCTATACATGTCCCGGAGGAGAAATCGAACAATCTCAACACCTCGCACTCGCATAGAGTTGCAATGAGCTCTAGGGATTCCAAGTTATAAATCTCTTCCTAAATATAGACCTACCCATTTGGTCCAGATGGAAGGTCCCTAGCAACAATTAAGCCCTAGATACTAAGATCCTCTCAACGCTTCACTCCATTGCACGCGCAACAAGGCCCCAGCGGAGGTTCATCCCTTAGATCATTCACTCCATTATGGCTGCAAAGAACTCGAGGAACCGAGGTAGAATCCATCACGTCGGAGAGGAAAGGGGATGCTCCTGTACCTCTCGACTCATCCTCTCAACCCTCTCCAACCTAGCTTTGTATAACGCTAGTGGTGTGTCACTCACCCACAAGGTTACCAACAAGAACTCTCAACCCTAGTGTCACTCTAGGGAAAATATTCATACAATCAAGGATTCAAGGTTGGAACTCATAATAAACATCAATTTATTGAAAGCATAATAAAGAAGTTCAATGAAACGAATACATCCTAGGGTTCGCAATCATCCAAGTACCCACTAGGGGTTTAGCTCTCCATGGAGCTTAATACAATCAAAGAAATCGAATGTAAAAAGCAATGAATCCATAAAAGAAACCCCCTCGATGGTCGTGTCGATGGTCTTGTGGAGAGTCCTGCACTCGTCGTCCAAAAGATTCTTTTCGTCCGGGTATAGGATACGCCTCGATCGAAGCTCCCCACCAACCTTCTTCCTAATGGAATCACGATGTCGGGAGCCGTAGAACTTCCCCAAAACCTTGGCCAATGCCCCTCGAAACCCTAGACGAAGTCCTCTCACAAGTTGGGGAAAAGATGGAGAAAAGAATACTGAAATCGGGGCTGAAATCGGCTTTAAATAGGGCTGGAATCGGGCGACTACACGGGCGTGTACAGAACACGCGCCCGTGTGGAATCTCCACACGGCCGTGGATAATTTCCACACGCCCGTGTGGATTCTCTGTTTCTCAGGTTTCTCGGACGGCTGTAAACAGTGTTGCTACAATAATTGCTACATTGTTTTGCTACAGCTTCGACCTAATTAACTTCCCAATTCCATACTTTCATCGGGGTAACGCAAACGGGCACACATTCACGTCGTGAATCACTTGCTTCTTCAATGATGTACATGTTGGTGGGGCTCTTGTTCTTATATGCATAAGTCGGAATGCTAGAGCGTGACTGTCTTTGTGCCCCTCCAAATAGATATGCTCACTCGATTGCGAGGAGGTTGGCACACACTCTAGCATCTCACACCTGACCTATGTCTTCGTGTTTGAACCTTAACAAGATCTCCTCCAAAATAGGTGTATTATGATCCACATTGGCCCATTTCCTTCATACTTGGCCTCACAACCCTACCTGCGTAAAAGTAACATAAAAACACACATATTAATGTAGAAAACTGAGGAAAGTAATGCTCAACATAAGGAATGAACGCTTCGCCTTCATATCACACAAGCACTTATCAATTCCATAAAAGAAATACAACATCTAACAAAGCATTAATAAAGATGATCATCCAAATTACAAACAATCAACCCTAGAGTTCATCATATCCATATAACAGATAAGTTAGTGCCTCATGATAGAGGACCACTCATACAAGTCCAAGGAACAAATAAACAAGAAAAGAAGTAAGAACTACTCCCTCTAGCTTTAGATCCCCTTTGATGGTCCCCTCAAATGATGCCTTGGATGCCTAGGATCTTCTCCCAATCTTCTCCTCCAAAGCTTGCCTCCCTCTTGGTGAAGTCTTGCATAGTAGATCACCGGCGGGAAGAGTGGGGCGGCGGCCTAAGAGGCCCAAGAGAAAACTGCCCCTCCAAAAGCTACCCCCCTTGCCTTAGAAAATCAGCCTCCTTTTATATCCCATCAAGTCCATACGGGCTCCATGCGGGCGCATGGAGCCCGTGAAGCTCACTGGCATTTTGCCAAGAAAATGTGTCGGTGCTAGAGTACTCAGCTACAGTGATTTCACTACAGTGCTCTGCCACAGTACCGAGGGTTGTGAAATTCCAGTAAACCTCACGAGCACCCATACGGGCGCATGGAGCCCATGAAGCTCACAGCTGAATTCCCGCAACATGAATAGTGACCCTGCTACAGTAACGCTACCGTGCTGGGACCCCAAAAATGCCGTTTTTGATGTCGAATTCATCAAATTTGCATTTTTGAGCTTCGTTCGGCTCTTTTAAGATCTGCAACACCGAAATAAGCAAATTACACTTAAACGGGCATCAATTCATTAAAATATACACAAGTAATACAAGATTAATATGTATAAAATATGTACATTTAGGCGTTTATCAGTCGTTGTGACAAGATCCCCTTGCCTATATCCCGCAAGTGAACGGGTTTGTCAAAGTAATAATCCAGGGTGAGCGGGGTCGAATCCACAGGGAGTAGGGAGTAAAGACACTTAATTCAATTCTTAGCTATGTGGAGTATCAACAATAATAAGTGTGATAATGATTCAATTCTCAATAATTAAAAGCAACAAGTAAGAGAGCAAAAGTAAGGAGGAGGCAAGGCAATCGATAAAGATGGGGTACTCGGATGATGCTTCACCTAGGAAAATCACTTCAAGTGCAAGAACTCTCTATTATGCTTCCTAATCAATGCAATGGTGAGTCATGGAAATCCTTACATACATAGTCCCAAATCTAAGGTCAACTATGCCTAACTCTATTCATGTCCCGGAGGAGAGATTAAATAACCTCTCAACCTCGCACTCGAATAAAGTTGCAATGAGCTCTAGGGATTCCAAGTGATAAATCGCTTCCTAATTATAGACCTAACCCTTTGGTCCAGGCGGAAGGTCCCTAGCCACAATTAAGCCCTAGATACTAAGATCCCCTCAACGCTTCACTCCATTGCACGCGCAACTAGGCCCCAGCGGAGGTTCATCCCTTAGACCATTCAGTCTATTATGGCCGCAAAGAACTCAAGGAACGGAGGTAGAATCTATCACGTCAGAGGGGAAAAGGGACGCTCCTATACCTCTCGACTCACCCTCTCAACCCTCTCCAACCTAGCTTTGTCTAACGCTCATGGTGTGTCACTCACTCACAAGGTTACCAAAAAGAACTCTCAACCCTAGTGTCACTCTAGGGGAATTGTTCATACAATCAAGCATTCATGGTTGGAACTTACAATAAACATCAATTTATTGAAAGCATAATAAAGAAGTTCAAAGAAACGAATACATCCTAGGGTTCCAATCACCCAAGTACCCACTAGGGGTTTAGCTCTCCATGGAGCTAAGTACAATAAAAGAAATTGAATGTAAAAGTAATGAATCCATAAAGAAACCCCCTCGATGGTCTTGTCGATGGTCTTGTGGAGAGTCCTCTACTTCTCCTCCAAGGATTCCCTTGTCCGGTATAGGATACGCCTCGACGGAAACACCCCTACCAACCTTCTTCCTCAGGAATGACGATGTCGGAGCCATAGAACCTCTCCAAAACCTTGGCCAATACCCCTCAAAACCCTAGCCGAAGCCCTCTCTCAAGTTGTGGAAAAGATGGAGAAAAGAATACCAAAATCGGGGCTGAATCGGCTTTAAATAGAGCTGGAATCGGGCAACTCCACGGGCGTGGATGCTACACGTGCTCGTGCGGAATTTCCACACGGGCGTGGATAATTTCCACACGCCCGTGTGGACTCTCTGATTCTCTGATTTCTCGGTCGGCTGTGAACAGTGCTGCTACAGTACTTGCTATAGTGCTCTGCTACAGTCTTCGACCTGAATAACTTCCCAGTTCCATACTTTCATCGGGGTAACGCAAACGGGCACACGTTCACATTGTGAATCACTTGCTTCTTCAATGATATATATGTTGGTGGAGCTCCTGTTCTTATATGCATAAGACAGAATGCTCGAGTGCGACTTCCTTTGTGCCCCTCCAAATGGATGTGCTCACTCGAATGCGAGGAGGTTGGCACACACTCTAGCATCTCACATCTGTCCTATGTCTTCACGTTTGAACCTTAGCAAGATCTCCTCCAAAATAGGTGCATTATGATCCACATTGGCCTATTTCCTTCATACTCAACCTCACAACCATACTTGCATAAAAGTAACATAAAAACACACATATTAATGTAAAAACCTGAGAAAAGTAATGGTCAACATAAGGAATGAACACTTCGCATTCATATCGCACAAGCACTTATCACGCTGACTGCCAAGGCTGCCCAATATTGATTTCTACTCACATCACTTAGGAAATCAGTCTTTAGGCATCACCAAGTATTGAATTGATAAAATGATCATCATAGATCCCCAAATACTTGGCAAATTCCATGTGGTTCATCTCACGAAATTTTCCAAAATCTTGAAAATTGATGGTACCACCTTTCTTATCACCCACGAATTGCAAGTCTTGTCATGCCTCAAAAGTTCTCAAAACCTCCAAAGTTAGTTGGCAAAAGGATGGTTCATCGATTGCAAATAGATTTTCCCAACAATTATGCGATAACCATCCTTTGACTTGGTTTTCTATCGCAAGACTTTCCACAAGACACCAATTAATATAGTGCACCATTCCAAATGGTTTTGTCTCCAAAAGATTGTATTTTTCTCTATGATGTGCATGCTTAAAGATGGGTTCTTCGGGTGTAGGTGATAGTGTGTTGATTCTTGGGTGTTTAGAGGCGTGCCTTTTGGTATTAGGCATCCCTACAACAAATAAAAACTTTGATCAAGCCTATAGGAATTCAAAACAAATCAAAACATGATGCAAGAGATGTTAAAAAAATGGTGAAAACTCAAGGTTTAGTGGCCATACGGCCGTATGGGGGCCTTATGGTCACTATTCATGTTGCAAGAGTTTCCCCAAAATCATGTTAGTCAAAAATTTTGTACATAAATTAAAATAAAAATTCATCCATGACATTCACATCATCCAAATCAAGCAAAATGCTTGAAAATTCCACCAAAAAGCTCCAAGAATACAAAGACAATGGAAAAGAAAAAACTAGTGCATCAAAGAGTATACCGACGAAATCTTGTGAAAACTAGCATTAAACATCATGAAAACCACTAGATCGAAGTCTCCAAGTGATGAGGAGAAGATTAAGGAGAAAAACGAGAGGATTTGGCGAAGAAATGGTTGAGAAAGAAGAGAGAAAGTCGGTAGAAAAAGTGAGAAAAGAAGAGAATGAAAGAAAGAGAGATGTGTGTGTGTGTGTGTGTGAGAGAGAGAGAGAGAGAGAGAGAGAGAGAGAGAGATAAGCCAAGGATGCGCCATGCGGCCCCCATGCGGGCCGTATGGTGGCCGCATGGCCCATGACAGCCTCTCGGGAATTTTTGGGCCAAGAACAGATGGCTCCCACACGGGCCCGCATGGGGGCCGCATGGGGCAAGACAGAGAACTCTATTTTGCTTCTCAAGGGTCTCAAACGGCCTCCATGAGGGCATGGGATGGCCATATGACTTAGAAATGTTTTCTATACCCTGAAATTCTGCTAAATGATAAAACAATGATATAGCATATTATTGTAGCAAAAATACTACAGTAGATGCGCTGTAGCAATCATTGTAGCACATGGAAGATTTTCGGGCCAGAAGATGTTCAAGGTCATACAGCCTCAATATAGCCCAGGATTGATATTCTAGCACATAAAGGATTTTCAATACAGAGAATTTGGTTTAGCCTTATGGCCTCAATATAGCCTAGGATTGAGCCTGAGATTAACCCCGATATGGCTCGAATTTCGATGATTTTGTGCCGCATTTGACCTCTATACAACCCCCATACCGCCCATATACTTTGGCGGGTATAAATGCACATTTCTAGGGCATCAATGTGGACTTCTTGGCAGCCATTACTTTGGAGAAGAAAGGAAGAACGACGACATCTTTGAGTAGGATATTCTTGACGCTAGAGAAGAGGTCAAGAGCTTGACCATCAATGGGAGAGATTCACCACTAAGGGAAGAAGGATCAAGGGTCATTCGACATCCATTCGGCTAGAATAAGCGTCATTCAGGTAATCTCCTTCTTCTTCTTTGTCATTATAACAAGGGAGTGTCACATATGAACTCATTCTTTGCTTATCTTGATTTTGTTGTTCTTGTTTGTATGATGACACACTAGACCCCCAATGCCACCCGATGCAGGTGAACCTTGGGGGGGTTCATCATGTATTTTGGATGCTTTTTATTTAATTAAGATGCTTGGTTTGATTTATGGTTTAGTTCATTTTTCTTCATGCCTAGAACTACTAAATGGAGAAATCCATAGTTCTTTATTAAGTTATACATGTAGATGTGACCGCCTCACATGTATTAGATCATTAATGAATTAAAAGGGCTTGCTTGTATCGACATTCTGAGAAATTGGATGTCGGTAGCCTTCCGAATCATAAGGATTGACTTAGGGTAACTTTCTCCTTATTTCGGGATCTCCTTGTTCTTAATGCAATTGTAGGGATGTGATAAGTGCTTGTGTGATAAGATTGAAGAGTATTCTTTCCTTATAATGAGCAATACTTTTATCAGGTTTTAGTGCCAATACTTGTACATTTGTGTTACTTTTATGCATATAGGGTTGTGAAGCCAGATGTTTAAGAAAGAACCCAATGCAGATAGCGAATGCACTATTTGATGAGATCTTGAGAAGGAACAAACGTGAGGACATGAGTCAGGCTCAAGATATGAGAATGTGTGCCAACCTCCGCACTTTCAAGCAATTACAATGATTTGGAGGGGCACAAAGGCAGTCACATTTGAGTATCTTGATTTGTGCATTTATAGCAAAATCTTCACCAATGAGATCGTTAATTGAAGAAGCTATGTGATTTACGATGTAAATGTTTATGTTAACTCGATGAAAACATTGATTCATGAGTGTTTTGTGTCAGTACTGTAGCAGGTTATTGTAGTAAAATATTGTAGCAATTTGCTGTAGCAGGTATTGTTCATAGCCGACCAAAAAAGAGCTATCCAGAGAATCTGCATGCCTGTGTGGAATTTCTACAGGGGCATCTGGAACATCCACAGGCCCGTGAAGATTCCCGATTCCAGCCCTTTGAAAGCCGATTTTTAGCCTAATTTCAGTATTCTTTTCTCCATTCTTTCCCCAGCTTTTGAGAGGGCTACGGCTAGGGTTTTGAGAGATATTGGCAATGGTTTTGGAGAGGTTCTACAACTTTGACATCGGGCTCCACTTGGAAGAAGGTTATTGGGGGAGTTATCTTCGGCATCGATCTTGCGAGGTTTGCCCTAGGCCGGATAAGGGGACCTTTGGAGGAGACGAGGCTACTCCACAAGACCATCAACAAGACTACCGAGAGAGTTTTCTTATGGATTACTATTTTGACATTCGATTTCATTGTTCATTGTAACTAGCGCCATGGAGAGCTAAACACCCTAGTGGGTACTTGGATTTGTGAACCCTAGGATGTATTTGTTTCATTAAACCTTTTATTATGCTGTCCTTAATTGATGTTTTAATTGAGTTTCAATATTGAATGTTTGATTGATTGAATGGTCCCTTAGAGTGACCCTAGGGTTGAGAGTTCATCTTGGTAACCCTTGTGAGTGAGTGACACACCACGAGAGTTAGACAAAGCTAGATTGGAGAGGGTCAAGAGGGTGAGTCGAGAGGTAGCGGAGTGTCGCCTTTTCCCTCCAATGTGATTTATCCTACCTCCATTTCCTTGAGTTCTTTGTGGTAATAGTAGAGTAAACGAGCTAAGGGATGATCTTCCGCTGGGGCTTAGTTGCAAAGGCAAGAGAGTGAAACGTTAAAGTGATTTTAGCACCTAGGGCTTAATTGTGATTAGGGACCTTTCACCTGGAACAAAGGGTTAGGTCTACATATAGGAATAGGGTTTATCACTTGAAATCCCTAGAACTCCATGCAACTCTATACAAGTGTGAGGTATTGAGACTATTCGATTTCTCCACCGGGGCATGGTATAGAGTTAGTCACGGTCGACCTTAGATTTGGGACAGTGTATTATAGGATCTCCATGACTCATTAATGCATTAGTTAGGAAGCATAATAGTTCATTTTGTACTTGAAACAATTATCCTATGCAGAACATCAGCCGAGTACTGACTTTTATCGATTGCCTTATCTTTCACTTACTTGTGCTTCTCTTTCTTGTTTCGTTTATTCTTGTTTACATTTCATCTTATCAACACAATCATTGTTCATCTTCACTTGGTTAAGTATCAATTTAAGTATTTTTTATTCCCTACTCCCTGTGGATAAGATACCCATTTACCTGGGATTATTACTTTGACAAACCAGTGCACTTGCTGGTCACACGCAAGGGCGTTGTCAAGTTTTTGGCGCCGTTGTCGGGGATTAGGGGTTTTGATATATTTTGCATTTTTCTATCTTAGCTATTCATTCATTCATCCTATTTTACATCTTATTCTATCACAGTTCTGATTTGTTCTTTTTCTTTAATTTCAGAAAAAATTATTGACATACCCGAGTTATTCGACACTATCACGGGAATGGTTGAAAATATAGAACAGAAAGTTCAATCGTTTACAGTACAAGACACCACGTGTTATCTCCTACAAGAGCCATACACTATTCAACATCATGTGGAAGAATTAGTTATTGATTATATTGCTAGAATTCAAGATCGGGATTTGGAATTAGATAGTGTGTTAGATTAGTTTGAGAAATTCTGTATTGGCATCGATGAGTGATCACTTAGAAGAAGGTTTGGAGAGAATCCTCGCTCAATTTTATTCATCTTATCATGAACAAAGGCAGGAACTTTTCTCTGTGGGTGTGTCAGTGTCAGGAAGGGAGATTTGTGGGATGGAGGCATTGATAGCCGTTGAAGACCACACAGAAACACATTCACAAGTGGAAGAGGGGAAGAATGATTTTGAAAAGGAGACGAACAACTTTGATGAAATTGACAGATTGATGGAAAGCAGATTGCGCCGTTCAATTGATGAACTACCAGACCTAGAGCTTAAACCCCTGCCAGCACATTTGGAGTATGACTTCTTGATGAAAGAATCAAAATTCCTTGTGATTGTGGCTTCAAACTTGTCTACAGATCAAAAGGGTAAGCTTGTTAGCATGTTGAAAAGGCATAAGTCAAAAATGAAAAGAATGAATTGATTCCAACCAGGACAGTTACAGGATGGCGACTTTGTATTTATTATAGAAGATTAAATGATGCCACTCAAAAAGATCATTTCCGATTGCCGTTTATCGATCAGATGTTAGAACGATTGGCAGGGCATCAATTTTATTGCTTTCTTAATGGCATGTCAGGATACATTCAAATCCCCATAGTCCCCGAAGATCAGGAGAAGACCACATTTACTTTCCCTTACAATACTTTTGCTTACAGAAGAATGCCTTTCGGGTTGTGTAATGCACCAGTAACATTCCAACGCTGCATGACGTCCATTATTGATGATCTTCTAGAAGACATTATGGAGGTGTTCATGGATGATTTTTTGGTATTTATAGACTCTTCCGATACTTGCTTAAAGAATTTGGAAAGAGTGCTAGTTAGATGTGAAGAAATGAACCTCGTCCTCAATTGGGAGAAATTTCACTTTATGGTCCAAGAAGGCATTATCCTTGGACATAAGATTTCTCAAGCAGGTATGGAGGTGGATAACGCAAAGATTGAAGTCATCGAAAAGCTTTCTCCACCTACAAATGTAAAAGGAATCCGTAGTTTCTTCCGGCATGCATGTTTTTACAGAAGGTTTATCAAGAATTTTTCAAAGATGATGCAACCGCAGACCAAACGCCTTGGAAAAGATGCTCCTTTTGATTTTGGGAATGACTATCTGATTGCAATCAACTTGTTGAAGGAGTGATTAGTGAAAGCACCAATTTTAACCATACCGGATTGGAACGAACCTTTTGAGCTCATGTGCGACGCAAGTGATTTTGCTGTTGGAGCAGTTTTAGATCAAAGGAAAGATAAGCAGTTCCGACTAATTTGTTATGCTAGCAAGACTCTCATGAGTAGTCAAGAGAATTATACAATCACTAAAAAGGAGTTGTTAGCAATGGTGTTTGCTTTTGACAAGTTTAGGCCATACCTCATCTTATCTAAGGTCACAATATTTACATATCACTCGGCACTCCGTTATCCTATGAACAAGGCTAACGCAAAACCGAGATTAATTCATTAGATCTTATTGTTAAAAGAATTTGATATGGAAATAAAAGATAAGAGAGGAACCAAAAATGTAGTTGCGTATGATCATTCATGATTAAAAGATTGTGAGGGGCAAGAACCGACAAGCAAGGAAATTAATGATTTCTTCCCCCGAAGAGCATTTGTATGCAGTGCAGGAGTCAGAGTTAGAGGATACTCCATGGTTCGGTTATTTTGCAAACTATTTGTCAGGGAAGTAATTGAAGTAAGGCCTCACTTTTCAATAGAAGAAAAAGCTTTCAGTGACTGGAAGAACTATTTTTGGGATGATCCCTACCTGTTCCGTATTTGTGGAGACCATGCGGTTCAAAGATGTGTGTCTAGGGTGGAAGGTTAGAGCATTATTGCACACTGTCACTGGGGCCTGTTGGGTGGCATTATGCTTTGAGCAAAACTGCTGAGAAAATTTTGGCTACCAGTTTCTACAGGCCGACTTTATTCCAGGATGCCCATCAGTTTGTTCTTTGAAGTGGCAGTTGTCAGAGGGCTGGAAACCTATCGAGAAGAGACAAGATGCCTCAGAATCCGATGCAATTTTGCGAGGTGTTTGATGTGTGGGGAATTGACTTCATGGGACCATTTCCAAAGTCCAATGGTAATCAATATATCCTTGTGGCAGTTGACTATGTTTCTAAATGGGTGGAAGCTCAAGCTCTTCCAACCAATGATGCTAGAACCGTGGTGAAATTTCTAAAGAGGTTGTTTACTAGATTTGGGACCCCACGAATTATTATTAGCTATCGAGGGACCCATTTTTGAAACACACATCTCGCAAAGGTGTTGAAGTACTATGGAGTGCACCATCTTGTTACCCCCTACCACCCGCAAACGAGTTGTCAAGTGGAAGTTACAAACAGAGAGCTTAAGAGGATCTTAACCAAATCCGTAGAACAAGGAAAGCGGGATTGGTCGGAATGTTTGGATTTTATGATTTGGGCTCACAGAACAGCATATAAAACTCCAATAGGAACCACTCCCTATAACTTGGTGTATGGGAAATCTTGTCATTTACCTGTAGAGTTAGAGCATAAAGCATATTGGGCCATCAAGGCTATGAATTTTGACTTGAGTAAGGCAGGAGAACAAAGACTGCTTCATCTCAATGAGTTAGACGAGTGGAGGATAAAAGCATACTAGAATGCAAGGATTTACAAGGAAAGAATTCAGAAGTGGCATGACAAGCATATCAAGAATCTGAAACAGTTCAAGGTCGGCGATCAAGTGTTACTATTTAATTCTCGTCTGCTGCTATTTCCAGGAAAGCTTAAGTCTAGATCGTTTAGGCCTTACATAATAACTAAAGTTTCACCTCATGGTTCTATTGAAATTACCCATCCAGAAAAGGGTACATTTAAGGTGAACGGACATTGGCTAAAACTATACTACTAAGGGGAGGTTGGTAATGATAACTAAGAGGTATTCTTTCTTCAAAAGCCCCCGTGT
Source organism: Dioscorea cayenensis subsp. rotundata (assembly GCF_009730915.1). Lineage (NCBI taxonomy): Eukaryota > Viridiplantae > Streptophyta > Magnoliopsida > Dioscoreales > Dioscoreaceae > Dioscorea > Dioscorea cayenensis. The sequence continues at coordinate 13,758,395 of NC_052480.1, read as the reverse complement.
AGTAAGACGAGGTACGTTAAGCTAAATGACGTTAAACAAGCGCTTCTTGGGAAGTAACCCAAGCATTTACTGTTTTTCTAGTTGTTAGTCTAGTGTTTGCATGAATAAGACTTTGAGTGTTGGTGTTTATATGTTTTGATGTGTTGCTATGAATTTTCTTGTGGATTTTTGGTGTTATCGTGTGCTTTAAAGTATTAGGTGAAGTTTTTTGGTCGTGCGAGATAGTTTCTCATGTTTTCACTGGTGTATTTTGCATGATAGGGCAGGCTCTAAGTGTATAAACATGTTCAGAAAGTTTCTGCAAAGGCTGCAGAGTTTTCTAAGGCATCCAGAAAAAATGCACGGGTGTGTGGAATATCCACACGCCCGTGGATCTCCACAATGAGCTCATCTAGAGAAGATACAGGGGCGTGGACTCGCCCCTGTGAATGACCTAGTGACATCCACACGCCGGTGGGTAATTTCCGCATGGGCGTGTGTCTTCCTACAGAGACATAGAAATTTTTCCCGAGAGCACACAGGGGTGTGGACTCGCCGTTGTGGGTGACCTTGTGATAAATGCACAGGCATGGGTATTTTCTGCACGCCCGTGTGAATCTCTACAAAACACCTCTCCTCCACCCCGAGAAGACACAGGGGCGGGCGTTTACCCCTGTGAGTTGGGCTTGTGAAGGTCCATGGCAGTGTGGAATTTCCACACGGGCGTAGGTTATACTTAGCGAATTTTCTCGGGTGGACAGAGAGTCCACAGGGACGTGCGTGTGCCCCTGTGGGTCGGGTGCACGAGCGTGGGTATTTTTCGCATGGCCATGTGGTTGTGTTCAGAGCAGAGGAGTATTTTCCCGAGAGCACACAGGGGCATGCGTCTGCCCCTGTGAGTCTCTCCTATGGAGGCGCACGGGCGTGCGTAATTTCTGCACGCCCACGTGGGTGTGCATGTATCATAAGGCTGCGTTTCTTTGTTATAAATCTGTCGAGCCCTTTTGATTTTCTTACCTCCAAATACTCAGGGGACACTCTCTCGCACCCTCCTGACCACCCATTGTTGATTTCGAGTAGGGTATTTGAGTTTCTCGCCGATTTCAAGGTTCTCAACTTCATCTCATAGGTAACCCTCGTTTTTCTCTTTTCTTCATTCTCGTTTGATTCTCGTTGATTTTATTTGATTAAACTGGTGAATGTGCCTCGGTTTTATGATAAAATGGTTGTGGTATGTTGTGAATGAGCTTTAGAAGTGATTTGGAGGTTTATTCATGGGATTTGCCATAAGGGCCGTGCAATTTTCACGCCCCGTGAATCCACACGGGTATGTGGAATTTCCACATGACCTTGCTTATGAATGAATTTGATCATTTTTCTTTTTAATACTTGTAGGTATAGCCTCCAAAATAAAGAAAGCTGTGGGCAAGCATCCCCAACAGCGCTCTACCGAACCTGAGCGTATAGAATTTGCTGATCCGGAGCATATAGCTCGGTTTGACTGTCTGTCCAAGCTTAAGTTTTGTTAGACACGGTTCCCTGATGTTAGGGTTGTGCGAGAGATACAGATGGCCCATAACATGGTAGATGAGCTTGAGGATACTGGAAGTTGGGGCAGGTTGCTATCTACCCGTGAGCTCGCTATTCGTATGCCGACACTGGAAGTACTCGTAGCATTTGAGTTTGACAGATCGTACTCCAGTTTTGACAGTGGTGACGCCATACAGTTCAGAGTATTCGGGCAGCATTATAGTATGAGCATCACAAAGTTCTTGATTCGATTGGGGATATACAAGGAGGAGTTCACGACCATAGAGGAGTACAAGCAGGTTCCTATAGATTATTCTGGTAGCTTGACTCTGCAGCATGCTTATCGAGTATTATGTGGCTGTGGGTAGTATGAGCCAGGGGTGTCGAAGGCGACGTGTTTGTGTAAGCTGATTTACAGATACATGGATGCTGTTTGGAGCAGATCAGTGAATGACCGCGGGGACCGCACTGGAATTTTGAGCAGGCAGGAGATGTTATACTTATACTCCATGGTGCAGAGCGAGCCGATTCATTTATGATATGTCATGGTAGAGTATGTAAGACATCATGGACATTATGCCCGGATCAGTGTCCTTTTCTCTAGACCTTACATTACGAGGCTCATCATGGGTATGGGCCTATTGCGTGCTATTAGAGGGGCCAAGATGGTGATCATACCTACACCCTTTGGTATAGAGACGATTAGACAAATGGGTATGTTACGCAGGTGACAAGGTCCCCTTCCGTATATGCCGCAAGTGCACGGGTTTGTAATAATCCCAGATGAATGGGTATCGAATCCACAGGGAATAGGGAATAAAAATACTTAATACGATTCTTTGCTATGTGAAAGATCAATGATGATAAGTGTGACAATGATTCAATTCTCAATAATAAAAACAACAAGTAAGAGAGCAAAAGTAGAGAAGGGGGTAAGGCAATAGATAAAGATGGGGTACCCGGATAATGCTCCGCCAAGGATAATTGTTTCAAGTGCAAGAACCCTCTATTATGCTTCCTAATCAATGCAATGGTGAGTCGTGGAAATCCTTAATTACATAGTCCCAAATCTAAGGTCAACTATGCCTAACTCTATACATGTCCCGGAGGAGAAATCGAACAATCTAAACATTTCGCACTCTCATAGAGTTGCAATAAGCTCTAGGGATTCCAAGTGATAAATCTCTTCCTAATTATAGACCTAAACCTTTGGTCCAGGTCGAATGACCCTAACCACAATTGAGCCCTAGATACTAAGATGACCTCAACGCTTCACTCCGTTGCACAAGCAACTAAGCCCCAGCGGAAGTTCATCCCTTAGACCATTTACTCTATTATGGCTGCAACTCGAGGACTGGAGGTAGAATCTATCACGTCGGAGGGGAAAGGGGACGCTCCTGTACCTCTCGATTCACCTTCTCAACCCTCTCCAACCTAGCTTTGTCTAACGCTCGTGGTGTGTTACTCACTCACAAGGTTACCAACAAGAACTCTCAACCCTAGTGTCACTCTAGGAAAAATGTTCATACAATAAAGCATTCAAGGTTGGAACTCACAATAAACATCAATATATTGAAAGCATAATAAAGAGATTCAATGAAACAATTACATCCTAGGGTTCACAAATACCCAAGTACCCACTAAAGGTTTAGCTCTCCATGGAGCTAACTACAATCAAAGAAATAGAATGTAAAAGCAATGAATCCATAAAGAAACCCTCCTCAATAGTCGTGTCGATGGACTAGTAGAGAGTCCTCTACTCGTCGCAAAGAATCCTTTGTTCGGCCTAGGATACACCTCACCAGGATCGGTGCCGACGAAAGCTCTCCCAATAACCTTCTTCCAAACGATGCGCGATTTTGGAAGCGTAGAACCTCTCCAAAACCCTAGCGAATACCCTTGAAAACCCTAGCAGAAGCCCTCTCTCAAGTTGGGGAAAAGATGGAGAAAAGAATACTAAAATAGGGGCTGATTCGGCTTTAAATAGGGTTGGAATCGGGCGACTACACGGACGTGGATTCTTTACGCGCCCGTGCGAAATTCCCACACGGGCGTGGATAATTTCCACACGCCCGTGTGGATTCTCTGAACACCTGTTCTCTCGGCTGGCTGTGAACATTGCTGCTACAGTACTTGCTATCGTGTTGCTATAGTTCTCTGCTATGGTATCCGGCCTTAATAGCTTTCCGAATCCATACTTTCATCGGAGTAATGCAAACGGGCACACTTTCACGTCGTGGATCACTTGCTTCTTCAATGATAGGCAAGTTGGTGAAGCTCTTGTTCTATGTGCATAAGTCAGAATGCTCGAGTGTGACTGCTTTTGTGCCCCTCCAAATGGGTGTGCCAAACTTGAATACGAGGAGGTTGGCACACACTCTAGCATCTCACATCGACCTATGTCTTCGCGTTTGAACCTTAGCAAGATTTCCTCCAAAATCGGTGCATTGTAATTCACATTGGCTTCTTTACTTCATAAACGGCCTCACAACCCTACCTGCATAAAAGTAACATAAAAAACACACATATTAGTGTAAAAACCCAAGAAAAGTAATGCTCAACATAAGGAATGAACGCTTCTCATTCATATCGCACAAGCACTTATCAAACTCCCCCACACTTAAGCTTTTGCTTGTCCTCAAGCAAAAATTAAACATTCTGTGCATCAATGAAGAACATAAAGTAGGTGCTTGGCCTTAGGTTCATGAAAGTATACAAAGAGAGCATTCTACAAGTAAGGAAAATTTCAACATTAAATACAAAAAATCAAAACTCTAGCTAAAACTTGAATCGAAAAGGAAAACAAACCCGAAATCGTGTACGTGTGTGAACTCACTCAAAACAACCCAAGGTATACTCCTCAAAGTTCTAAGCACAAGGGACTTATTTATCTACAAAGGTGACAGCAACTTCAAAGATGGTAGTAGCTTCACACATCCTCTAAGGTAGCCCTTTCCAAAGCGACCGCTAAGGTGGCTTTCACACTTTCGAGGTGGTAGCTCTTTCTACCGGAGTGGTAGCTCTCACTCATCCTATGAGATAGCTCTTTCTCTCATTAGGGCATAGCTAGTATCCGACTTATGAGAGTAGCTTCATACTTCATAGGTGGTAGCTCTTTACACCCAATAAGCACAAATAAACAATAAAACTCTATTTATTTATTTATTTTTCAGAATTTAACACAAGAAACAACTATAACTAGTCCCTTTAACATCAAACTTGAGTTTCCAAAAGAGTTTAAAGAGTGAGTACTGCACTAAGTGTAAATCGGGCAAAAATTCCTAGAAATTCAAGCAAGAACTAGAGCATGAAAACATTCAAGGTTACCAACAAGGTCACTCAAAATGTATATCATTCAAAAGCAAATATGGGAGAAGCAATCAAAACAATACTCCCCTGACTCCTAGTGTTGCATTTGATGAAGCTAATTCCATGGGAGTAGGGTTCCGACGGGTTGTGAAGCTCACACGGCCAAGTACCTAAGCACCTTGGCCGTGCCCATGACTAAGTCTCAATTCCCATGATGACAAGACCATCTGCACGCATACACGAGGGGGTTCAATGAAGCTCAATAAAAACAAAATGAACTCAAGTATATATAAAAGATAGACAATGAATACAACTCGATATGCAAAATTAAAATAAACTCAGAAGGAGAATCCTTTCTGAGTAAACAAGTCTAAAAATAAAAATGTAACATAAAGAAAATGCGGAAAAACAAAGCAAATGTCGGTGTCACCCTCGGGCTCCGATGCTGCTGCTGCTGCTGGTGAAGACGCACATGGTGGGTCCACCGGTGCCGGGGTAGAGGATGGGGATGCCAGAGGAACTGAAAGGTCTGGATCTCAATAGATCTCGTAGAAAGTCGAACTGGGCCATAAGATCTGTATACTGAGCTGACTGTATAGCACGGAGCTCCGCCATCTCGGTCTGAATCTCTCTCGCAACGCTCTCAAGCCTCTCAATACAGTCATAAGCTCGAGGACCCTATGATGCGGGAGGTATGGGAATCTGCAGGGAACCCTCCGCAGTAACTCCTTCGCTCCTGGCGGTCTCTGGGGTAGCTGTAGCAAGAATATAGACCCCTGGCCCATATCTCCATACCAACCCCATCATCCTTATCGTATGAAATGCAAGAGGGGTAAGCGCAACTATCCTCTCAGCACCACGTAAAGCATCCCCCAAATCCATTCCCAAAATGAGGCTGGTAATGTAGGGGCCAGCAAATAATAAACCCACTCTCACAGACTGACCCTGGTACCTCAGAATATATGCTAATATGCACCCCAAGTGAATCGGCACATTGCGGGCCATGGAGTATAAAAAGAGAAGATCCTACTTGGTTAGAGCAGATGTGTTATCGGCTCGACCTGACACAGACCTGCTGATAACTGTGTGTAAATACCTGTAGCTCGACCAGGATAGGCTAGTGGCCTTCGACAACCCCGGTTCATACTCCCATGTCCGCACAAAATCCTGTACGCATGATGTGGAGTTACTGATACTGGAAAATCCGCCGGTAATCATCCATACTCCATTGTACCTATATAAGCAATATCGTACAAGCCCGTCTGAATCGAAAACTCAGTGACACTCATGGAAAATGGATGTCCGAATACCCGAAACTGTATAGCATTCGTAGTGTCAAATCTCCCATGCATCAATCGAAACTCAAAAGACGCTAAAACCTCAAGCATCAATGCACAGTAAGCTGGCTCACTGATCGTCAGTAGCCTCCTCCAGCTTCCTACTGCTAGCATCTCATCAATTTCATTAGCCAGATCGTCACCCCGCTGAATACCTCTCAGCACTTGCAAATCCGCGAAACAAGTCTGACCAAAACCGAGTGCTGAAAGTCTTTCAAATCGAGTCTGATGATCGGGATTTGAGAAATCAAAGTGTAGTGGCTCGGGTGGGGTGACTCTGAGATGCTTTACTTCATTCTTCTTCACACGAGGTGCCATATCTGTCGTACAAAAGAAGAAAATGATCAAAGAAGCTCAAAAGCAGTATACTGCAGAATTCCACACGGGCTTGTGGAAATTACCCACGCCCGTGTGGATCTGTAGGGCGTGAAAGTCCCGCACGGGTGCACAACAACTCTCAAAAATTCAACTTCGAACCGCGTCCAGGTGCTTTCTAAACATACACCATGCATTGTAAAAATGAAAATTCGCAATTAAAGATATTTAATCTGTGAAAAACAAGAGTTGGCGAAGAAAGGAGGATAAAAAAGGTTACCGAAGAAACAAATGTGAAAACTTTGAAAATCGGTGCGATATGTGAAGCAAAATCCTCCAAAACGACGATGAGCTGTCGAAAAGATGATCAGAAGTAGTTTTTAGGCGACTGGAAATGAAGAATGAGACGGATCACAAGGTTTTTAAGGTAAAAATCACGTCTCTTGGAATTCTGTGCATCCACACGGGCGTGCGAAAAATACCCACGCCCGTGTGCCTCATTATAAGAGAGCCACAGGGGCGCACACACGCCCCTGTGCTCTCTCGAGAAAACACTCCTTCGACTCTGACTACACTCACACGGGTGTGGGGAAAATACCCGTGCCCGTGCGTCCGACCAACAGGGGCAGCTGCACGCCCCTGTGGCTTCTCTTAACATCCGAGAAAAATACCAAGTGTTATACATGCCCGTGCGGAAATTCCGCACGGGCGTGGACATTCACATGCCCAACTCACCGGGGCAGCCACATGCCCCTGTGTCTTGTCGGGATGGAGAGAACTCCTCTGCAGAGTTTCGCACGGGCGTGTGGAAATTACCCACGCCCGTGCATGGTTCACAAGGTCGCCCACAGGGCGGAGTCCACGTCCCTGTGTTCTCTCGGGATAATCCACCCAACTCTGCAGGAATTCACACGCTTGTGCGGAAATTACCCACGGGCGTGAGATATTCGCATGATTATTCATAGGGGAAGCCGCAAGCCCCTGTGCCTTCTCTGGATGAGCTTGCAATACAAATCCACTTGCGTGCGGAAATTCCACACGCCCGTGTGTCTTTACTGGATGCCTTAGAAAAACCTGTAGGCTCTGTAGAAAATTTTTGAATATGTTCACACACTCAGAGGCTGCCTAATATACAAGTTTTACCAATGAAAAACATGGAATAAAGCTCAAACGACATAACTTCGCCAATTCCACATGAAAACACATGATTAATAGTCAAAGTTCACAAGGAAATCTCAGCACAAGCATCTAAAAAATTAAGACACCAACACTTAACAAGTTATTCATGCAAAACACTACATTATTCAACTAAGAAAAACAGTAACCACTTTGGGTTTACTTCTTCATAATCCTCCTCTTGGTCGAACAAACCTTCATACGGATCCGGATTGAACATCTCCTGTATATATTCATCAACAATCTCATCAGTAGTTTCTAGAAACGTATAAAGTGTCATCGAAATCAAGAGAATGCCACATGGCCTCAGCAAGGCGGTATGTGAGCTTGTCATCTCGAACTCTCAATGTGAGCTCTCCGCCGTCCATGTCAATCAATGCTTTGGAAGTCCGCAAGAACTGTCTCCCAAATATTAAATGTACATTCGCATATTCATTGACATCTAGCACTACAAAATCAACCGGAAAAATGTACTTGTCCACCTTGACAAGCACGTCTTCAATGATGCCTCTCGGATGTTGCACTGTTCGGTCCACTAGTTGCAAAGTCATCCGAGTAGGCCTAGGATTACCCAAACCTAGCTTTTGAAAGAAAGTGTATGGCATGACATTGATACTAGCCTTTGAGTCCGCCAATGCCATTTTCTCACCAAGATTGCCAACATTACACGGAATGATGAAGCTTCCCGGGTCTTTCTTCTTGTTCAGCATGTTCTTTTGCAATACCGCCGAGCATGAAGCATCTAAAATCACTGAAGCACTCTCCTCCAACTTTCTTTTGTTGGTCAACAAGTCTTTCAAGAACTTCGTATACTTAGGCATTTGGGCTAATGACTAAACAAAAGGAATATTAATGTGGAGTTTCTTGAACAAACTCAGGAACTTCTTGTATTGTTCATCTCCTTGGTCATTTTTCAATCTAGAGGGATAAGGGATTCTTCGCTTGAAAGGTGGGGGTGCCACCTCTTTCTCTTTGCTTGTTCCCTCATGTTCTTTTGGCTTCTCACTCGGAAGACTACCTTCAACCTCACGACCACTTCTCAAAGTGATCGCCTTCACGTGCTCTCTAGGATTGGTCTCTGTATTGCCCGGCAAACTTCCATGTGGCCTTTCAGAGAGAGACTTCGCAATTTGCCCCACTTGATTTTCAAGATTATGCAATGAGGCGGTGTGGTTGCGAAGTGTAGACTCGACTGATTCAAACCTTGTATTTGCAGATTGTGTAAATCTAGTCAAGTGCTTCTCTAGGTCACTCATTCGGTTTTCCAAACCTGAGACTTTGTTTTCCACCTGAAGGGCTTGTTGTTGTTGTTGGAAACCCAGTGGCCCCATGGCCTTTTGTGTACCTTGATTACTCCATGAGAAATTGGGATGATTCTTCCAACCTGGATTGTAGGTATTGCTATATGGGTTTCCTTGAGGTCTCATGCCATTACCTACAAAATCAACATTCTCCACTGAAGAAACATCACCAATAGAGATTGGGCAATCGGAGGGAGCATGTCCCCCACCACTACCGGTGCAATTAGTCACAGCCGCCACTCTATTTGAAGTTAGAAGATCTAACTTCTTACTCAAACTTTCCACTTGAGCCGCCAATGAAGTTACCGCATCTATCTCATGGAGACCGGCCATTTTCTTCTTCTCCCTAGCATTCCATTGGTAGCTGTTTAACCCCATTTCTTCAATCAACTGTCAGGCCTCATCGGAGGTCTTGCTACCTAAGGTACCTCCTACTTCCGCATCCAAGAGTTTGCCTTGTACTCAGGTTCAAACCATTGTAAAATGGTTTGAACAATCATCCACTCTGGGAATCTATGTTGCGGGCAGTTCCTCAGGAGCTCCTTGAACCTTTCCCATGTCTCAAATAGAGACTCCAATTCCAACTGAACAAAGAATGAGATCTCGTTCCTAAGCTTTTGTGATTTTCCAGGAGGGAAATAACGGGCTAGAAAAGCTTCCATCACCTCCTCCCAAGTGGTAATTGACGCTCTACATAACGAGTATAGCCACTGCTTCACTCTTCCTTTTAGGCAAAATGGGAAGGCTCTCAATTTGATGGCATCATCCGTCACTACATTTATCTTCAGCATATCACACACCTCGAGAAAACTCTCTATATGACTATTTGGATCCTTATCGGCCAAACCGTTGAACTGTGCAAATTGCTGCAACATGTGGATGAATGACGGCTTCAACTCAAAGTTCTGAGCTATAATCGGGGGGCGCACAATACTCGATTGTGTCCCCAACACTGAAGGTCTGGCATAATCAGATAATGTTCGTTGTTGCTCATTCTGTTCTGCCACTTCTAAATCAGCTAGATTAGTCTGTTATTGTACAACTCTTTCCCTTTTCTTCAAAGTTCACGTTCAATCAATGATGAAGGATTCCCTCAGGTCATAACCTGGAGCTGCACCCAAAAAGAAAGAAAAAGAAATTAGAACGATGATAGAATAAGAAGATATGAAATAGAATGTATGGTGAAATAGCTAAGAAAACAAAGTGTAAAGTATCTCTAAACGCCTATTCCCCGGCAACGGCGCAAAAAACTTGACAAGGTCCCCTTACGTATATCCCGCAAGTGCACGGGTTTGTCGAAGTAATAATCCCGGATGAGCGGGTATCGAATCCACAAGGAATAGGGAATAAAAATACTTAATTCAATTCTTAGCTATGTCAAAGATCAATGATGATAAGTGTGACAATGATTCAATTCTCAACAATAAAAACAACAAGTAAGAGAGCAAAATTAGAGAAGGGGGTAAGGCAATAGATAAAGATGGGGTACCCAGATATTGGTCCGCCTAGGATAATTGTTTCAAGTGCAAGAACCCTCTATTATGCTTCCTAATCAATGCAATGGTGAGTCGTGAAAATCCTTAATTACATAGTCCCAAATCTAAGGTCAACTATGCCTAACTCTATACATGTCTCGGAGGAGAAATCGAACAATCTCAACACCTCCCACTCACATAGAGTTGCAATACGCTTTAGGGATTCCGAGTGATAAATCTCTTCCTAATTATAGACCTAACCCTTTGGTCCAGGTAGAAGGCCACTAACCATAATTGAGCCCTAGATACTAAGATCACCTCAACGCTTCACTCTGTTGCACGCGCAACTAAGCCCAGTGGAAGTTCATCCCTTAGACCATTCACTCTATTATGGCTGCAAAGAACTCGAGGAACGAAGGTAGAATCTATCACGTCGGAGGGGAAAGGGGATGCTCCTGTACCTCTCGATTCACCCTCTCAACCCTGTCCAACCTACCTTTGTCTAGCGCTCGTGGTGTGTCACTCACTCACAAGGTGACCAACAAGAACTTTCAAGCCTAGTGTCATTCTAGGGGAAATGTTCATACAATCAAGCATTCAAGGTTGGAACTCACAATAAACATCAATATATTGAAAGCATAATAAAGAGATTCAATGAAACAAATACATCCTAGGGTTCACAAATACCCAAGTACCCACTAACGGTTTAGCTCTCTATGGAGCTTAGTACAATCAAAGAAATAGAATGGAAAAGCAATGAATCCATAAAGAAACCCCCTCGATAGTCGTGTCAATTGTCTTGTGGAGAGTCCTCTACTCGTCGCAAAGGATCTTTTGTCCGGCCTAGGATACACCTCGTCGGATCGGTGCCGATGAAAGCTCTCCCAATAACCTTCCAAATGACACGCGATGTCGGAGCCGTAGAACCTCTCCCAGACCCTAGCCAATACCTCTCAAAATCCTAGCCGAAGCCTTCTCTCAAGTTGGGGAAAAGATGGAGAAAAGAATACTAAAATCGGGGTTGATTCGGCTTTAAATAGGGCTGGAATCGGGCGACTACACGGGCGTGGATGCTTCACGCGCTCGTGCGGAATTTCCACACGGGCGTGGATAATTTCCACACGCCCGTGTGGATTCTTTGAACTCCTGTTATCTCGGCCGGCTTTGAGCAGTACTGCTACAGTACTTGGTACGGTGCTGCTACAGTGCTCTGCTTTGGTATCAGACCTGAATAGCTTTCCGAATCCATACTTTCATCGGAGTAACGCAAATGAGCACACGTTCACATCGTGGATCACTTGCTTCTTCAATAATAGGCAAGTTGGTGGAGCTCTTGTTCTATGTGCATAAGTCGGAATGCTCGAGTGTGACTGCATTTGTGCCCCTCCAAATGGGTGTGCCAAACTCGAATACGAGGAGGTTGGCACACACTCTAGCATCTCACATCGACCTATGTCTTCGCGTTTGAACCTTAGCAAGATTTCCTCCAAAATCGGTGCATTGTAATTCACATTGGCTTCTTTCCTTCATAAATGGCCTCAAAACCCTACCTGCATAAAAGTAACATAAAAAACACACATATTAGTGTAAAAACCTGAGAAAAGTAATGCTCAACATAAGGAATGAATTGATTGTAGGTATCAGAGGGGAGTGAATGTATTGATTGTATCGGACCCGAAGATAGAAAGAGAAGAAATAGATGCAACCGAGGGATCACAAAATGCCTCTGTGCCTCAGCCTAAGTAGATTGGACCTAATGCACCACCTACCACGCACGAACCACCACTAGTGGGTTACTAAAGTGAGTAGGAAATTAATTTGAGATGCTCGAGAGTGCTGTAAGGATATTGCAGGAGGATGTAGCTGAGGTTCGCGCTACACAGGCGAGAACCACACGGACTTCATGGCACGTTTTGATATCATACAGTAGCTACTAGAGCAAGACACAAGGTCATCATTTGCGATGCGGCCCCAAACACCTTATGCATCTCCAGCACCAGTTGATCCACCAGCATCGTCCTCTTCACCCGCAGCATTAGTAAAGCCGACATCGGACAACACCAATACTTGATTTTATTTTTTAGTTTTTACTTTTGTATTTTGTTGTTAGACTTGCACTACTTAGAAAGGATTTTCCTTCTGAGTATGTCTTTTATTTTTCGTTTTGTTGTCTCGAGTTGTATTCATTACTCTATCTTTTATATACTCGAGTTGTTTTTGTTTTATTGAGCTTCACTGAACCCCCTTGTGTATGCGTGCAAATGGTCTTGTCAGTATGGGAATTGGGAACTAGTCATGGACACGGCTAAGTTGTTTTTACACTTGGTCGTGTGTGCTTCACAACCTGTTGGAACATCACTCACAAGGATTTAGCTCCATCAAATGCAACACTAGGAGTCAGGGGAGTATTGTTTTGATTGCTTCTCCCACATATATTCTTGGTTGTTATACATTATTAGTGAGCTTGTATGTGTACATTGTGGACAATGTACAACTTAAGTGGTGGGGGGAGTTTCATAGTGCACATGTCCTTTATATTAGTTTGGATTGATATACATGCTCACATAGCCAATGGTGGTTCACCTTAGTTGCAATGATTGTATTCTTGAGTTTAGGAGAATTTTTGACATTGAATGCTTTCATGCTCTAGTGATGACACAGAGTGTGAACACCCGCAAGCGCACGGAGGTCGTCAAGTAATAAACCACTCACGCACATTCGAGTGGGTCATATTCCCAAGGGGTCTGAGGAGCTACTTTACTCACTTCTTACCTGTTGTTTAGCTCACCGATTCCAATTCATGAGAAAAAAGAAAAGAAAGCAAAGTGAAAAGTAAGAGAAATTCTTAAGAAATACGATACGATCAAAACACGGGAAAAGCTCAAGGTTGGAAAACGGTCACGGATGCGGATCCCCAAGGGGGTTACTAAAGTGAGTAGGAAATTGAGTAGTTAAGCACGTGGCTAGTTGGACCGAGAAACCCAAAACTTAGGTCAACCTGATGGTCACGGCAATCAACCCCTAACCCGGTGCATGTGTTGTGTACAGAATTTCTTCCACCCAACTTCCCACACGGTTGCAAGGAGAAAGATGGTTTTCACAAGTTAGGGTAGAAACACAAGTAGTTTTCAACCCTAGGAATGGAGGGGTACAAATACCCGATGGTCACGGCGTACTTATACAATAATCCCTTCCTAGTTTGGTGAAGTCCAGCACTAAGGCAATGGTCATGCTACAAAGTGCTACTAAGAAATTGATACATCACTCAATCAAATATACCAAAACAATCAAGAACACCAAACAAGAATCTTAACAAGCCAAACATGCATAAACTAGTCAAATAGACCAAAACATCACAAGTTCACCCACAAGGTTCACATACATCTAGTGACCTAGGGGTTTAGTTGTTCATGTTCAACAAAGAAACCAAACAATCTATACAAACACTAAAATAAACATGAGGAACACTCCCTCAAATGGTGAAGGCCGAATGACGCTTGAATCCCCAGAAAAAACCTTCTAAAGATGCCACTTGCAGCGGTGGCTTCCCATTGTCTTCAACCTCTAAGAAATGTAGCCCTAGAAGTAGATCGTCCTAATTCTTGCTCTCCCCGCTGAGAAATGCTCGGATTTCCTCCATTTTTTGCCCTCCTCAAGCTCAGGTTCAAGGTGGTGTGGAAGTGCTTCCCTAACCCTAGATGTCTCTTGCCCAAAGAAGATGATGATCAAGGAAGGAAGCTCTCCAAAAAGAAGCCCTTAAAACCTTTTAAACCGTCAGGTCCCGATAGGTAAACGGGTCAATATACCGGCCGTATGCCGATCCCTCAGGATTTCCAGTTTTCTGCCTAGAAGCCGGTGATGAGCTACAGTAACTACTACAGTAAACTACCAAAGTAACATTGCGACAGTACTGTGCTACAATAATTCCGCCCCAGAAACGCCGTTTTGATACCGAATTCATCCCCAATCGTGTCGCTTGAGTTCCTTAGGCTTCTATTAGGCCTAAAATGAAAAAATAACACAATTTAGACCAAAAGGGCATCGATTCAACAAATAAATCTAACGAATAATACCAAACAAATACATGCAAAATACATACTTTTAGACATTTATCATCTAGTTTTTACTTGAATTTCTAGGAATTTTTGCCCGATTGACAATTGTTGCACTACTCGCTCATTAAACTCTTTTGGAAACTCAAGTTTGATGTTAAAGGGACTAGTTATAGTTGTTTCTTTTGTTAATTGTGAAAAAAAAAAAATGATGAAAAAGGAAAAAAGACAAAAATAGTTTTATTGTTTAGTTGTGCATGTTGGGTTGAAAGAGCTACAACCTATGAAGTAAGAAACTACTCTCATAAGTCGGATACTAGTTATGCCCTAATGAGAGAAAGAGTTATCTCATGGGATGAGTGAAAGCTACTACCCCGGTAGAAAGAGCTACCACCTCGAAAGTGTGAAAGCCATCTTAGCGGCCTCTTCGGAAGGGCTACCTTAGAGGATGTGTGAAGCTACTACCATGTTCTAAATTTTTGTTGTTTTTTGTAGATAAATAAGTCCCTTATACTTAGAACTTTGAGGAGTATACTTTGGGTTGACTTGAGTGAGTTTACACACACTTATACTATTTCGGGTTTGTTGTACTTTTTGATTCAAGTTTTTAGCTAGAGCATTGATTTTTCGTATTTAACATTGGAATTTCCCTTACTTATAGAATGCTCTATTTGCATGCTTTGGTGAACCTAAGGGCAAGCATTTCCAATATTTCTTTCATCTATGCTTCAAAGTTTTTTTTTGCTTGAGTACAAGCAAAAGCTTAATTGTGGGGGAGTTTGATAACTGCTTGTGTAATAAGAATGCGAACTATTCTTTCCTTATGATGAGCATTACTTTTATCAGGTTTTAACGCTAATATTTGTGCATTTGTGTTACTTTTATGCATATAGGGGTGTGAAGCAGATGTTTAAGAAAAAAGCCAATGTAGATCGTGAATGCACTATTTGATGAGATCTTGAGAATGAACAAACGCTAAGACATGAGTCGTGCTGAAGATATGAGAATGTGTGCCAACCTCCACACTTTTAAGAAATTACAATGATTTGGAGGGTCACAGAGTGATTGCTTCCCCGCAAGTGTACGGGATCGCCAAGTAATACCTCGTATGAAGACACGAGGATCGTATTCCACGGGTGTAAGGATCTCCTATTACTCTTTCTTGAGCTATTATTTAGCCTAAGTTCTCAAGCGATGAATTTTACTCTACTAAATGTAATTAAAGCTAAAACGATATTTGCCAACAAATTAAAGAGAACACGCAATAAGCAAGCAAGAGAATCAATGAAATGCAAAGGCCTATGGATGTGGATCCCCTTGAGGGGTTGCATGATAACCCCAATTTCTCGGTGATTGAACCCTAATCCCATACGAACATAGATAGGAATTTCTCCCAAATCTATATCCCTATGATTGCATTAAGTACGAGGAAATCTCACTTAGGAGTAAACCTACTCTTCTTCGGATTAAACCTACATGGAGGGCTACCAAACACCCGATTTCTTAGCATGATGATACAAGTATCCCCTTCTAATCCATTCAAGATCTAATACATGCGAGCAAGTCTCATCTACATGCATCACTCATAAAAGAGCTACGGATTTCTCCTTAGTGTAGCACTTAGCATGAAAACAATGAATTAAATCTCAAAATTACCCAAACATGGAATTAACAAGTTATCATCCAACATACATGTTAAAACCCCCCAAGGTTTACCAACACCCGGTGGCCTTGGGGGTCTAGTGTGTAATCATCCTACAACAAGCAATACAAACAAGAAAAACATGAAACAAAAGAATAAATGACACTCCCTAGATGAAATGGTGGAGGAGGAGGTGAAGAATATGCCGAATGACGGTTTCGCCGCCAAAGGAGTGCCCAATGATGCTTCCTCTAGCCGCGGGTCTCCTTCCTTCAAATCGTGGTAGATCTCCCCTTGAATGAAGTTGCCTTCTTGCCTTGAGAGTCTTAGACCTTGGGCTTGGATGATCTTGTAGCTTCCTTGCCGTTCTTCTCTTCCCCAAGGTCGCCACAAACCTCTCCAATGTCTTCCCAAAATATGCCCAGAAAAAGGTCTAACAAAAGGTTCTTGTTCTGCCCTAAACGTTGGTATTTATACCCCCTGAGGCATACGGGTCGTATGGGGGTCGTATAGCACTCAAAAACCCTAGATTCGCGATCCATACGGGGTGCATACGGCCTCCATACGGCCCTGTATACTGGGTAGTATCGAAATCTGGGCAGACCCTCCAAATTATTCCGCTGCTACAGTACATATGGCCCCCATACTGGGTATTATGGGGGTAGTATGAAATTCCGGTTTTCTTCTCTTTTCACCCAAATGATATCTTCTTGTTCTCCATGGCTTCCTTATGCCCTACAAAGCAAATAATAGATGATTAAGCACAAAACGGGCATTAAACCTCACAAAATACATGCAAACTGAATACGATATATACATGAAAACATCTACATTTAGACACTTATCAAATATCCCCTCACTTAAGCGTTGCTTGTCCCCAAGCAATCAACTCATGAAAGATAAAGAGACTGAGAAGTGGCTAAATGCATTACCTTTGGCATCAAGTAAACATAAGACTCCAAAAGCAATGGACAATGATACATAGATATTGAGTCATAGTCAGTAAGCATAATAAAAATATCCTGTCTCATCCCTTATATGTCTGTGCCGTGTGAGTGAATCTTATATCTCATATGCCCTGATCTAGTCTAGTCTAAGGACCTCAATCATTACAGGTCTGGATGCTAATCACTCCACTTACAAAGAGTACTAAGTCTTAAACTACTAAGTGGTACTTCAATGGCCAAGTAAGATCCTTCTAATTCAATAGCTTGAAACTAAATCCACTTTCTTCTCAAAACCTTTGGTAGTTACTCAAAAAGATCACTAAGTTTTATTTTCATTTCATCATTAATTTCTTTATTTTTCTTTTTTTTTCTTTGTTTTTTTCGAGTCCGACTAACGTAGACTGCAAGAAAATCATTTTGAAATCTTTCTGGAGGGTGCACATGCTGGTTAGGCACAAGAGCTACCCAACTACTTGATTACTGATCCACATAGATGCATTCATGCTTCAATAGCGAGTAATACTCGACATAGACTCATTTTACATTCACCCTAGATCACATCTTCGGAGTAAACTACATGCCACAAAAACTAGGATTAGCTCAACAAGACTTAGAAGTTCTTAAGAGTCCATTGAAGGAAAGAACTTAGTGTTCTAAGGCCAAGTACTCAAAGTAGTGTGTTACGCAAAACAAGAGAGTTAGAGAGTAGTCACATTGGCTATTCCCTGTGGCATCGATAAAAAATTCAGTGCACATGACAATACTAGGGGTAAAACAGATTCAATAAAAGCATAGAAACAAGTAACTCACATCAATCATTAGTCCAAGCAAAAAGAATCTTTCAAAAATGAACAAAGCCATCATAGGTAACACTAGCATGTAGCAAATGATCCTAATACATGAAATACAACCATCGCCACACTTAGTGTTGTACATTACCATCTGACAAGGTCCCCTTGCATATATCCCGCAAGTGCACGTGTTTGTCAAAGTAATAATCCCGGGTGAGCGGGTATCGAATCCACAGGGAGTAGGGAATAAAAATACTTAATTCGATTCTTAGCTATGTAAAAGATCAATGATAATGAGTGTGACAATGATTTAATTCTGAACAGTAAAAGCAACAAGTAAGATAGCAGAAGTAAAGAAGGGGGTAAGGCAATAGATAAAGATGGGGTGCTCGGATAATGCTCCGCCTAGGATAATTGTTTCAAGTGCAAAAACGCTCTATTATACTTCCTAATGAATGCAATGGTGAGTCGTGGAAATCTTTAATTACATAGTCCCAAATCTAAGGTCAACTATGCCTAACTCTATACATGTCCCGGAGGAGAAATCGAACAATCTCAACACCTCGTACTCGCATAGAGTTGCAATGAGCTCTAGTGATTCCAAGTGATAAATCTCTTCCTAATTATAGACCTAACCCTTTGGTACAGGTGGAAGGACCCTAACCACAATTAAGCCCTAGATACTAAGATCACCTCAACGTTTCACTCTGTTGCACGCGCAACTAAGCCCCAGCGGAAGTTCATCCCTTAGACCATTCACTTTATTATGGCCGCAAAGAACTCGAGGAACGGAGGTAGAATCTATCACACCAGAAGGGAAAGGGGACGCTCCTGTACCTCTCGACTCATCCTCTCAACCCTCTCCAACCTAGCTTTGTCTAACGCTCGTGGTGTGTCACTCAGTCACAAGGTTACCAACAAGAACTCTCAACCCTAGTGTCACTCTAGGGGAAATGTTCATAAAATCAAGCATTCAAGGTTGGAACTCACAATAAACATCAATTTATTGAAAGCATAATAAAGAGGTTCAAAGAAACAAATACATCCTAGGGTTCACAATATCCGAGTACCCAGTAGGGGTTTATCTCTCCATGGAGCTAAGTACAATCAAAGAAATATAATGTAAAAGAAATGAATCCATAAAGAAACCCCATCGATAGTCGTGTCGATTGTCTTGTTGAAAAGTCCTCTACTCGTCATCCAAGGATTCCCTCGTCCGGTATAGCATACGCCTCGACCGAAGCTCTCCTACCAACCTTCTTCCTAAGGAATGACAATGTCGGAGCCATAGAACCTCTCCAAAATGTTGGCCAATACCCCTCGAAACCCTAGCCGAAGCCCTCTCTCAAGTTGGGGAAAAAGATGGAGAAAAAAATACGAAAATCGGGGCTAAAGCGGCTTTAAATAGGGCTGGAATCGGGCGACTACACCGGCGTGGATGCTCCACGTGCCTCGCAGGAATTTCCACACGGCCATGGATAATTTCCACATGCCCGTGTGGATTCTCTCTTTCTCTAGTTTCTTGACCGGCTGTGAGCTGTGCTGCTATAGTATATGCTACAATGTTGCTACGGTGATCTGCTACAATATATGTTGTGAGCAGTGCTGCTACACTATCCTCTTTAAAACAGACTTCATGACTTTTGGTGTTCTGTGCATCCACACGGGCGTGTGGAAATTCCCCACGCCCGTGCGCCTCACTTCAAAAGCACTACAGCGGCGTGCGCACACCCCTGTGCTCTTTCGGGAAAACGCTCCTTTGACTCTGACTTCTCTCGCACAGGCGTGCGGAAAATATCCACGCCCGTGTCCCCGACCCACAAGGCCAGCCGCACGCCGTTGTGCCTTTCCTGGACATCCGAGAAAAATACTAAGTGTTTCACAGGCCCGTGCGGAAATTCCCCATGGGCGTGGACATTCACATGCCAAGCTCACAGGGGCAGCCGCACACCCCTGTGTCTTCTCAAGATGGAGAGAACACATCTGCAGAGTTTCACACTTGCGTGCGGAAATTACCCACGCCCGTGGGTTGTTCACAAGGTCGCTCACAGGGGTGAGTCCACTCCCTTGTGTGCTCTCTGGAAAAACTTCCCAACTCTGTAGGAATTCACACGCTCGTACGGAAATTACCCACGGACGTGTGACAGTCACATGGTCGTTCACAGGGGTTGCCGCACGGCCCTGTGCCTTCTATGGATGAGCTCGCAGTGCAACCCCCACGGGCGTGTGGAAATTCCACACGCCCGTGTGTTTTCTCTGGATGACTTAGAAAAATCTGCAGGCTCTGCAGAAAATTTCTAAACATGTTTACACACTCAGAGCCTGCCCTATTATGCAAATTTTACCAGTGAAAAATATGAAATAGAGCTTAAACGACCAAACTTTCGCCAATTCCTCATAAAACACACGATAAATTTTAAAAACCCACAACAAAATGGCAGCACAAGCATCTAAAAATTATGACACCAACACTTAACAAATTATTCATGCAAACAAACTAAACTAAAAGATAAGAAAACAGTAATCACTTGGGTTGCCTCCCAAGAAGCGCTTGTTTAACGTCACTTAGCTTGACGTATCTTGTCTTACCTCACGGGGGGTTCATGAATGAAAGTCGCCCTCTTACCCATGGCTTGGAAACATGATGTGCAAAGTCTCTTGAGGGTGGAGTGTGTATTATCGGGCTTCGGACCACCTAGCAATGGTTCATCCAACTTTCTTGGTTCATGTACATCTCCAACAGTCTTGGAGCGTTTTCGATGGCGTCTCCTAGCCCTCTTCATTTTTCGGAGCACCTTCTTCAATATCCCCGGGGTAGATGTTACTTCTTCAGTCGACCCAAGCATCATTACTTCTTCATTGCTCTCCTCTTGGTCGAACAAACCTTCATATGGATCTGGGTTGAACATTTCCTGCATGTATTCATCAACAAGCTCATCAGTAGTGTCTAGAAAATACAAAGTGTCATCAAAATCGAGAGAATGCCGCATGGCTTCAGCAAGGCGGTAAATGAGTTTGTCATCTCCAACTCTCAATGTGAGCTCTCCACGGTCCATGTCAATCAATGCTTTGGAAGTCCGCAAGAACGGTCTCCCAAGTATCAAGGGTACATCTGCATCATCATCAACATCTACCACTACGAAGTCAACCGAAAAAATGTACTTGTCCACCTTGACAAGCACGTCTTCAATGATACCTCTTGGATATCGCACCATTCGGTCCATTAATTGTAAAGTCATCAGAGTAGGCCTAGGCTCTCCGAAGCCTAGCTTTTGGAAGAAAGTGTATGGCATGACGTTGATACTTGCCCTGAATCCGCCAGTACCATTTCCTCACCTAAGTTGCCGATGTTACACGGAATGATGAAGCTTCCCGGGTCTTTCTTCTTGTTCGGCATGTTCTTTTGCAGCACCGCCGAGGATGAAGCATCTAGCACCACTGAAGCACACTCCTCCAACTTCCTTTTGTTAGTCAACAAGTCTTTCAGGAACTTCGCATACTTAGGGATTTGAGCTAATGCCCCTACAAAAGGAATGTTGATGTGGAGTTGCTTGAATAAACTCAGGAACTTCTTATACTGTTCATCCCCTTGGTCATTCTTCAATCTAGAGGGATAAGGGATTCTTTGCTTGAAAGGTGTGGATGCCACCTCTTTCTCTTTCTTTGCTCCCTCCTCAACCTGTACAACCTCAGGTGCGTGTTCTTTCGGCTTCTCACTCAGAAGGCTCCCTTCAAGCTCACGACCACTTCTCAAAGTGATCACCTTCACATGTTCTCTAGGGTTGGTTTTCGTATTGCTTGGTAAACTTCCATGTGGCCTTTCGGAGAGAGACTTCGCAATTTGCCCCACCTGATTTTCAAGGTTGTGCAAAGAGGCGGTGTGGTTGTGAAGTGTAGCCTCGACTGATTCAAACTGTGTATTTGCAGATTGAACAAATCTAGCCAAGTGCTTCTCTATATCCGTCATTCGGGTTTCCAAGCCTGAAATTTTGTTTTCCACTTGAGGGGCTTGTTGTTGTTGTTGTTGGAAACCCGGTGGCCCCATGGCCTTCTGTGGTCCTTGATTACTCCATGAAAAGTTAGGATGATTCTTCCAACCTGAATTGTAAGTATTGCTATATGGGTTCCCTTGAGGTCTCATGCCATTACTTACAAAGTCAACGTTTCCACTGAAGAAACATCACCAATAACGATCGGGCAATCGGAGGGAGCATGTCCTCCACCACAACCGGTGCAATTGGTCATGGCCGCAACTCTATTCGAAGCTATGAGATCTAGCTTCTTACTAAGACTCTCTACTTGCGCCGCCAATGAGGATACCGCATCAATTTCATGGAGACCGGTCACCTTTTTCTTCTCCCTAGCATTCCATTGGTAGCTATTTAACCCCATTTCCTCAATTAATTGAAGAGCCTCACTGGGGGTTTTGCTACCTAAGGTACCTCCTGCAGCCGCATCCAAGAGTTTCCTTGTACTCGGGTTCAAACCATTGTAAAAAAGGTTTGAACAATCATCCACTCCGGGAATCCGTGTTGCGGACACTTTCTCAGGAGCTCCTTGAACCTTTCCCATGTCTCGAATAGAGACTCCAATTCCAACTGAACAAAGGACGAGGTCTCATTCCTAAGCTTTGCTGATTTTCTGGGAGGAAAATAACGGGCTAGAAAAGCTTCTACCATCTCCTCCCATGTAGTGATTAATGCTCTAGGTAATGAGTGTAGCCACTGCTTCGCTCTCCCCTTCAAGGAAAATGGGAAGGCTCTCAATTTGATGGCATCATCCGTCACCCTATTTATCTTCAGCATATCGCACACCTCGAGAAAGCTCTCTATGTGACTGTTTGGATCCTCATTGGCCAAACCGTTGAATTGTGCGGACTGCTGAAGCATATTGATGAATGACGGCTTTAGCTCGAAGTTCTGAGCTGTAATCGGGGGACGCACAATACTCGATTATATCCCCAACACAGAAGGTCTGGCATAGTCGGATAGTGTTCGCTGTTGCTCATTCTGTTCTGCCATGTTTTCAGATTCCTCTCCTTCCAAATCAGCTGAATTATGCTATTCTTGCACAGGTTCTTTCCCTTTTCTTCTAAGTGTACGTTCAAGCTCAGGGTCTCCTTCAATCAATATTGATGGATTGCCTCGGGTCATAACCTGGAGCTGTACCAAAAATAAAGAAAAAGAAAATCAGAATAATGATAGAATAAGAAGACATGAAATAGAATGTGTGGTGAAATAGCTAAGAAACCAAAGTACAAAGTATCTCTAAACGCCTAGCTCCCGGGCAACGACGCCAAAAACTTGACAAGGTCCCCTTGCGTATATCCCGTAAGTGCACGGGTTTGTCGAAGTAATAATCCCGGGCGAGCGGGTATCGAATCCACAGGGAGTAGGGAGTAAAGACACTTAATTCGATTCTTAGCTATGTACAAGATCAATGATAATGAGTGTGACAATGATTCAATTCTCAACAGTAAAAACAACAAGTAAGAGAGCAGAAGTAAAGAAGGGGGTAAGGCAATCGATAAAGATGGGGTACCCGGATATTGCTCCACCTAGGATAATTGTTTCAAGTGCAAGAACCCTCTATTATGCTTCATAATCAATGCAATGGTGAGTTGTGGAAACCCTTAATTACATAGTCCCAAATCTAAGGTCAACTATTTCTAACTCTATACATGTCCTGGAGGAGAAATCGAACAATCTCAACACCTCGCACTCGCATAGAGTTGTAATGAGCTGTAGAGATTCCAAGTGATAAATCTCTTCCTAATTATAGACCTAACCCTTTGGGCCAGGTGGAAGGTCCCTAACCACAATTAAGCCCTAGATACTAAGATCACCTCAACACTTCACTCCATTGCACGCGCAACTATGCCCCAACGGAAGTTCATCCATTAGACCATTCACTCTATTATGGCCGCAAAGAACTCAAGGAACGGAGGTAGAATCTATAACGCCGGAAGGGAAAGGGGACGCTCCTATACCTCTCGACTCATCCTCTCAACCCTCTCCAACCTAGCTTTGTCTAACGCTCGTGGTGTGTCACTCACTCACAAGGTTACCAACAAGAACTTTCAACCCTAGTGTCACTCTAGGGGAAATGTTCATACAATCAAGCATTCAAGGTTGGAACTCACAATAAACATCAATTTATTGAAAGCATAATAAAGAGGTTCAAAGAAACAAATACAACATAGGGTTCACAATACCCGAGTACCCACTAGGGGTTTAGCTCTCCATGGAGCTAAGTACAATCAAAGAAATAGAATGTAAAAGTAATGAATCCATAAAGAAACCCCCTCGATAGTCGTGTCGATGGTCTTGTGGAAAGTCCTCTACTCGTCATCCAAGGATTCCCTCGTCCGGTATAGGATACGCCTCGACGGAAGCTCCCCTACCAACCTTCTTCCTAAGGAATGACGATGTCGGAGCCGTAGAACCTCTCCAAAACCTTGGCTAATACCCCTCGAAACCCTAGCCGAAGCCCTCTCTCAAGTTGGGGAAAAGATGGAGAAAAGAATACGAAAATTGGGGCTAAATCGGCTTTAAAAAGGGCTGGAATCGGGCGATTACACCGGCGTGGATGCTCCACGCGCCCGTGCGGAATTTTCACAAGGCCGTGGATAATTTCCACACGCCCGTGTGGATTCTCTGTTTCTCTGGTTTCTCTATCGGCTGTGAGCAATGCTGCTACAGTGTATGCTACATTGTTATGCTACAGTATTCCACCTAAATAGCTTCCCAAATTCCATACTTTCATCGGGATAACGCAACGGGCACACGTTCACGTCGTGGATCACTTGCTTCTTCAATGGTGTAAACGTTGGTGGAGCTCTTGTTCTATGTGCATAAGTCGGAATGCTCGAAGGCGACTACCTTTGTGCCCGTCCAAATGGATGTGCCCACTCTCATACGAGGAGGTTTGCACACACTCTAGCATCTCACACCTGACCTATATCTTCCGTTTGAACCTTAGCAAGATTTCCTCCAAAATTAGTGCATTATGATCCACATTGCCCTATTTCCTTCATACTCGGCCTCACAACCCTACCTGTATAAAAGTAACATAAAAACACACATATTAGTGTAAAAACCCGAGAAACGTAATGCTCAACATAAGGAATGAACGCTTCACATTCGTATCGCACAAGCACTTATCACCCTCAATGTAAACTAATCATGATATCCATGCTAATAAAGTAATGAAAATAATAGAGGAGGGTGAAAACGAACTCCCCAGTTCAACTTGTACTCGTCGTGAGGTATGAATCGACAAAAGGTGTGGTGAGCAATACATGTCGGGTCCGACCTCCATTGAGAACTAGGGAAGCTCACCAAATTCCCTCAATGTCCTGCGTGGCAAAAAGGGGACATCATCATTCCACAAAGATTTAAAAATACAAGCACAAGGGGAAAACTAGAGATTAGTCAACAAAAACACAAAGATGAATATAAACTAAAGTTTGATAACATAAGTCTGTAGGGTAGAACCATGCCAACTTAACAAAAATACAAAAACAAAAGCAAGCAAAAAGTAAACAATATTTGTCCAAGCTCCAACAAAAGTTGCTACTCATCACAATCTGGTCTCTGGTGGTGGTGGCATGGCGGTAGAAGAAGTGGCCACGGTGTGCGAGGATGAACCACGAGTAGAGGTGAGGAAAGCGGTGAAGATGCGCCTCGGTGGCCTGTCCCTCAATGATCCGGTGAAGGCGGGCCCACGAATCTCACGCTGCTCCTGATGCATAGCCTGAACCTCGCTCTCAATCCCCCTCAGTCTCATGTCAAACTCAGGTAAAGATGTAGCGCCGGGGGTAGGAACAGGTGCATCCTCAGGGTCTAATTGTGTGTGCTCAGTCTGTCACTGACTAGACTCACTGGTGTCCTGGTAGCGTGTGGGTCTGCCACGTGTGACCACTAAGCCTATCGCCGGTATGTGGGTTGGTTCGAGGTGTACTATACCTCCTACAACGGTTATGCCTCGTGTTTGCTCAAGTAAACCCATGCCACGGATCAATCTAGTCACATAGGGGCCAATAAATATTGCTCCCAATCGTGAATACGAGCCCTAGTGAAGAAATGCATCGGCGACAAGGTGGCCAAGGTGAGTAGAGCGTCGCTCGAAGATGCCATACATCGTATAAATATCGGCTTGAGTGACAACCCCCTTGCTATCGACCGGGCCCCAAATAGATCTAGCAATCAAAGCATGAATGAATCTGTGTGCCGGGTCAATCATGCGCGAGGCCTTTCATGTTTGATCATCACCCGCCAAAGTCGCCCAATAGTTGCTTCTACCCACTCCACTTGGGAAACCAAGCTTAAGACGTCTACCAGGCATGGAGTTGATAAACTCATCATCATAGATCCCCAAGTACTTGGCAAAATCCAAGTGGTGCATAGTACGCTTCCTTCCAAAAGCTTGAAAACGGATGGTGATAATTTTCCTATTCCACACGGAATCTCCATCTTGTTGTGCCTCAAATGTACTAAAAACCTCCAAAGTCAATTGGCGAAAGGTTGGCTCTTTTATGGCAAAAAGCTTGTCCCAACAATTGAGTGATAACCAATCCCTAACTTGATTTGCAATCCCAAGGTTCTCCACAAGTCCCCAATCAAGGTAGCATAATGTCCCAAATGGATTTGTCTTCAATCGATCATATCTCTCTCGATGATGGGACAACTTGAAGACGGGTTCATCGGGAGTAGATGAAGGTCATGTGGTTCTTGGGCGTTTGGAGGCGCATCTTTTAGTATTAGGCATCCCTACAATGAAAATAAACCTTGATCATGCTCATAGGAAATCAAGATAAATCAAAATATAATGCTAGATATAGAGGAAACAAGTGAAAAATCAAATTTTTGATGTCATAGGGCCGTATGAGGGCCGTATGGTCACTATTCACGAGGCAAGAGTCTCCCCTATATTCATGGCATCGAAACATTTTTACATGAATTTGAAGGAAAATTCATCCATGACATTCACATCATTCAAACCAAGCAAAATTCTAAAGAAATCCCACACAAAATTTCCAAGAATCCGCAAGAAATGAGAAAGATTAAACTAGGGCATAGAAAAAGCATACCGACGAAATCTTGAGAAAACAAGCTTAAAACTCGGGGAAAATCACTAGATCGACATCTGAAATGGATGAGGAGAGGATTTAGCAGGAAAAATGAAGAGATTTGGTCAAGAATTGAGTGAGAATGAAGAGAGAAACTTGGAGGAAAAATGAGAGAAAAGAGAGAGTGGAAGGGAGAGAGAGAGAAGAGAGATATAAGAGGGGGAGAAAGAGGGTCGGCCCGCCCTAGACGGCCCCCATACAGCCCGGTATGGGGGCCATCTGGGTCCTCTCTGCCCTCTCGGCCGAGGGGCAAGGCCATCTCAGACGGCCCCCATACGGTGCCGTCTAAGGAAGCTGTCTGAGACGGCACAGAGCCCAGATCTGGCTCTGTGTTCACCTCAGACGGCCTCCATACGGCCCAATAAGGCTGTATGACATTAAAGACCACCCAAAATGCTGAAAACCTACCTCAAATGATGTAATCATTGATAAAGCAGGATTGAAGACTTCTCCAAAAATGAATGAAATGACTAAAACGACGATCTAGCTCATGAAATGCAACCTAAACATGAGTTTCTCAAGAAGTTGCACAACTACACCACAATTGAAACGATGAGAACAAAGTGCCAAATGCGTGAGCATGAACTTATTCAAAAACAAACAAGACTAAGAAATACGAAAATTTGAAATGAACTAAGAACTAAAATACAAAAAATGAAAGAAAACACCCCCGAAGGCTTGGGTCGCCTCCCACGAAGCGCTTGTTTAACGTCACAATCCTGACGTACCTCATTCCTTACCTCATGGGGCCTCAAAAAGATTGAAACCACCCCCGATTTCCCTTGAATTGTTGTTATCGAAGTAAAATTTTAATCGTTGCCCATTAACCTTTAAAGTGCCATTCTCCTGGTGGGTTATCTCAATCGCTCCATGTGGGAAGACTTGAGTAACGGTGTATGGACCCGACCAACGTGACCTTAGCTTCCTCGGAAATAATTTCAACCTAGAGTTGAACAGTAGGATTTGATCTCCCTCGTGAAATTGCTTAGGGTTCTTGATGCATCTGTCATGGTACTCTTGTACTTTTTCTTTATAGAGCTTTGAACTCTCATATGCATTGGAACGCCACTCATCAAGTTCATTCAGTTGGAGGTTTCTCTTCAACCTGCAAGAGAAGAATTGAGATTTAGAAACTTAATAGCCCAATAAGCTTTATGCTCAAGCTCAACAGGTAGATGGTAAGCTTTCCCATAGACTAGTCTATACGGAGTGATGCCAATAGGAGTCTTGTAAGCTGTTCTGTAGACCCAGAGGGCGTCATCTAGATGTTTTGCCCAATCTCTTCGGTTCTGAGACACAGTTTTCTCCAAAATTCGCTTTAGGTCCCTCTTGGACACTTCGACTTGGCCACTAGTCTGAGGATGGTACGGTGTTGCCGTTTTATGGGTCACTCCATAGGGCTTCAAAATTTTTGCAAATTGGGCATTACAGAAATGATTGCCCCTGTCGCTAATGATTGCACGTGGTGTGCCGAACTTGGAAAATAATTTCTTTAAGAATTGCACGACCACCCTCGCATCATTTGTTTGCAAGGCTTGAGCTTCCACCCATTTAGACACATAATCGCCTGCCATGAGAATGAACTTGTATCCACGGGAGCTCGGGAAGGGTCCCATAAAATCAATTCCCCACACATCAAAAACCTCACAGGCTTGGTTCCAAGTTTGGGGCATCTCGTCCCGGCGAGAAATGTTGCCGACCCGCTGACATCTATCACATGCTCGAATGAATTTCTGGTTGTCTTGGAAGACCGATGGCCAATGGAAACCGACATCAAGAATTTTCTTTGTTGTTCTATTTGCATCATAATGGCCACCAGTGGGTCCTGAGTGGCAATGCCTCAAGATGCTTAGACCCTCATCTCTCGAAACACATCTTCGAGCAACCTGATCGGAACAAACTCTGAATAAGTAGGGATTTTCCCAAATGTAGTGCTTAAGGTCTGAGAAAAATTTCTTCCTTTGTTGATATGAAAACCATTTCAAGTTGACCCCACCAACCAAATAATTAGCAAAATCAGCAAACCAGGGTGGTTCCTTCTCTTCTACTACCTGGATATTATACAAGTGTTCTTTAGGGAATGAGTCATTAATGTCTTTTTCACTCATAGTTTTAGTGTCAGAGCTCTCTAGACAGGATAAATGATCAACTGCAAGATTCTCTGCTCCCCGCTTATCTTTAATCTTAAGGTCAAATTCTTGAAGCAATAAGACCCACCTTATCAAATGTGGTTTGGCATCGGACTTGCTAAGTAAGTATCTCAAAGCTGAATGATCGGTGTATACCACCACTTTAGAAAGAACCAAATATGACCGGAATTTATCAAAGGCAAATACCATGGCAAGCAGTTCTTTTTCAGTTGTGGTGTAATTCTCTTGTGCTCCTGTTAGAGTCTTACTTGCATAGTAAATGGGATGGAAATGTTTGTCTCTCCGCTGGCCAAGCACTGCCCCAACTGCAAAGTCACTCGCATCACACATCAATTCAAATGGGGAGTCCCAATCTGGAGCTACCATGATGGGCGCTTGAATTAGTTTCTCCTTGAGTGCAATAAAGGACGTCATGCAATCATTATTTAACTCAAATGGGACATCCTTTTCCAACAACCTTGTTAGGGGCCTAGCAATTTTAGAAAAATCTTTGATAAATCTTCTATAGAATCCGGCATGTCCCAAAAAACTCCTTATAGCCTTCACAGAATTTGGAGGCGGCAATTTCTCAATGGTGGAAATCTTTGCCTTGTTGACCTCAATTCTTCCTTTCGAAATTTTGTGTCCCAGGACTATCCCCTCTTGGACCATGAAATGGCATTTCTCCCAACTTAGCACAAGATTAGTTTCTTCACATCGAGTGAGAACCCGCTCAAGGTTCTTGAGGCACACGTCGAAAGAATCGCCAAAGATGGAAAATTCATCCATAAACATTTCCATAAAATCTTCTACCATGTCCTCAAAGATGGCCGTCATGCATCTCTGAAAGGTCGCCGGGGCATTGCATAGCCCGAAAGGCATGCGGCGGTAAGTAAATGTGCCATATGGACAAGTGAACGTAGTCTTCTCCTGATCTTCGGGGGCGATGGGAATTTGGAAATAACCAGAGAACCCATCCAAAAAGCAATAGTAAGCATGTCCAGCTAGTCGCTCCAGCATCTGGTCAATGAATGGTAGGGAAAAATGATCTTTTCGAGTGGCATCATTCAATTTTCTGTAGTCCATGCATACTCTCCACCCAGTAGTTGTACGAGTTGGGATTAACTCATTCTTCTCATTGGTGATCACAGCCATTCCCCCTTCTTTAGAACCACTTGCACGGGCCTTACCCACTCACAGTCTGATATCGGGTAGATAATGCCAGCATTGAGAAGCTTGATGATTTCTGCCCGTACCACTTCTTTCATATTTGGATTGAGTCTTCTTTGTGGCAAGGCACTGGGCCTGTGTTCATCCATCATAAGAATCTTGTGAGTGCAAACAGATGGATTTATCCCTTTTATGTCAGCAATCTTGCAAGCAATCGCTCTCTTGTGATTCTTTAGCACATCCACCAAGCCATTCTTTTGGTCAACTGTTAGGTTTGAAGAGATGATGACTGGAAGCTGTGTACCCTCTCCCAAAAAGGCGTACTCAAGGTGTTCAGGTAGTGTTTTTAACTCCAAATCTGGTGCTTCCTCTGTTGACGGGATCAAACCTCTGTTCAACAGTCCATCACCCTGTTCGGACCCTGTACTTTCCTCAAAACTGTAGTCTGTACCATGGACATGAAACTCAAAACATTCGGCATCATTTCCGAGACCTTCATGCTGCCAAAACTGATGCTCCAAGTCAGATTCTTGTACATTTGCTAACACCTAGCCCAGTCCGGCATGGTTCTCCAAGGTGGGATTCACGGTGGCCGACTGTAGGCCCTCGGTAGTCAAAATAGATTGCTCAGTTAGTGGTTTGCTTCCTCCACTCAGTGATGGTGTTTCACTTTTCATGAAGGTTTCAAACACCGCATGCCAGCAGTCACCAACATGAGATATGCTAGAATCCCCAGATAACAGCAGTGTGTATAAATAGTTCTCTGGAGGGTGTGAAAATTGTTGCTGAGTGTGCCCATTAATCCAGCCATAAAATCTGTGTACACAGTCTTCCAACTTGATGTTCGGATTAGACATGTTGTACTCACGAGATGAACGTGTCATCCACCGTACCTTGCAAAACCAAGAAAGATGATAGAAAGTTAAGACCAAAGGAAAAGAAAAATAATGATAAGAAATAAGTAAAGAATGAAATGGCTATAGTAATAATGTAAAAGTTTCCTAGAATTCCTTAAAGGTCTCCGGCAACGGCGCCAAAATCTTGATTGCTTCCCCACAAGTGTACGGGATCGCCAAGTAATACCTCGTGTGAAGACATGAGGATCGTATTCCACAGTGCTAAGGATCTCCTATTACTCCTTCTTGAGCTATTATCTAGCCTAAGATCTCAAGCGATGAATTTTACTCTACTAAATGTAATTAAAGCTAAAATGATATTTGCCAACAAATTAAAGAGAACACGCAATAAGCAAGCAAGAGAATTAATGAAATGCAAAGGCCTATGGATGTGGATCCCCTTGAGGGGTTATCATGCAACATGGATGATGATCTAAAGATGCAAGGCTAAAATGGACCATGAGATTCAATGATTAGAACAACCCCAATTTCTCGGTGATTGAACCCTAATCCCATACGAACATAGATAGGAATTTCTCCCAAATCTATATCCCTACGATTGCATTAAGTACGAGGAAATCTCACTTAGGAGTAAACCTACTTTTCTTCGGATTAAACCTACATGGAGGGCTACCAAACACCCGATTTCTCAGCGTGATGATACAAGTATCCCCTTCTAATCCATTCATGATCTAATACATGCGAGCAAGTCACATCTACATGCATCACTCATAAAAGAGATACAGATTTCTCCTTAGTGTAGTACTTACCATGAAAACAATGGATTAAATCTCAAAATTACCCAAACATGGAATTAACAAGTTATCATCCAACATACATGATAAAACCCCCCAAGGTTCACCAACACCCGGTGGCCTTGGGGGTCTAGTGTGTCATCATCCTACAACAAGCAATACAAACAAGCAAAACATGAAACAAAACCATAAATGACACTCCCTAGATGAAATGGTGGAGGAGGTGAAGAATATCCCGAATGACGCTTTCCCCGCCAAAGGAGTGCCCAATGATGCTTCCTCTAACTGCGGGTCTCCTTCCTTCAAATCGTGGTAGATCTCCCCTTGAATGAAGTTGCCTTCTTGCTTGAGGGTCTTGGACCTTGGGCGTGGATGATCTTCTAGCTTCATTGCCCTTCTTCTCCTCCCCAAGGTCGCCACAAACCTCTCCAATGTCTCCCCAAAATATGCCCAGAAAAAGGTCTAACAAAAGGTTCTTGTTTTGCCCTATAAGTTACCATTTATACCCCCGAGGGCATACGGGTCGTATGGGGGTCATATAGCACTCAAAAACCCTAGATTCGGTATCCATACGGAGTGCATACGGTCTCCATACGGCCCCGTATACTGGGTAGTATGGAAATCTGGGCAGACACTCCAAATCATTCCATTTGCATAGATGCATACGGCCCCCATACTTGGGTAGTATGGGGGTAGTATGAAATTCCTATTTTCTTCTCTTTTCACCCAAATGATATCTTCTTGTTCTCCATGGCTTCCTTATGCCCTACAAAGCAAATAATAGATGATTAAGCACAAAACGGGCATTAAACCTCACAAAATACATGCAAACTAAATACGATATATACGTGAAAACATCTACATTTAGACACTTATCATAGAGGTAGTTACATTTCGGGC
The DNA here is from genome assembly GCF_009730915.1 of Dioscorea cayenensis subsp. rotundata. Classification (NCBI taxonomy): domain Eukaryota; kingdom Viridiplantae; phylum Streptophyta; class Magnoliopsida; order Dioscoreales; family Dioscoreaceae; genus Dioscorea; species Dioscorea cayenensis. The sequence continues at coordinate 13,725,561 of NC_052480.1, read as the reverse complement.
CGATGCTGTAGTAAAATACTATAGCAGGTATTGTAGAAAATACTGTAGCAATTTACTATAGCAGGCACTGTTCACAGCCGGCCGAAAAAGAGCTATAAATAGAATCCGCAGGGGCGTGTGGAACATCCATAGGCCCGTGTGGATACCCGATTCCAGCCCTTTAAAAGATGATTTTTAGCCCGATTTCAGTATTATTTTCTCCATTCTTTCTCCAACTTTCGAGAGGGTTGCGGCTAGGGTTTTGAGAGGCATTGGAAAGAGTTTTGGAGAGGTTCTACGGCTTTGACATCGTGCTTCACTTGGAAGAAGGTTATTGGGGGAGTTTTCGTCGGTACCGATCCGGCGAGGTGTGCCCTAGGCCGGACAAGGGGACCTTTGGAGGAGATGAGGCTACCCCACAAGATCATCGACATGACTACCGAGGTGGTTTTCTTATGAATTACTTGTTTTTATATTCGATTTTATTGTTGATTGTAACTAGCTCCATGGAGAGCTAAACCCCCTAGTGGGTACTTGGATTTGCGAACCCTAGGATGTATTTGTTTCGTTAAACCTTTTATTTTTCTTTCCTTAATTAATGTTTTAATTGAGTTCCAATCTTGAATGTTTGATTTATTGAATGCTCCCTTAGAGTAACACTAGGGATGAGAGTTCATCTTGGTAACCCTTGTGAGTAAGTGACACACCACGAGAGTTAGGCAAAGCTAGATTGGAGAGGGTCGAGAGGGTGATTCGAGAGGTAGCGGAGAGTCCCCTTTCCCCTCTGGTGTGATTTATCATACCTCTATTTCCTTGAGTTCTTTTCTGTCATAGTAGAGTGATTGCTCAATGGGATGACCTTCTTCTGGAGTTTATTTGCAAAGGCAACAGAGTGAAGCGTTGAAGTGAATTTATCACCTAAGGCTTAATTGTGATAAGGGACCTCTCACCTGGACCAAAGGGTTAGGTCTACATATAGGAATAGGGTTTATCACTTGGAATGACTAGAACTCCATGCAACTCTATACAAGTTTGAGGTGTTGAGATGTTCAATTTCTCCACCGAGGCATGATATAGAGTTAGTCATGGTTGATCTTAGATTTTGGACCGTGTGTTATAGGATCTCCATGACTCATTAATGCATTAGTCAGGAAGCAAAATAGTTGGTTTTGCACTTGAAATGATTATCCTAGGCGGAACATCATCCGAGTACCCTACTTTTATCGATTGCCTTATCTATCTCTTGCGTTTCTTTCTTGTTTCTTTTATTCTTGTTCACATTACACCTTATCTACACAATCATTGTTCATCTTCACTTGGTTAAGTAGTAATTTAAGTATTTTTTATTCCCTACTCCCTGTGGATACGATACCCATTCACCTGGCATTATTACTTTGATAAACCCGAGCACTTGCGGGTCACACGTGAGGGGCATTGTTAGGATGTTGGTTAGAGAGAGATTTCTATCAACATTCATTTGGGTTTAGGGTTCAAGTATAGAGAAATTGGGTTTGGTCTAACTTTGAGATCCCTCGGTCTAATTCTCCCTTTCTATGCTTTATTGTGCATCCATGTGTCACGATGACCCCACAAGGGGATCCACATCCATAGGCCTCTACATATCGTTGTTGCTCTTAAAATCACTTGTTTTGTTCTATAATACTCATGCTTATATTTGTTTACTCTCTTGCATCTATTAGAGTACTTCACCAGGCTTAGATTGTGAGATTAGATAATAGGTGATGAAGGAGTAATAGAAGCTTCTTAGCCCCATAGAATACGATCCATGTGTTCTTGCACAAGGTATTACTTGGTGATCCCGCACACTTGTGGGAAGGCAATTAGCCTATAAAAAGCGTTCTGATTTGTCAATTTCTAACACAAAAGTTTCCTCGGCAATTTCTTCTCTTTTTTCTTCATCTCTGCTCCGAATCCTGTAAGAAATTGTCATTTCTGTTTGAGTATTTTAAGATTATTTGGTTTGGGTTTGCGATTTGTGCCCCTTTTAGTTCATTCATGAGTTTATTCTTGATAAGTGTCTAAATGTTCATATTTTAGTATATGTACTTGTTACCTCTAACATGTATTTTTATTAGAATTGATGCCCGTTTTGTGCTTAATTGTGTGTTATTTGCTTTGCAGGGAACGGGAACACCATGGAGGACACGAGGATATGATTTGGGTGAAAAAGAGAAGAAAACCATGTCATGGGACTATAGCAGTGGTACTGTAGCATCGACACTGCAGCAAGATCACTGTAGCTGCCAATGTAGCACCTGGAGATTTTTCAAGTCAGGAATTGAATCATTGCATACGGCCTTAATGCTGCCCGGTATAGAGCCCGGGATAATCACTGTAGCTATAAAAGAAGATGTTTGTTTGAAGGCATACTAGCTCAATGAGGTGCTCATTGAGCCAGTATGGATACTATTCTGAGAGCATTTGTGGAGTTTGCCTACCCCAAACAGTATCAATGAGGGGCTCAATGTGGTCCTCATTGAGCCAGTATACCACCCCATTGAGGTCCTCATTGAGACCATTTTGGTGAGTGATTATGGGGGTATATGAGGAGATTTTGGGGACTTTTGGAGGGGACTTCTTGGCAACCAACACTTGGGAAGAAGAGGAGAAAGGAAGACATCATTTTGGATAGTGTTTTTGGCTTGAGGCTTGGAGAGATCTAGAGCATGAACTTCAAGGAGAGAGCTTCATCATCAAAGGAGAAGGAGCATTCGGCCTTCCTTGGGTTTGAGGAATCGTCATTCAGCCGGCATTCTCCATCCTAATCATCATTCAAACTAGGGAGTGTCATTTATTCATTTACTTCTTGTTTTTGTTGAGTTTGAGATTCTTGTTTGTATGATGGCACACTAGGCCCCCAAGGCCACCGGATGTAGGTGAACCTTGGGGGGTTCATCTTGTATTTTGGATGCTACACTTCTATTTGGAATGCATTGGTGTGATTTATGGTTTAGCTCATTGTGTTTCATGCATAGAACTATTATGTGGAGAAATCCCTAGTTTTTGTTTGAGTTGTACATGTGGACGTGACCTACTCGTGTGTACTAGATCGTTAATGAGCTAATAGGTGTATTTGTTGACCAACATACTGAGAACTTGGTTTTATTTAGCCCCTCCAAACCATGAGGATAAACTTAGCTTAAGTTTATCCTTGTTGCCTAATCTCCATTCACTTAATGCAATTGTAGGAATATGTTTAAGGAGAGATCCTTGTCATCATTTGTACGTGATTAGGGTTTAACCACCAAGAAATTGGGGTTGATCTATTCTTGAGATCCGTCGGTCTAAATCACTCTTGCTATTTTATTCTTATGCATCCATACATCTTGATGACCCCTCTTGGGAATCCTTATCCCTAGACCTACTCTTATCATCATTGCTCTTGTGATTTTCTCACTCGCCTTGGAATTATTATACTTGTGTTTAATTTATATTCTTGCATGTATTAGAGTAGTATACAATGCTTAAGTTGTAAGGTTAGAAAGTGAGTGATGGAGGAGTAATAGGAGCTCCTTAGCCCCGTGGAATACGATCCTTGGGCTTTTGCATAAGGTATTACTTGGCGACCCCGTACACTTGCGGATGATCAACCAAGTCTTTGGCGCCGTTGCCGGGGACATTAAGGAATTCTAGGAAACTTCTAGCTTATTGCTCTAACCATTTTTCTTTTTTTCTATTTCTTCCTTTCATTTGTCTTACTTCTTTTTGAGCTTAACTTTTTTTATCTTTCTTGACTTTGAAAGGTACTGTACATGACACGTACTAATCCATCAAACCTAGTTGCACCAACAAGTTAAACTGAGGGAGGGTTAGTATGGCAAATTTGGAATTTATACAACTGAATGAGCAGGCTATGGTTGAGATCTAGAGTGATTGGTTACCACCTATACATCATTTAGCCTACATACAAGACAATTCGATGTGCAAATTCAAACCTTGGGAAGACACTATTACAGCAGCTGAAGATAATATTTGGAAAACTATGTTTACAGACTTCATAAATTTCAGAAGAATTCAAACAAAAGAAGAAATCAGTATTCCTACTAAATTAACTGTGCTAGACATGGCAAAACTACAAGCATACCAATCGTCTCTGATTGCTGAACCAAGCAGAGACCAGGAGGATGATACTGAGGATAGTGTGCAATGTGTATGTGCGATACATCATCTTGATCCTAAACGTCTCGTGGTTACTGATAAGTGCTTGTGTGATAAGAATGTGAAGTATGCTTTACATATGATGAGCATTACTTTTATCAGGTTTTAGCGCTAATACTTGTGCATTTGTGTTACTTTTATGCATGTAGGGTTGTGAAGCCGAATGTTGAAGAAAGAAGCCAAAGTAGATTGTGAATGCACTGTTTAATGAAATCTTGGAAAGAACAAACGCGAAGATACAAGTTGTGATCGAAGATACGTGGATGTGTGCCAACTTCCAATACGTTCAAGTTATTTACAATGATTTGGAGGGCCATAAAGGTAGTCACATTTGCATATCCCAATTTGTGCAACGATAGCAAGATCTTCACCATTGAACCCGTTTATTAAAGAAGCGACGTGATCTATGGCATAAATGTGTGCCCGTTTATGTTGCCTCGATGAAAAGTGGATTCGGGTGTGTTTTTAGTAGGGTACTATAGCAAGGCAATGAAGCGCTTTACTGTAGCATGTACTGTTCACAGCCGGCAGAAAAATAGAATTCCAGAGAATCCACACAGGCATGTGGAAATTACCCACGCCCGTGCGGAAATTCCACAGTCCCGTGTGGAAAATCCATAGGGGCGTGTGGATGCCCGATTCCAGCCTATTTAAAGCCGATTTCAACCCCGATTTCAGCATTCTTTACTCCATCTTTCCCCAACTTGGGAGAGGGTTGTGGCTAGGGTTTTGAGAGGTATTAGCTACAGATTTGGAGAGGTTCTACGGCTCCGATAATGCACTCCATTTGGAAAAAGCTTAGTGAGAGAGTTTTCATCGGCACTGATCCGGCGAGTTGTATCCTAGGCCGGACAAAGGGACCCTTGGACGAGTAGAGAACTCTGCACAAGACCATCACTATGACTATTGAGGGGGTTTTTCTATGGATTCTTTGCTTTTACATTTGATTTCATTGATTGTAATTAGCTCCATGGAGAGCTAAACACTCTAGTGGGTACTTGGGTATTTGTGAACCCTAGGATGTATTCATTTCATTGAACCTCTTTATTATGCTTTCAATTAATTGATGTTTTAATTGAGTTCCAATCTTGTATGTTTTATTGTTTGAATACTCACTTAGAGTGACACTAGGGTTGAGAGTTCTTGTTGGTAACCCTTGTGAGTGAGTGACACACCACGAGAGTTACACAAAGCTAGACTACAGAGGGTTGAGAGGGTGAGTCGAGAGATAGCGGAGCGTCCCCTTTCCCCTTCGGTGTGATTTATTCTACCTCTATTTCCTCGAATTCTTTGCGGTCATAATAGAGTGAATTGGCTAAGGGATGACCTTCCGCTGTGGCTTAGTTGCAGAGGCAATGGAGTGAAGCATTGAAGTGATTTTAACACCTAGGGCTTAATTGTGGCTAGGGACCTTCCATCTAGACCAAAGGGTTAGGTCTACATCTAGGAAGAGGATATAAAACTTGGAATCCCTAGAACTCATTGCAATTCTATTCGAGTACGAGGTTAAGAGGTTATTCAATTTCTCCTCCGGGACATGTATAGAGTTTGGCATGGTTGACCTTAGATTTGGGACCATGTATTAAAGGATCTCCACGACTCATTATTGTATTAGTTAGAAAGCATAATAGAGGGTTTTTTCACTCGAAACTATTGTCCTAGGTGGAACAATATCCGGGTACCCCATTTATATCGATTGCTTTACCTTCTCCTTTACTTCTGTTCTCTTTCTTGTTGCTTTTAATTTTGTTATTTTGCATATTGTTACACAAATCATTATTCATCTTTCACATAGTTAAGAAACAATTTAAGTGTTTTTATTCCCTACTCCCTGTGGATACGATACTCACTCATCTGGGATTTTATTACTTCGACAAACCCTTACACTTGCAAGATTTACGCTAGGGGCGTTGTCAGTTACCTTCCATGGACTCGTGGACATGGCATTCACAACCTTCAGCAGTGCACTTCACAGTCACTCTTTGCTTGTCATTCTCAATGAATGGAAAGTTAAAATTGCGTTTGATAGCAAAATTCCTAAGTGCATCCTTAAAATGTTCACTGTTAGAAAACTGATCATCAACATCCATTAAAATAATCTCATGATGTTCTGGCAAAGGCCAGATGGATAGGACCCCCACAGGTTGTTGATGGGGTGAAAATATGCCCCTATTGAGCAACATACTATCCAAAAATGAATCACTATAGTGTCTGCACTTTCTCCAAACCCTAGCCTCATTTTCTCCAAAAGATAGGAAAAAGATCCCCCCATAACTCTTCAAATCGGTTCTTTAAAAGAACATATATCAGGATTTAACATGACCATGTGGATTTTCCACACGGTCATGTGGATTTTCTATTTGTCTAAATTCCGCACTGCATGAACAACAACAACTACAGTATCCGTGAACAACACTTTGTTCTTTTAATTGCTACAGTGATCCCAAATTCCTCTTCTTCCATTGATGCCACACGGTTGGGCACACAACCATATGGTAGGTCATGTCACTTCTTCTCTTTCAAATTTGTTGATAATGCTCTTGAGAACTTTGCACAAGTTGGAACATAAGTTTGTGACTGCCTTTGTGCCCTTCCAATTTGCAAATAAATTTGCACACTCTTGGAAGTTGGCACACACCCTCATGTGTTTGATCAAGGCTCATGTGTTGACCATTGTTCAACAAAAGATAATCCAAAAAATCTGTGTTCATGACCCACTTTCGCTTGCTTTCTTCTTATACTACCTTCACAACCCTAAATGCATAGAAGAATACAAAAACACAAGAATGCGCCATAAAAACTAAAAAAAGCAATGCTCATTGTAAGTAAAACATACTCAATAACATACTCAAATTGGTTATCAACGATCCTCTCTAAGCTATCGATAATTGACAAGGTGCCCTTGCGTATATCCCGCAAGTGCACGGGTTTGTCGAAGTAATAATTCCGGGTGAGCGGGTATCGAATCCACAGGGAGTAGGGAGTAAAGACACTTAATTCGATTCTTAGCTATGTGGAATATCAACAATGATAAGTGTGACAATGATTCAATTCTCAATAATTAAAAGCAACAAGTAAGAGAGCAAAAGCAAGGATAAGGTAAGGCAATCGATAAAGATGGGGTACTCGGATGATGCTTCACCTAGGTTAATCGCTTCAAGAGCAAGAACTCTCTATTATGCTTCCTAATCAATGCAATGGTGAGTCATGGAAATCCTTACATACATAGTCCCAAATCTAAGGTCAACTATGCCTAACTCTATTCATGTCCCGGAGGAGAGATTAAATAACCTCTCAACCTTGCACTCGAATAAAGTTGCAATGAGCTCTAGGGATTCCAGGTGATAAATCTCTTCCTAATTATACACCTAACCCTTCGGTCCAGTCGGAAGGTCCCTAACCACAATTAAGCCCTAGATACTAAGATCCTCTCAACACTTCACTCCGTTGCACGCGTAACTAAGCCCCAGCGGAGATTCATCCCTTAGACCATTCACTCTATTATGGCCGCAAGGAACTCGAGGAACGGAGGTAGAATCTATCACGTCGGAGGGGAAAGAGGACGCTCCTGTACCTCTCGACTCACCCTCTCAACCCTCTCCAACCTAGCTTTGTCTAACGCTCATGTTGTGTCACTCACTCACAAGGTTACCAACAAGAACTCTCAACCCTAGTGTCACTCTAAGGGGAAATGTTCATACAATCAAGCATTCAAGATTGGAACTCACAATAAACATCAATTTATTGAAAGAATAATGAAGAAGTTTAAAGAAATGAATACATCCTAGGGTTTACAATCACCCAAGTATCCACTAGGGGTTTAGCTCTCCATCGAGCTAAGTACAATCAAAGAAATCGAATGTAAAAGCAATGAATCCATAAAGAAACCCCCTTGATGGTCGTGTCGATGGTCTTGTGGAGAGTCCTCTACTCGTCGCAAGGGATCCTTTGTCCGGCCTAGGATACACCTCACCGGATCGATGCCGACAAAAGCTCTCCAATAACCTTCTTCCAAACGACGCACGATGTCGGAGCCATAGAACCTCTCCAAAAACCTAGCCAATACCCCTCAAAACCCTAGCCGAAGCCCTCACTCAAGTTGGGGAAAGATGGAGAAAAGAATACCAAACTCGGGGCTGATTCAGCTTTAAATAGGGCTGGAATCGGGTGACTACATCGGCGTGGATGATTCACGCGCCCGTTGGGAATTTCCACACGGGCGTGGGTAATTTCCACACGCCCATGTGGATTCCCTGAAACTGTCATTTTCGGCCTGATGTAAACAGTAACTGCTACAGTTGTGCTACAACGATTTTGCTTCAGTAACCTACTACAGTACTATGCCAAAAATACTCCCGAATCCACTTTTCATCGAGGTAACATAAATGGGCACACGTTTATGCCGTGGATCGCTTTGCTTCTTCAATGACGGATAAGTTGATGGAGATCTTGTTCTATGTGCATAAGTCAGAATGCTTGAGTGTGACTGCCCTTGTGCCCCTCCAAATGGTTGTGCAAACTCAAATACGTGGAGGTTGGCACACACTCTAGCATCTCGCACCTGACTTATATCTTCGCGTTTGAACCTTTGCAAGATTTCCTCCAAAATCGGTGCATTGTGATCCACATTGGCTTCTTTCCTTCATAATTGGTTTCACAACCCTACCTGCAAAAAGTAAAATAAAAACACACATATTAATGTAAAAACCCGAGAAAAGTAATGCTCAACATAAGGAAAGAATGCTTCGCATTCATCTCACACAAGCACTTATCAATAACATAGTCAAAAGTGAGTGTGTGGTGGATAGCTTAGAGGGGACCGTTGAGTGAACACCAATTGGTTATCATGTAGATAATCCTTCTATTGTGAATCTAGAACTGGTTATTTGGTTAAAGCTTTGAACCTTTCACTTTTAGTTTCCATTGATCATAGTTGTAAAATTAGTTATTGTATCTCTTAAATTCTTATGTTCTTGTGATGTCAGTGCCTTGTTTTACATTATATTTGTTAGATCGATATTGAGGCCTTGTGTGGCCATTGGGTCTTGGCCTTGCGGGTATCCTGCAGTTTGTCAATGCCTGAGGCTCGGGGCATGGCAAATCTAAGTGGTATCAGAGGGATCCCAGTTAAATTTGATCCTAGTATTCCCCAATAAAAAACCACCTTCTGATTTAGAGCATTAAGGCGATCTGACTTCTGTTTAGCAAGAAATCCTTATAAGCTAGTTATTTTTGTCAGGGTCATGTTGTTTATCTGACTTTAATTGTGTTTACCTCGTAGGATACCACCTCGCAAAGCTGCTGAAAGGGGGACAAATACGGGTGATAACTAGGGAGTTATGCTTCATTTAATGAGGGAAGTGGCAGGGTTGATGCGTGCATAGAGGCACCACCATGCGCCAACATCACCCCACTACCTTCTTCTCCTCCATTTGCAGCACTAAAGGAGAAAATAGTGATGGATTTCAAGAGATCTGGTCCACACCCGTTTGAGGGCATTACCAATCCTGATGAAGTAGAAGTGTCGTTAGAGGAAATGGAAAAGGCGTTTATAGTAATGAAGTGCATAGAAGAAGAAAAACTTAGGTTTGGAGTGTACATGCTCAAGGGTCTGGTGAACAACTAGTATAGTGGATAACTTCTCATTCATCAGGGGGAGGAGTTCGAATCTTGGCAGTAATTGAGATAAGCCATTTTCTACAAGTACTTCACCAGGGACATGATGATTTAGTTTGAGAGGAAGTTAGTTAATCTGACTCAGGGGAGTACAACCATTGATGAGTATGAGATGGAGCTTGACAAGGTTTCTAGGTATGCTACGAAATTTGTGAATGATGACTATAGCAGGGCCCGACACTTCGAGGGACGCTTACATTCACATATTCGTCGCGGGTTAGTAGCTCTACACCTGACCAGCTATGTAGAGATTGTGGGGCATGCTAAGTCCTTGGATTCTATATGGAGTAACACCAATAATTAGTAGAAAAAAATTCAAAAGAAGAAAGACAGAAGCTTTGATAATCAGGGAAATCATCTGTTTGGAGGTGATAGAAAACCTAGGCTTGATGCATGGCAGAGTGTGTCCTAGACAGTTCATGGACAACTAGCTCCACAATCTTGAGGGTTCTCATCTGTTCCTCCATATTCTGGTGAGAGGGGATGTGCCACTTGTGGAGATGCTGATGTGATCGTAGATTGGAAGCGCACTACAGGAGCTTGCTTTAGGTGTAGAAGTTTTGAGCATCATATTGTAAGATGTCCACAGTAGTCTTCTGGAGCATAGAGGGCATCTGGTGGGCAGAATTTTAGGTATGTGCCAGCACCAAAGCCTCAAGTTTCCTCATGTCAATGTGTCGGGAAAGAGTTGATTAATGAATAGCCATCTTCTTGAACTCATTAGAAGGAAGGAAGGTTGTAGACACAAGGACATGTTTATGCAATGACTTAGGAGGATGCCCATGCCTCTAATGTAGTGGTGTCAGGTACTCTATCAGTTTATTCTGCATATGCTTGGCATTATTTGATTCTGGAGCTATGCATTCGTTTATCTCGTTTGCATTTATTTGTAATCATTCCTTGCCTATTATAGCTGTGAAATATGATTTGTGTTTCGCCACACCTGTGGAAGTTGATATTGTTCTTGATAGATCCTATGAGAATTTAATAAGTGCTTGTGTATTAAGAATGCGAAGTATTCTTTTCTTACGATGAGCATTACTTTATTCAGATTTTAGTGCTAATACATGTGTATTTGTGTTCTTTTGCGCATATAGGGTTGTGGAGCCAAATAATGAAAGAAAGAAGCCAAAGTAGATTGCGATTAAACCTTATTGATGAAATCCTAGAGTTAACAAATGTGAAGACACAAGTTATGATCGAAGATACATGAATGTGTGCCAACCTCCATGCGCTCAAGCAATTACATGGTTTGGACGGACACAAAGGCAGTCACATTTGCATATTTTGACTTATGCAAGGATAGCAAGATCTTCACCAATGTAGCATTGTATTAAAGAATCGACGCAATCTACGTGATAAGTGTTGTGCGATAAGAATACGAATTATTCTTTCCTTCTGTTGAGTATTGCTTTTCTCGGGTTTTAACGCTAATATGTTTGTATTTATGTTACTTTCATGCAGGAAGGGTTGTGATGCCGAATATGAAAGTAAGAAGCAAATGTGGGTCGTAAATGCACCAATTTGGAAGAAATCTTGCTAAGGTTCAAACGCGAAGACATAGGTCGGGTTCGAGATATGGGAATGTGTGCCAACCTCCTCATATTCAAGTTCGTATAACTTTTTGGAGGGGCACAAGGGCAGCCACATTCAAGCAATCAGACTTGTGCATATAGAACAAGATCTCCACCAACATGTCCATTATTGAAGAAGGAAAGCGATCCACGACGTAAACATGTGCTCGTTTGCGTTACCTCCATGAAAGCATGGATTCGGGAGTATTTCGGGATGGTACTATAGTAGAGTACTGTAGCAAGAATACTGTACCAGCATTGTTCACAGCCGGCCGAGAAAACAGGAAAACAGAGAATCCACACGGGCATATGGAAATTCCACATGCCCGTGTGAAAAATCCACTGGGCGCTCACACAGGCGTGTGGATCCCCCATTCTAACACTTTAAAAGCCAATTTAAGCCCCAATTTCAGTATTCTTTTCTCCATCTTTTCCCCAACTTGAGAGAGGGCTGCGGCTAGGGTTTTGAGAGGTAATGGCTAGGGCTTTGGAGAGGTTCTATGGCTCCGACATCGTGCACTATTTGGAAGAAGGTTAGTTGGAGAGATTTTGTCGGCACCGATCCAGCAAGGTGTATCCTAGGCCGGACAAAGGGACCCTTGCGACGAGTAGAGGACTCTCCATAAGACCATCAGCTCGGCTAACGAGGGGGTTTTCTATGGATGCTTTGTTTTTACATTCGATGCCATTGATTGTATATAGCTTCATGGAGAGCTAAACCCCAAGTGGGTACTTGCGTATTTGTGAACCCTAGGATGTATTCATTTTATTGAATCTCTTTTTTATGCTTTCAATTAATTAGTGTTTATTGTGAGTTCCAATCTCGTATGCTTGATTGTATGCATATTCCCCTAGACTGACTCTAGGGTTGTGAGTTATTCTTGGTAACTCTTGTGAGTGAGTGACATACCATGAGAGTTGGACAAAGCTAGATTGGAGAGGGTTGAGAGAGTGAGTCGAGAGGTAGCAGAGCGTCCCCTTTCACCTCCGGTGTGATCTATCCTACCTCCACGTTCGAAGAGTTCTTTGCGGCCATAGTAGAGTGAATGGGCTAAGGGATGACGTTTAGCTGGGGCTTAGTTGCGAGTGCAACGGAGTGAAGCGTTGAAGTGATTTTATCATCTAGGGCTTAATTGTGGCTAGGGATCTTTCACCAGGACCAAAGGGTTACGTCTATACATAGGAATAGGGTTTATCATTTGGAATCCCTAGTGCTTATTTTAATTCTATACGAGTGCGAGGTGTTGAGATTCTTTGATTTCTCCTCTGGGACATATATAGAGTTAGGCATGGTTGACATCAGATTTGGGGCTATGCAATTAAGGATTTCCATGACTCACTATTGCATTAATTAGGAAGCATAATAGAGGTTTCTTGCACTTGAAACGATTGTCCTAGGCAGAACAATATCCTGGTATCCCATCTTTATCGATTGCCATACCTTCTCCTTAACTTGTGCTCTCTTTCTTGTTATTTTCACTCTTGAGAATTGAATCTTGTCACACATATCACTATTCCTCTTCCACTATAGTTAAGAAACAATTTAAGTGTCTTTGTTCCCTACTCTCTGTGGATACGATACCGACTCATCTGGGATTATTACTTCGACACCCATGCACTTGCGATGTACACGCATATACGGACGTGTCAAGTTTTTGGCGCCGTTGCCGGGGAGTAGGCGTTTAGAGATACTTTGCACTTTGTTTTTCTTAGCTATTCAATTATTCATTCTATTTCATATATTCTTTTCTATCATTGTTCTAATTCTGTTCTCTTTCTTTTTGTTACAGAAATGATTGAGATACCTGAGTTATTTGACACTATCACAGGAATGGTCGACAATGCAAAACAAAAGGTTCAATTGTTTGCAGCACAGGATACACTGTGTCGTTTCTTGCAAGAAACGTATAATATTGAAAAGCATATAGAAGAATCAGTTGAAGATTATATTACCAGAATTGAAGAACGAAACTGTGAATTAAATAATGTGTTAGATCAGTTTGAGAGATTGGCATTGAGATCAAGGAATGATCACTTAGAGGAAAGTCTAGAGAGGGTCCTAGCTCAATTTGATTTATCTTATCATAAACAAAAGCAGGAACTTTTCTCTTTGGGTGTGTCGATGTCAGGAGGAGAGAGTTGTGGAATGGAAGTTTTATTTGCCGTAGAAGACCACACCAGAACACATTTACAAGTAGAAGAAGGAGAGAATGATTGCGAACATGAGGCGAAATACCTCGAGGAGATTGATGAATTGAAGGCGAACATGAATTGAACATGAGGCGAAATACCTCGAGGAGATTGAAGGAGGCGAAATACCTTCGATTAATGAACCACCAGAATTTGAGCTTAAAACCTTACCAGCATATTTAGAGTATGCCTTCCTGATGGAAAAATCTAAACTCCCAGTGATTATAGCTGCAAACTTGTCGGAGGATCAAAAAAGAAGTCTTGTTACCATATTGAAAAGGCATACATCGGCTAATGCGTGGAAGATCTCCGACATTAAGGGCATAAATCCATCATTCTATACTCATAAAATCTTAATGGAAGATGATTACAAATCAGTGATTTAACCTCAACGGAGGTTAAATCTGAACATAAAAGATGTTATCAAGGCGGAGGTGGTGAAACTCTTAAATGCAGGAATTATCTACCCTATATCCGATAGTGCATGGGTGAGTCTAACTCAAGTCGTTCCGAAAAAAGGGGGAATAACAGTGTTGAGAAATGAAAAGAATGAATTGATTCCAACCAGGACGGTTAAAGGATGGTGAGTCTGCATTGATTATAGAAGATTAAATGATGCCACTCGAAAGATCATTTCCCATTACCATTTATCGATCAGATGCTGGAACGATTGGTAGGGCATCAATTCTATTGCTTCCTTGATGGCATGTCGGGATACTTTCAAATCCCCATAGCCCCAGAAGATCAGGAGAAGACCACATTTACTTGAACTTACGGCACTTTTGCTTATCAAAGAATGCATTTTGGGTGGTGTAATGCACCAGGAACATTTCAGTGCTGTATGACAGCCATTTTTGATGATCTTTTGAAAGATATTATGGAGGTTTTCATGGATGATTTTTTGATAGTCGGGGACTCTTTCGACATATACTTAAAGAATTTGGAGAGAGTGCAGGTGAGGTGTGAAGAAACAAAACTCGTTTTAAACTGGGAGAAATGTCATTTTATGGTCGAATAAGGTATTGTCCTTGGACATAAGATTCCTTAAGCAGGTATGGAGGTGGATAGGGCAAAGATTGAGGTCATTGAAAAGCTTCCTCCACCTACAAATGTTAAAGGGATCCGCAGTTTCTTGGGGCATGCAGGTTTTTACAGAAGGTTTATCAAGGACTTTTCAAAGATCACGCAACCTTTCACCAAACTCTTAGAAAAAGATGCCCCTTTTGATTTTAGGGATAAGTGTTTGAGTGCATTCAATTTGCTGAAGAAGCGATTAGTGCAAGCACTGATTTTGACTATACCAGATTGGAATGAGCCCTTTAAGCTCATGTGTGACGCAAGTGATTACGCTGTGGGAGAGGTATTGGGACAAAGGAAAGACAAGTAGTTTCGACCAATTTATTATGCTAGCAAGACTCTCACAAGTGCCCAAGAGAATTACACAACCATCGAAAACGAGTTGTTAGTTGTGGTGTTTGCTTTTGACAAGTTCAGGGTATACCTCATTTTATCTAGGGTCACAGTATTTACTGATAACTCGGCACTCAGTTGTCTCATGAACAAGACCGACGCAAAGCCAATATTAATTCGCTGGATCTTATTGTTACAAGAATTTGATATGGAAATAAAAGATAAGAAGGGAACTGAAAATGTGGTCGCAAATCATCTTTTAAGATTAGAAGGATGTGAGGGGCAAGAACCAGAAAGCAAGGAAATCAATGACTTCTTCCATGAGGAACATCTGTATGCAGTACAGGAGTCAGAGTCAGAAGATACTTCATGGTTCGCAGATTTTGCAAATTATTTATCAGGAAAGGTACTGAAGCAAGGCATCAGTTCTCAACAAAAGAAAAAGTTTTTTAGTGACTTGAAGAACTATTTTTGGGATGATCCCTACCTATTCCGTATTTGTGTAGACCATGTGGTTCACAGATGTGTCTCTAGGAAGGAATGTTGGAGCATTATTGCGCATTATCATTCGGGTCCTGTTGGAGGGCATTATGCTTCGCGCAGAACTGCTGAGAAAGTTCTAGCCACTGGCTTCTATTGGCCAACCTTATTCTAGGATGTTCATCAGTTTGTTCTTTGTTGTGATAGTTGTCAGAGGGATGGAAATCTATCGTGAAGGGATAAAATACCTCAGAATCCGATGCAGTTTTGCGAGGTGTTCGATGTTTGGGGAATTGACTTCATGGGACCATTCTTGAAGTCTAATGGTAATCAATATATTTTGGTGGCAGTTGACTATGTTTCTAAATGGGTAGAGGCTCGAGCTCTTCCAACTAATGATGCAAGAACTATGGTGAAATTTCTAAAGAGGCTCTTCACTCGATTTGGGACTCCACGAATCAGCATTAGCGATCGAGGAACCCATTTTTGGAACACACAACTTGAGAAAGTGTTGAAGCGCTATGGAGTACATCATCGTCTTGCTATCCCTTATCACCCGCAAATGAGTGGACAAGTAAACGTTACAAATAGGGAGCTCAAGAGGATTTTAACTAAGTTCGTGGAACAAGGGAAGCGAGATTGTTCTGAATGGTTAGATGACACACTTTGGGCTCATAGAACAGCATACAAAACCCCGATAGGGACTACTCCCTACAATTTGGTGTATGGAAAAACCTGTTATTTACCTCTGGAGTTAGAGCATAAAGCATAATGGGCAATCAAAGCTATGAATTTTGATTTAAGCAAGTCATGGAAACAAAGAATATTACATCTCAATGAACTAGATGAATGGCAAATCAGAGCATATTAGAATGCTAGGATTTATAAGGAAAGAATTCGTAAATTGCATGACAAGTATATCAAGAATCTGAAAGAGTTCAAAGAGGGTGATCAAGAGTTACTATTCAATTCTCGTTTATGGTTATTCCCGGGAAAGCTGAAGTCTAGATGGTTTGGTTCTTATACGATAACCGAAGTTTCACCTCATGGAGCTGTTGAGATCACTCATCCAGAGAAGGGTTCACTTAAGGTGAATGGACACAGGCTGAAACCATACTACAGAAGAGAGGTTGGTAATGACAACAAGGAAGTACTTTTCCTTCATAAACCCCCGTGAGGTAAGACAAGGTACGTCAAGCTAAGTGACGTTAAACAAGCGCTTCTTGGGAGGCAACCCAAGGGTTTACTATTTTCTTAGTGATTAGTTTAGTGTTTGCATGAATAAAGTGTTGAGTGTTGGTGTCTTGATTTTTGTATACTTGTATTGCGATTTTATTGCGGGTTTTGAATTGTCATCATGTGTTTTCATTTAAATTTGGCAAAGTTTTGGTTGTTTGAGCTATTTCTCATGTTTTCCACTGGTATAGATTGTATATTGGGGCAGGCTCTGAGTGTGTAAACATGTTCAGAAATTTTCTGCAAAGCTTGCAGAGTTTTCTAAGGCATCCAAATAAAACACACGGGCGTGTGGAATTAACATACGCCCATGGTTTTATATTGTGGGCTCATCCAGAGAAGGAACAGGAGCGTGGACTCGCCCCTGTAAACAACCATACGATTCTTGCACGCCCGTGTGGAATTTCCACACGGGCGTGTGAATTCCTGTATAGATTGGAAGATTATCCCGAGAGCACACAGAGGCGTGGACTCGCCCCTGTGGGCGACCTTGTGAAAATCGCATGGGCATGGGTAATTTCCACACGCCCATGAGAATCTCTACAGAGGAGCCCTCCCCATCCCGAGAAGACACAGGGGTGTGCGCTTGCCCCTGTGAGTTTGGCTTGTGAAGGCCCACGCCCGTGTCAAATTTCCACACGGCCATGCGGAACACTTAGCGAGTTTTCTCAGATCTCCAAAGAAGCCATAGGGGCGTGCGGCTGCCCCTGTGGGTCAGGCGCATAGGTGTGGATATTTTTCACATGCTCGTGTATTTGTGTTCAGAGAGGTTAAGTGTTTTGCCAAGAGCGCACAGGGGCGTGCGTATGCCCATGTGAATCTCTTAGGCGGAGGCACACGGGCGTGTAAAATTTCACACGCCCATGTGTTTTTTGAAGGTTTTAGAGAGCTGTGTTTCCTCTTTATAAACCATTCGTGCTTTACTGATTAATAGACATCTGAACACTCAGGAAACATTCTTCAACCTTACCCTACCTCTTACTGTCTATTTTGCGTCGATTGTTTGAGTTTCTTGCTGATTTTAGGGTTATTGGCTTCATCTCATCGGTAAATCCTTGTTTTATCTTGTCGCTACCCTAGGTCGATTCTATTCGATTTTTTCGATTAAACTGGCGAATGTGCCTCATTCTCATGCTAAAATGACCGTGATATGTTTTTAATGAGTTCTAGAATTGAAGATGAGGTGTATTCATGGATTATGCCAAAAAGGGCAGTGCGGTTTTCACGCCCCATGAATCCACATGGGCGTGTGGAATTTCCACACAACTGTGTGGATTCCTGCATTATTATGTTATGAATGAATTTGATCGATTCTTTTTCCAATGTATGCAGGTATGGCTCCCAGATCGAAGAAGGCAGCTGGTAAGCATCCTAGAGAGCCTACTCCTAAACCAGAAAGCATGAAATTTACACTTCCCGAACATCAAGCTCGATTTAAATGACAAGCGAAGCTTAAGTTCGGTCAGACACGAATCTCGGATGTGAGCTCCCTTACAGAGGTACAGTTAGCACATGACATGGCTGATAAGGTCGAGGAGTTACTATCGATGCGTAGTGGGCGTAAGCTATTGATTATTCATGACCCTGCCATCTGCATACTCACATTAGAGGTGCTCGTGTTATTTGAGTTAGACCATTCTTATGTTCATTTTGGTAGCGTCGATGCCATTCAGTTCAGAGCTTTTGGGCAGCATTACAGTATGAGCATTACGCAGTTCTCCATTAGGCTTGGTTTATATAACGAGGGCTTTACTGAGACAAAGGAGTATGAGGATCTACCAATTGACATCTCAGGAAGCCTAACTCCACAAAGAGCATATAAAATACTATGTGATAAAGGATGATATGAACCAGGAGTGTCTAAGGCTTCATGCATTAATCGACCTAGTTACAGATATCTTCACTCCATCTTGAGTAGGTCAGTGAATGGTCGCGGTGATAGTACAAGAGTCCTAAGCAAGTAGGAACTTTAATATTTATACTCTATGGTACGAAACCAGCCGATTCATTTGGGACACATCTTAGTGGAATATCTGAAGCACAAGGGACAGTATCCTAGGCTTGGTGTCATTTTCACGGGCCCATACATTACTAGACACATCTTGGGGATGGGTTTGCGAGACACGATTAGAGGGGCCGAGATAATAATAGTAACAGCACCCCTCGGAGTAGCAACAGTGAGACTCATGGGTATGATTAGGAAACACCCAGATGGTGTTTATGTGCTGAATATATCCCCACCGGAGCCTCTTGTATCCAGTGAAACTGCCGCAGAGGGGTCTCAACCAGCTTGAGCGAGATCAGACAGAGGTGGCACCTCCGGTGACAGAGGACCCACCTCCCGTGCGTATGTTTTCACCATCTCGAGCTCAGGATAGCTTTGAGAGGCTCGAGAGCGCTATGGGGTTGATATGGACAGAGGTAGCGAAGGCCTGAGCAGAGATTGCCGATAATAGGGTTGCGAAGGCCGCATAGTATATGGAGTTCATGGCACGTTTCGAGACATTACATCAGATCTTAGAGCGAGACGTCGGCTCATCATTTGTCCTATGGCCGAGGACTCCTCCGACCCCCTCAGCTCCGCCAGCATCTCCTTCACCACCTCCACCAGCACCCTTTGATCTAGCACCAGCAGTAGCAGAGGATCCAAAGTGCGACTTCGACACTTGATTTTATTTTCCTCGGCTTTTATTTTGGCATTTTATTTTGGACTTGTATACTCAGAAAGGACTCTTCTTTTGATTTTAATTTCATTTTATATCTCGAGTTGTATTCATTGTCTTATCTTTTATATACTCAAGTAGTTTTTGTTTTTATTGAGCTTTACTGAACCCCCTCGTGTATGCATGAAGGTGGCCTTGTCATCATGGGAATTGAGACTTTGTCATGGGCACGGCCAAGGTGTTTTGTCACTTGGATGTATGAGAATATCGCCTTGCGTATATCCCGCAAGTGCACGGGTTTGTCAAAGTAATAATCCCGGGTGAGCGGGTATCGAATCCATAGGGAGTATGGAATAAAATACTTAATTCGATTCTGAGATATGTAAAAGATCAATGATAATTAGTGTTGACAATGATTCAATTCTCAAGAGTAAAAGCAACAAGTAAGAGAGCAAAAGTAAAGAAGAGGGTAAGGCAATCGATAAAGATGGGGTAGCCGGATAATGCTCCTCCTAGGATAATTGTTTCAAGTGCAAGAACCCTCTATTATGCTTCCTAATCAATGCAATGGTGAGTCGTGGAAATCCATAATTACATAGTCCCAAATCTAAGGTCAACTATGCCTAACTCTATAAATGTGCCGGAGGAGAAATCGAACAATCTCAACACCTCGCACTCGCATAGAGTTGCAATGAGCTCTAGGGATTCCAGGTGATAAATCTCTTCCTTATTATAGGCCTAAACCTTTGGTCCAGGTGGAAGGTCCCTAACCACAATTGAGCCCTAGATACTAAGATCACCTCAACGCTTCACTCCGTTGCACGCGCAACTAAGCCCCAGCGGAAGTTCATCCCTTAGACCATTCACTCTATTATGACCTCAAAGAACTCGAGGAACGGAGGTAGAATATATCACGCCGGAGGGGAAAAGGGACGCTCCTGTATCTCTCAACTCACCCTCTCAACCCTCTCCAACCTAGCTTTGTCTAACGCTCATGGTGTGTCACTCACTTACAAGGTTACCAACAAGAACTCTCAACCCTAGTGCCATTCTTAGGGAAATGTTCATACAATCAAGTATTCAAGGTTGGAACTCACAATAAACTTCAATTTATTGAAAGCATAATAAAGAGGTTCAAAGAAACAAATACATCCTAGGGTTCACAATACCCGAGTACCCACTAAGGGTTTAGCTCTCCATGGAGCTAAGTACAATCAAAGAAATAGAATATAAAAGCAATGAATCCATAAAGAAACCCCCTCGATAGTCATATCGATGGTCTTGTGGAAAGTCTTCTACTCGTCGTCTAAGGATTCCCTCGTCCGGTTTAGGATACGCCTCGACGGAAGCTCCCCTACCAACCTTCTTCCTGAAGAATGATGATGTCAGAGCCATAGAACCTCTCCAAAACCTTCGCCAATACCCCTCAAAATCCTAGCTGAAGCCTTCTCTCAAGTTGGGGAAAAGATGAAGAAAAGAATACTAAAATTGGGGCTGATTCGGCTTTAAATAGGGCTGGAATCGGGCGACTACACGGGCGTGGATGCTTCACGCACCCATGGGGAATTTCCACACGGGCGTGGATAATTTGCACATGCCCGTGTGGATCTTCTGAACTCCTGTTTTCTCGGGCGGCTGTGAATAGTGCTACTACAGTACTTTCTACCGTGCTGCTACAGTGATCTACTGTAGTATCCGTCCTGAATAGCTTCCCGAATCCATACTTTCATCGGAGTAATGCAAA
Organism: Dioscorea cayenensis subsp. rotundata; assembly: GCF_009730915.1. Classification (NCBI taxonomy): domain Eukaryota; kingdom Viridiplantae; phylum Streptophyta; class Magnoliopsida; order Dioscoreales; family Dioscoreaceae; genus Dioscorea; species Dioscorea cayenensis. The sequence goes on along the minus strand of NC_052480.1, from coordinate 13,704,430 downwards.
CAGGCACACGTTCATGTCGTGGATCACTTGCATCTTCAATGATAGGTACGTTGGTGAAGCTCTTGTTCTATGTGCATAAGTCGGAATGCTCGAGTGTGACTGTCTTTGTGCCCCTCCAAAAGGATGTGCCAACTTGAGTACGAGGAAGTTGGCACACACTCTAGCATCTCACATCGACCTATGTCTTTGCGTTTGAACCTTAGCAAGATTTCCTCTAAAATCGGTGCATTGTAATCCACATTGGCTTCTTTCCTTCATACTTGGCCTCACAACCCTACCTGCATGAAAGTAACATAAAAACACACATATTAGTGTAAAAACTTGAGAAAAGTAATGGTCAACAAATAAACAATAAAACTTTTTTTTTTCAGAATTTAATACAAGAAATAACTATAACTAGTTCCTTTAACATCGAACTTGAGTTTCCAAAAGAGTTTAAAAAGTGAGTAGTGCACTAATTGTAAATAGGGCAAAAATTCCTAAAAAATCAAGCAAGAACTAGAGCACGAAACATTCAATGTTAGAAATTCTCCTAAACTCAAGAATACAATGCTTGCAACTAAGGTGAACTGCCATTGGCTATGTGGACATATAACAATCAAGAACAATAGAAAAGATGTGTGCACTATGAAACTCCCCCCCACACTTAAGTTGTACATTGTCCCCAATGTACACATGCAAGCTCACTCAAAATATATTTCATTCAAAAGAAAATGTGGGAGAAGCAATCAAAACAATACTCCCCTGACTCCTAGTGTTGTGTTTGATGAAGCTAATTCCATGGGAGTAGTGTTCCGACAGGTTGAGAGGCTCACATGGCCAAGTGCCTCAGCACCTTGGCCGTTCCTATGACTAAGTCTCAATTCCCAAGAAGACAAGACCATCTGCACGCATACACGAGGGGATTCAGTAAAGCTCAATAAAAACAAACATATCTCGAGTGTATATAAAAGATAGAAAATGAATACAACTCGAGATGCATAATGAAAATAAACTCAGAAGGAGAATCCTTTCTGAGTGAACAAGTCTAAAATAAAAATGCAACATAAGGAAAATGCGGGGAAAAAAAAACAAAATCAAATGTCAGTGTCGCGCTCGGGCTCCGGTGCTGTTGCTGCTGCTGGTGAAGATGCACATGGTGGGTCCACCGGTGCCGGGGTAGGGGATGAGGGTGCCGGAGGAACTGATGGGGCCTGAGGAGTCCTCGGCCGTAAGACAAATGATGAATCGACGTCGCGCTCTAAGATAGCTATAATACGTCAAAATGTGCCATGAACTCTGTGTACTGAGTGGCCTGCGTATCCCTAATCTCTGTAATCTTGGCTCGAGCCTCAGCTACCTCAGTCCGTATCACCCCCAAAGCGCTCTCGAGCCTCTCAAAGGGATCATAAGCTTGAGATAGGGAAAATATACGCACGGGGGGTGGCTCCTCTTCTACTGGAGGTTCCTCGGTCTCCATCGGAGCTGGCTGAGGCTCAGGAGCGGGTTGAGATGCCCAGGCTTCATCACCCTCATCCTCGGCTATCTATGGAGCTGGTAGCACTAATGCAAAAACCCCTGTCCTAACCTTGCGGACCATGCCCATCAACCTCATCGTCTCTAGGCTCAGGGCAGCAGGTATACTCGTCTTCTCGGCCCCGCGAATCGAATCCAAGAGACCCATGCCTAGCACTAATCTCATAATGTAGGGTCCCGAGAAGATCGCTCCCAGTCTAGCATAGTGCCCCTGATGTCTAATGTACTCTGCCATGATGTGCCCTAAGTGAATCGGTATGCGCTGCACCATCGAGTACAGATACAATAATTCCTGTCAGCTCAAAACACCAATGCTATCACCACAGCCATTCACCGACCTACTCATGATGGCATATAAATATCTATAAGCAGGTCAGGAAAGGCACGTGGCCTTGGACAACCCCGGCTCGTACTGACCCTGACCACATAGCACTCTGTAAGCTCTCTACAGGGTCAACGTGGCAGGATAATCAGTCGGTAACGGAGCGTACTCCTCCGTATCTGTGAATGCCTCCTCATACAAGCCAAGTCATACCAAAAACTGTGTAACGCTCAAGGTATGGTGGTGTCCAAATACTCTGGACTGAATGGTATCCAAACTGTCGAAGCTTGTGTAAGATCTGTTAAATTCGAATGATGATAATACCTCCAGTGCAAACTCTCAGATGGTGAGTTCTCTAATCTTCAATAACTGCCACCAACCACCTGCTGAAACGAGATCCTCTACCTCATCAGTGAACTCATCTCCCTCCTGTAGATCTCGTAGTATAGTCATGTCCAGGAATCAAGTTTGTCCGAAGCGAAGTATCGACAGGCCCTCATAGCGAACCTGATGCTCTGGAATCGCAAACCTCATGCCCTCAAGCTCAGGGGATGACTCACGCGGCCTCTTATCAGCTTGCTTCTTTAATCGAGGTGCTATAATCTGCAAAATTTGAAACGAATCGATCAAACAAGTTGACAAAATAATACTGCAGAAATCCACACGGTCGTGTGGAATTTCCACACGCCCTTGTGGATCCACGGGGCGTGAAAACCGCACAGCCGCACTCCAGAAATTCAACAATACAACTTAAAAATATTTCTCACTTCGTTCTAAGCATGAATTATCCTTTTAATTGAAGAAACGAAGCATTATTAACCAGATTAATTGATGGAAACCATGAATTGGCAAAGAAAACGAGGAATAGAGCTTACCGACAAGATGAGATGAGAAAATGATGAACCGGCCGGAAAACCTTGCAAAAATCCTATCACTGTAGCGCTATGAAATCGGGTAACGATGTGAGAGTGTTTTCAGATGAATAGAGGTCATGAAGGGGGGAGAGAAACTAATCTTCTTTAAAAAGGACTCGCGACCCTTGATGTTCTGTGCATCCACACGGGCGTGCGGTAATTACCCACGCCCGTGCGCTTCATTACAAAAGATCCACAGGGGCGCATGCACTCCCCTGTGTGTTCTCGGGAAAACACTCGTTCGACTCTGACTCTATCGCACGAGCGTGGGGAAAATACCCACGCCCGTGCATCCGACCCATAGGGGAAGACGCACGCCCCTGTGGCATCTCTGGACATCCGAGAAAAGTACCAAGTGTTATACACGCCCGTGCAGGAATTCCACACGGGCGTGGGCATTCACATGCCCAATTCACAGGGGTAGCTGTATGCCCCTGTGTTTTCTCGGGATGGAGAGAACTCCTCTGTAAAGTTTAACACGGGCATGTGGAAATTACCCACGCCCGTGCATGGTTCACAAGGTCGCCCACAGGGGCAAGTCCACGCCCCTGTGTGCTCTAGGGAAAATTCGCCAAACCCTACAGGACTTCACACGTCCCTGCGGAAATTACCCACGGGCATGTGCTAATCGCATGGTCTTTCACAGGGGTAGCCGCACGCCCCTGTGCCTTCTTTGGATGAGCTCGCAGTGCGATTCCACGGGCGTGCGGAAATTCCACACGCCCGTGTGTTTTCTCTGGATGACTTAGAAAAATCTGTAGGCTCTGCAAAAGATTTCTGAACATGTTTACACACTCAGAGCCTGCTATATTATGCAATTTTTTTACCAGTGAAAAACATGAAATAGAGCTCAAACAACCAAACTTCGCCAATTCCACATGAAAACACACGATTAAAATTCAAAGTTCACAAGGAAATCTCATCACAAGCATCTAAGAAATTAAGACACCAATACTTAACAAATTATTCATGCAAACAAACTAAACTAAAAGCTAAGAAAACAGTAAACACTTGGGTTGCCTCCCAAGAAGCGCTTGTTTAACGTCACTAAGCTTGACGTACCTTGTCTTACCTCACGGGGGTTCATGAATGAAAGTTGCCCTCTTACCCATGACTTGAAAGCATGATGTGCAAAGTCTCTTGAGAGTAGAGGTTGTATTATCGGGCTTTGGACCACCTAACAATGATACGTCCAACTTCTTCAGTTCACGTACATCTCCAACAGCCTTGGAGTGTTTCCGTTGGCGTCTCCTAGCCCTCTTCATTTTCCGGAGCACCTTCTTCAAGATCCCCGGGGTAGACGGTACTTCTTCCATCGATCCAAGCATCATTACATCTTCATGTCCCTCCTCTTGGTCGAACAAACCTTCATACGAATCCGGATTGAACATCTTCTATATGTATTCATCAACAATCTCATCAGTAGTGTCTAGAAAATATAAAGTATCATCGAAATCGAGAGAATGCCGCATGGCCTCAGCAAGGCGGTATGTGAGCTTGTCATCTCTAACTCTCAAGGTGAGCTCTCCGCCGTCCATGTCAATAAATGCTTTGGAAGTCCGCAAGAATGGTCTCCCAAGTATGAAAGGTACATCCGCATCCTCATCGACATATAGCACTACAAAGTCAACCGGAAAAATGTACCTGTCCACCTTGACAAACACGTCTTCAATGATGCATCTCGGATGTCGCACTGTTCGGTCCGCTAGTTACAAAGTCATCAGAGTATGCCTAGGCTCGCCCAAGCCTAGATTTTGAAAGAAGTTGTATGGCATGACGTTGATACTAGCCCATGAGTCCGCCAATGCCATTTCCTCACCAAGATTGCTAATATTACACGGAATGATGAAGCTTCCCGGGTCTTTCTTCTTGTTCGGCATGTTGTTTTGCAATACCGCCGAGCAGGAAGCATCTAGAATCACTGAAGCACTTTCCTCCAACTTCCTCTTATTAGTCAAAAAGTCTTTCAAGAACTTCGCCTACTTAGGCCTTTGGGCCAATGCCTCAACAAAAGGAATATTGATATGGAGTTGCTTGAACAAACTCAGGAACTTCTTGTACTGTTCATCCCCTTGGTCATTTTTCGATCTAGAGGGATAAGGGATTCTTGGCTTAAAAGGTGGGGATGCCACCTCTTTATCTTTGCTTGTCTCCTCTTCCACCTCTATAACCTCGGGTGCATGTTATTTTCACTTCTCACTCGGAAGCCTACCTTCAACCTCACGACCACTTCTTAAAGTGATCGCCTTCACATGCTCTCTAGGGTTGGTATCTGTATTTCTTGTTAAGCTTCCATGTGGCCTTTCGGAGAGAGACTTCGCAATTTACCCCACTTGATTTTCAAGATTATGCAAAGAGGTGGTGTGGTTGCGAAGTGTAGACTCAACTGATTCAAACCTTGTATTTGCAGATTGTATGAAATTAGTCAAGTGCTTCTCTAGGTCACTCATTCGGGTTTCCAAACCTGAGACTCTGTTTTCCACTTGAGGGCTGGTTGTTGTTTTTGGAAACCTGGTGGCCCCATGGCCTTTTAAGGACCCTGGTTACTCTATGAAAAATTGGGATGATTCTTCCAACCCGGATTGTAGGGATTGCTATATGGGTTTCCTTGAGGTCTCATGCCATTACCTACAAATCCAACACTCTCTACTGAAGAAACATCACCAATAGAGATTTGGCAATCGGAGGGAGCATGTCCTCCACCACACCCGGTGCAATTAGTCACGGCCGCCACTCTGTTTGAAGTTAGAAGATCTAACTTATTACTCAAATTTTCCACTTGGGCTTCCAATGAAGTTACCGCATCTATTTCATGAAGACCGGCCACCTTTTTCTTCTCCCTAGCATTCCATTGGTAGCTGTTTAACCCCATTTCTTTAATCAACTGACGGGCCTCATTGGGGGTCTTGCTACCTAAGGTACCTCCTGATGTCTCATCCAAGAGTTGCCTTGTACTCGGGTTCAAATCATTGTAAAAGTTTTGAACAATCATCCACTCCGGGAATCCGTATTACATGCACTTCCTCAGGAGCTCCTTGAACCTTTCCCATGTCTCAAATAGAGACTCCAATTCCAACTGAACAAAGGATGAGATCTCATTCCTAAGCTTTGTTGATTTTCCGGGAGGGAAATAACGGGTTAGAAAAGCTTCCACCATCTCCTCCAACGTGGTAATTAAAGCTCTAGGTAACGAGTGTAGCCACTGCTTCGCTCTTCCCTTTAGGGAAAATGGGAAGGCTTTCAATTTGATGGTATTATCCATTACCCCATTTATCTTCAGCATATCACACACCTCAAGAAAGCTCTCTATTTGACTGTTTGGATCCTCATCGGCCAAACCATTAAACTGTGCGGATTGCTGCAACATGTGGATGAATGCTGGCTTCAGCTCAAAGTTCTGAGCTGTAATTGGGGGACGTACAATACTTGATTGTGTTCCCAACACTGAAGGTCTGGTATAATCGGATAATGCTTATTGTTGCTCATTCTGTTATGCCATGTTTTCAGATTCTTCTGCTTCCAAATCAGCTGGATTAGACTGTTCTTACACAGGCTCTTTCCATTTTCTTCTAAGTGTACGTTCAAGATTAGGATCCCCCTCAATCAATATTGTAGGTTAGTGAATGGTCGCGGTGATAGTACAGGAGTCCTAAGCAAGTAGGAACTTTTATATTTATACTCTATGGTACGAAACGAGCTGATTCATTTGGGACACATCTTAGCGGAATATCTGAAGCACCAGGGACAATATCCTAGGCTTGGTGTCATTTTCACGGGCCCATACATTACTAGACTCATCTTGGGGATGGGTTTGCGAGACACGATCAGAGGGGCCGAGATAATAATAGTACCAGCACCCCTCGGAGTAGCAACAGTGAGACTCATGGGTATGATCAGGAAACACCCAGATGGTGTTTATGTGCTGAATATATCCCCACCGGAGCCTCTTGTATCCAGTGAAACCGCAACAGAGGGGTCTTAACTATCTTTAGAGTCACAGCTTGAGGGAGATCAGACGGAGGTGTGAAAAAGGACCCACTTCCCGTGCGCATGTTTTCACCATCTCGAGCTCAGGATCACTTTGAGAGGCTCGAGAGCGCTATGGGGTTGATACGGAAAGAGGTAGCGAAGGCCTTAGTAGAGATTGCCGATAATAGGGTTGCACAGGCCACACAGTATACGGAGTTCATGGCACGTTTTGAGACATTACATCAGATCTTAGAGCGAGACGTCGGCTCATCATTTGTCCTACGGCCGAGGACTCCTCCGGCCCCCTCAGCTCCGCCAGCATATCCTTCACCACCTCCACCAGCACCCTTTGATCTAGCACCAGCAGTAGTAGAGGATCCAAAGTGCGACTTCGACACTTGATTTTATTTTCCTCGTCTTTTATTTCCGCATTTTATTTTGGACTTGTCTACTCAGAAAGGACTCTCCTTTTGAGTTTATTTTCATTTTATATCTCGAGTTGTATTCATTGTCTTATCTTTTATATACTCAAGTAATTTTTGTTTTTATTGAGCTTTACTGAACCTCCTCGTGTATGCATGTAGGTGGTCTTGTCATCATGGGAATTTAGACTTTGTCATGGGCACGGCCAAGGTGTTTCGGCAATTGGCCGTATGACAAGATCCCCTTGCGTATATCCCGCAAGTGCACAGGTTTGTCGAAGTAATAATCCCGGGTAAACGGGTATCGAATCCACAGGGAGTAGGGAATAAAAATACATAATTTGATTCTTAGCTATGTAAAAAATTAATGATAATAAGTGTGACAATGATTCAATTCTCAACAGTAAAAGCAACAAGTAAGAGAGCAAAAGTAAAGAAGGGGGTAAGGCAATCGATAAAGATGGGGTACCCGGATAATGCTCCACCTAGGATAATTGTTTCAAGTGCAAGAACCCTCTATTATGCTTCCTAATCAATGCAATGGTGAGTCGTGGAAATCCTTAATTACATAGTCCCAAATCTAAGGTCAACTATGCCTAACTCTATACATGTCCCGGAGGAGAAATCGAACAATCTCAACACCTCGCACTCGCATAGAGTTGCAATAAGCTCTAGGGATTCCAAGTGATAAATCTCTTCCTTATTATAGACCTAACCCTTTGGTCCAGGTGGAAGGTCCCTAACCACAATTGAGCCGTAGATACTAAGATCACCTCAATGCTTCACTCCGTTGCACGCGCAACTAAGCCCCAGCGGAAGTTCATCCCTTACACCATTCACTCTGTTATGACCTCAAAGAACTCAAGGAACGGAGGTAGAATATATCACGCCAGAGGGGAAAGGGGACGCTCTTGTACCTCTCGACTCACCCTCTCCAACCTAGCTTTGTCTAACGCTCGTGGTGTGTCACTCACTCACAAGGTTACCAACAAGAACTACAAACCCTAGTGTCACTCTAGGGGAAATGTTCATACAATCAAGCATTCAAGGTTGGAACTCACAATAAACATCAATTTATTGAAAGCATAATAAAGAGGTTCAAAGAAACAAATACATCCTAGGGTTCACAATACCCGAGTACCCACTAGGGGTTTAGCTCTCCATGGAGCTAAGTACAATCAAAGAAATAGAATGTAAAACAATGAATCCATAAAGAAACCCCCTCGATAGTCGTGTCAATGGTCTTGTGGAAAGTCCTCTACTCGTCATCCAAGGATTCCCTCGTCCGGTATAGGATAGGACTCAACGGAAGCTCCCCTACCAACCTTCTTCCTGAGGAATAACGATGTTGGAGCCATAGAACCTCTCCAAAACCTTCGCCAATACCCCTCAAAACCCTAGCTGAAGCCCTGTCTCAAGTTGGGGAAAAGATGGAGAAAATAATACTAAAATCGGGGCTGATTCGGCTTTAAATAGGGATGGAATCGGGCGACTACACGAGTGTGGATGCTTCACGCGCCCATGGGGAATTTCGACACGGGTGTGGATAATTTGCACACGCCCGTGTGGATCCTCTGAACTTCTGTTTTCTCGGCTGGCTGTGAACAGTGCTACTACAGTACTTTCTACCATGTTGCTACAGTGATCTACTGCAGTATCCGTCCTGAATAGCTTCCCGAATCTATACTTTTATCGGAGTAACGCAAACAGGCACACGTTCACGTCGTGGATCACTTGTATCTTCAATGATAGGTACCTTGGTGAAGCTCTTGTTCTATGTGCATAAGTCGGAATGCTCGAGAGTGACTGCCTTTGTGCCCCTCCAAATGGATGTGCCAACTTGAGTACGAGGAAGTTGGCACACACTCTAGCATCTCACATCGACCTATGTCTTCGCGTTTGAACCTTAGCAAGATTTCCTCCAAAATTGCTGCATTGTAATCCACATTGGCTTCTTTCCTTCATACTTGGCCTCACAACCCTACACCGCACGAAAGTAATATAAAAACACACATATTAGTGTAAAAACTTGAGAAAAGTAATGCTCAACATAAGGAATGAACGCTTCGTATTCATATCGCACAAGCACTTATCACCGTGTGAGCTTCACGACCCGTTGGAACAACACTCCCAAGTACTTAGCTCCATCAAATGCAACACTAGGAGTCAAGGGAGTATTCTTTAGATTGCTTCTCCCATATCTGAATCCAATTAAGTTACATTATGAATGAGTTTGCATGTGTACATTGGGGACAATGTACAACTTAAGTCTGTAGTGTGGGGGAGGGGTGGGAGTTTCATAGTGCACACATCTCTTTTATACTAGTTTTGATGGATATACATGCTCACATAGGTAATGGCGGTTCACCTTAGTTGCATTGATTGTATTCTTAAGTTTAGAAAAATCTTTAACAATGAATATTTAAATGCTCTAGTTTTTGCTTGAATTTGTAAGAATTTTTGTCTGATTGACACTTGTTGCGCTAATCACTCTTTGAACCCTGTTGGAAACTCATGTTTGATGTATATGGCACTAGTTTTAGTTGTTTCTTGTGTTAATTCTAAAAAAATGAAAAAAAAGAACAAAATGGTTTTGTTGTTTAGATGTGCTTGTTGGGTGGAAAGAGCTACCACCTATGATGTATGAAGCTACTCTCATAAGTCAAATACTAGTTATGCCCTAATGTGAGAAAGAGCTATCTCATGGGATGTGTGAAACCTACCACCCTAGTAGAAAGAGCTACCACCTCGAAAGTGTTAAAGCCACCTTAGCGGCCGCTTTGGAAAGGTCTACCTTAGAGGATGTGTGAAGCTACTACCCTTTTTGAATTTTTGTTACATTTTGTAGATAAATAAGTCCCTTATATGTAGAACTTTAAGGAGTATACTTTGGGTCGACTTCAGTGAGTTCACACACTTACACAATTTCAGGTTTGTTGCCTTTCTGATTCAAGTTTTTAGCTAGAGCATTGATTTTTCGTATTTAGTGTTGAGATTTCCCGTATTTATAGAATGCATTCTTTGTATGCTTTGGTAAACCTAAGTGACAAGGTCCTCTTGCGTATATCCTGCAAGTGCACGGGTTTGTCGAAGTAATAAATCCCGGGTGAGCGGGTATCGAATCCACAAGGAGTAGGGAGTAAAGACACTTAATTCGATTCCTAGCTATGTGGAATATCAACAATGATAAGTGTGACAATGATTCAATTCTCAATAATTAAAAGCAACAAGTAAGAGAGCAAAAGCAAGGAGAAGGTAAGGCAATCGATAAAGATGGGGTACTCGGATGATGCTTCACCTAGGATAATCGGTTCAAGTGCAAGAACTCTCTATTATGCTTCCTAATCAATGCAATGGTGAGTTGTGGAAATCCTTACATACATAGTCCCAAATCTAAGGTCAACTATGCCTAACTCTATTCATGTCCCGGAGGAGAGATTAAATAACCTCTCAACCTCGCACTCGAATAAAGTTGCAATGAGCTCTAGGGATTCCAGGTGATAATTCTCTTCCTAATTATAGACCTAACCCTTCGGTCCAGGCGGAAGGTCCCTAACCACAATTAAGCCCTAGATACTAAGATCCTCTCAACGCTTCACTCCGTTGCACGCGCAACTAAGCCCCAGCGGAGATTCATCCCTTAGACCATTCACTCTATTATGGCCACAAAGAACTCGAGGAACGGAGCTAGAATCTATCATGTCGGAGGGGAAAGGGGATGCTCCTGTACCTCTCGACTCACGCTCTCAACCCTCTCCAACCTAGCTTTGTATAACGCTTGTGGTGTATCACTCACTCACAAGGTTACCAACAATAACTCTCAATCCTAGAGTCACTCTAGGGGAAATGTTCATACAATCAAGCATTCAAGGTTGGAACTCACAATAAACATCAATTTGTTGAAAGCATAATAAAGAAGTTCAAAGAAACGAGTACATCCTAGGGTTCGCAATCACCCAAGTACCCACTAGGGATTTAGCTATCCATGGAGCTAAGTACAATCAAAGAAATCGAATGTAAAAGCAATAAATCCATAAAGAAACCCCCTCGATGGTCATGTTGATGGTCTTGTGGAGAGTCCTCTACTCGTCACAAGGGATCCTTTGTCCGGCCTAGGATACACCTCGCTGGATCGGTACTGAAGAAAGCTCTCCCAATAACCTTCTTCCAAATGACGCACGATGTCGGAGCCATAGAACCTCTCCAAAAACCTAGCCAATACCCCTCAAAACCCTAGCCGAAGCCCTCTCTCAAGTTGGGGAAAAGATGGAGAAAAGAATCCCAAAATCGGGGCTGATTCGGCTTTAAATAGGGCTGGAATCGGGCGACTACACGCGCCCGTGGGGAATTTCTACACGGGCGTGGGTAATTTCCACACTGTTATTTTCGGCCGGCTATGAACAGTACTATGCCAAAAATACTCCCGAATCCACTTTTCATCGAGGTAACATAAACGGGCACACGTTTATGCCGTGGATCGCTTTGCTTCTTCAATGACAGATAAGTTGATGGAGATCTTGTTCTATGTGCATAAGTCGGAATGCTTGAGTGTGACTGCCCTTGTGCCCCTCCAAATGGTTGTGCAAACTCAAATACGGGGAGGTTGGCACACACTCTAGCATCTCGTACCCGACTTATATCTTCACGTTTGAACCTTAGGAAGATTTCCTCCAAAATCGGTGCATTTTGATCCACATTGGCTTCTTTCCTTCATAATTGGTTTCACAACCCTACCTGCATAAAAGCAACATAAAAACACATATATTAATGTAAAACCCCGAGAAAAGTAATGCTCAACATAAGGAAAGAATGCTTCGCATTCATATCACACAAGCACTTATCACTAAGGCCAAGCACTTCCAATATTTCCTTTGTCTGTGCTTTAATGTTCTAATTTTTGCTTGAGGACAAGCAAAAGCTTAAGTGTGGGGGAGTTTGATAAGTGCTTGTGTGATAAGAACTCGAAGTGTTCTTTCCTTGTGTTGAGCATTACTTTTCTCGGGTTTTAACGCTAATATGTGTGTATTTATGTTACTTTCATGCAGGAATGGTTGTGAGGATGAATATGAAAGTAATAAGCCAATGTGGGTCGTAAATGCACCAATTTGGAGGAAATCTTATTAAGGTTCAAACGCGAAGACATAGGTCGGGTTCAAGATGCGGGAATGTGTGCCAACCTCCTCGTATTCAAGTTAGTATAACTATTTGGAGGGGCACAAGGGTAGTCACATTCAAGCATTTCGACTTGTGCATATAGAACAAGATTTCCACCAACACGTCCGTTATTGAAGAAGCAAAGTGATCCATGACGTAAATGTGTGCCCGTTTGCGCTACCTCGATGAAAGCATGGATTCGGGAGTATTTCGGGACGGTACTGTAGTAGGGTACTGTAGCAAAATACTATACCAGCACTGTTTATAGCAGGCCGAGAAAACAGGAAAACAAAGAATCCACACGGGCGTGTGGAAATTCCACACGGGCGTGTGGAAATTCCACACGGCCGTGTGAAAAATCCAAAGGGGCGCTCACACGGGCGTGTGGATCCCCGAATCCAGCCCTTTAAAAGCCGATTTCAACCTTGATTTTAGTATTCTTTTCTCCATCTTTTCCCCAACTTGAGAGAAGGCTATAGCCAGGGTTTTGAGAGGTATTAGCTAGGGCTTTGGAGAGGTTCTTCGGCTCTGACATCGCGTACTGTTTGGAAGAAGGTTAGTGGGAGAGCTTTCGTCGGCACCGATACGACGAGGTGTATCCTAGGCCGGACAAAGGGACCCTTGCAACGAGTAGAGGACTCTCCATAACACCATCACCTTGACTAACGAGGGGGTTTTCTATCGGTGCTTTGCTTTTACATTCGATTTCATTGATTATATCTACTCCATGGAGAGCTAAACCCATAGTGGGTAGTTGGGTATTTGTGAACCCTAGGATGTATTCGTTTCATTGAATCTCTTTATTATGCTTTCAATTAATTGGTGTTTAATATGAGTTCCAATCTCGTATGCTTGATTGTATGAATATTCCCCTAGATGTACACTAGGGTTGAAAGTTATTCTTGGTAACTCTTGTGAGTGAGTGACATACCATGAGAGTTAGATAAAGCTAGATTGGAGAGGGTGAGTTGAGAGGTAGCAGAGCGTCCACCGATGCATCATGTAGATTTAGTCACGGTTGACCTTAGGTTTGGGACCATGTCTGTTAGGATGTCCACGACTCATTAATCATCAGTTAGGAAGCATAATAGTTGGTCTGGCACTTGAAATGATAACCCTAGGGGGACTAGTGTCCGAGTGCTCCACTTCATATCGATTACCTTTCCTCTTATTAATTTGAGCCTCTTTTTCTTATTTTCTTTAATCTTGTTTACATTACATTTCATCAACACAATCACTATTTCATCTTCACTTAGTTAAATAGCAACCTTGGTGTTTCTATTCCTTACTCCCTGTGGATATGATACCCCACTCACCTGGGAATTTATTACTATGACAAACCCATGCACTTGCAGGTCACATGCAAGCGATGTGTCAGAATTGTCCGACTATTATTACTGGTCATGAGTAACTAGCTCGCTTGCATGTTATGAGCATGAGTGATTATGATATTATTTTGGGAATTGATTTTCTGTCCGCTTGTCATGCTGTAGTTGATTATCTTTCAAAAAGGGTAGTATCTAAAATCCCTCGAGAAGCAGAGTTCACCTTTCATCGGAGTGAGTCTACATCACCGCTAGGTGTGATTTGTGCCTTACAAGCTCAAAAATTACTCTAAGGTGGATGCTAGGGATTTCTTACAATAATGATTGGTGAAAAACAAGAAGGCTAGCGTTAGAGGATACTCCAGTGGTTAGTGAGTTTCATGATGTATTTCTTGAAGATCTCCCTAGTCTACCTCTAAACAGAGAAGTGGAGTTTATTATTTATTTAGTTCCGAGAACTGGCCACATCTCTAAAGCTCCTTACAAGATGACACCCGTTGAATTGAAAGGGTTGAAGAAGCAACTTGAGGTTTATTAAGCTAGTGTTTCTCTGTGAGATGATCCAGTGTTCAGTTGTGCATCGACTACCGAGAGCTGAACAAGGTGAAAGTGAAGACAGATATCCACTCCACAAATCGATGATCTTTTCAATTAGTTACAGGTTTCCTAGGTATTTTCTAAGATCGACCTTAGATTGGGATACCACCAGTTAAAGTTCAAGCCGGATGATGCGTCGAAATCTATAATTCGAACTAGCTATGGCACTATGAGTTTCTTGTAATGCCGTTTTAGTTGACGAATGCACTAGCTGCTTTTATGGAACTGATGAATTGAACCTTCAAACCCTTCTTGGATAGGTTCATAGTTGTGTTTATTGATGATATTCTGGTCTATTCAAAAAGCCAAGATGAGCATGAAGAGCATTTGAGGATTGTGTTAGGATCTTAAGGGAGAAGATGTTGTTTGCAAAATTTTTGAAGTGCGAGTTTTGGTTGGACAAGGTAGCTTTCCTTGGTCATGTTATAACCAAGGACGGTATTTCTGTTGATCCCAAGAAGGTTGAGGTAATTGTTGAGTGGAAGTGGCCATCCAGGGTGACAGAGGTTCACAACTTTTTAGGGTTAGCCATTTACTACAGAGGGTTTCTGGAAGGGTTCTCAGTTTTAGCAGCACCATTAACAAAGCTTACTAGGGAAGAAATAAAATTTTAGTGGTTTGACCAGTTGACACGTCCGAATATGCGTGTGTAAACCGCAAGTGCACGGGTGTCGAAGTAATAATTACCCCGGTGAGTGGGTAGTCGAATCCACAGGGAACAGGGCTACTAGTACTAACTTCTTCTCTGCTATCTAGCCTAATGATAATGGGATAGTGTGGTGATCTAATGTGCAAAGAGATGAACACCGGAGACGAATATGCAAGGGTAAAATGGAAGGAGAATCTCAATCAGTAAAAGTGGGGTATTCGGGCAATGCTCCCCCTAGGATTTAGGTATTAGGTACCGGATAAGCAAAGTGTTTCTATGATGAGTAAGTTAAGTCGTGGAAATCCAAACATAATCGGGTCTATCTCTATATCACCGATACTAGTCCCCCACGAGGTCCCGTGGAGAAATCGCTCAATCTCAACACCTCACACCACATATGACCGCAAAAGCACTCTAGGGATTCCAAACTGTATCCAATTCCTAAAGATTGATCCAACCCTAATTCCCGGCGAAGGATCCTAACCCCTACAAGGTCCCGGCGGAGAAATCGAGCAATCTCACGCCTCCCACCAAATATGGTTGCATAGAGCTTAGGGAATGGAGATAGAATACACCAATCGGAGGGGAAAGGGGACACTTCACTATCTCATGACTCACCCTCTCAACCCTCTTCAATCTTGAGGTTCTAACCCTAATGGAGATCTCTCTCCCACCAAGGCAACAAATCATGCAAACCAAATAACCATAAGATCAATAAGGCAAGCAAGCATTAAACAAAACAAGAATGAAACTTAATCAAACTCGGATTAAATAGAAACACAAAAGCAAATCCACAAAAGATGAGAATCCTAGGGTTCACAAGCCCAAATTCCCTCTAGGGTTTTTAGCCCTCCATGGAGCAACATACAAAAACACACCATCAATGAATGAAAGTATATTAAAACCATAGAAATAAACCCCTTATATATGAACTGATGGCCTTGATGGAGAGCTTCGACGTCTTGAAGGACCCACTCCGAAGCTAGGTTCACCGGTGGCTTCCTTGATGCTATGACGGAGGAGGAATCGATCAAAGTTGGTGACGAAGCGCCTCCAAAGCCGCAAAGACCTCCTCTCCAAACCCCTAGCCGTCTCACCCCTCAAGAGCCGCACAAAAGATCGAGAAAGAATAGGGCGAAAACGGCTATTTATAGGCCTCACAACGCTGCTCGTCACGTGCCCCCACGCGCCCGCTGGATTTTTCCACGCCCGCGTGGGCTGCGTAGGAATTTCCACGGTCGCGCTGGAATTTCGCCGGGCGTGAACAGAATTCGCTACGATGAGTCGCTCTACGATGATTCGCTGCTGACACTTTCGCTACAGATGATTTCCACAAACGCGATGATAAACAATCTCCTCTTAAGGCCACATGATCGGGCACACGATCATATGGTAGGCTATACTGGCTTTTTCCTTCATCAATGCGTCTTGAAAGGTCTTGAAATCTTTACAAAGAGGAGGAATGTGGAGACATGGCTGCCTTTGTGCCCTTCCATTAATAACTTGGCTTGCAAAACTATGGAAGTTGGCACACATCTCCTCATAAACGAACTCCTCTTGTGTCTTCCAACTTGATTTGTACAAGAACTCCCAATATTATGCCATGATAGCCTATCTTCGCTCCCTTTTGAAATCCTAATGCCTTCACAACCTATATGCATAAAAGAACACCCAATACACGAAATGAGACATAAACCGAATAAAATATGATGCTCAATGTATGTAAAACATGCATAAAAACATGTCTACTCAAGCACTTATCACCAGTGCAAGCAGAGTTTCCAAGAGTTGAAATGCCGGTTGGTATCTGCACCTATTCTTATACTTTCGTCTCCTGGTGGAGGGTTTACCATTTACAGTGATGCTTTTAAGACTGGTTCGGGGTGTGTTCTAATGCAGAATGGACAAGTGGTTGCATACGCCTTAAGGCACTTAAAGCCTTTTGAGGTAAATTATCCCACTCATGATTTGGAGGTAGCTGCAGTAATTTTTGTTTTAAAGATTTGGAGGCATTACTTATATAGGGAGTCTTGTGAGGTGTTTATAGATCACAAGAGTCTTAAATACATTTTCACTCAGAAAGAACTGAATATAAGGTAGAGGAGATGGTTGGAGTTATTGAAAGATTATGATTTGACTATTAGTTGTCATCCTGGGAAGGCAAATGTGGTAGCTGATGCACTTAGCAGGAAGTTTTTTGGTAGCGCACCTATATTGATCACTTGTAAGAGACCTATCCTTGAGGATATAAGAAGGATGGAGCTACAAGTAATATTATAGTTTGCTGGCGGTTCTTTGACTTGTTCAGTGCTACGGCCTATGCTTTTGGAGAGAATTAAAGCATCACAAGCAGAAGATAGCTATTTCCTGAAGATTCAACAGGAGATTGAAGCTAGCACTCAAGTTCAGTTCAAGACCCATCAGGATTGTTCAGTGAGGTTTGGAGACCGGATTTGTGTTCCAAATAACTCAAAGTTAATGAAAGAAATCTTGGAAGAAGCCCACTATACCAGTTGTTCGGTTCATCATGGCAGCAAAAAAATGTACAAAGATTTGAAGAGTACTTTTTAGTAGAATAACATGAAGCAGGAGATTGCTCAGTTTGTGGCATAATGTTTAATCTGTCAGTAGGTTAAGGTGGAGCATCAGAGACCATTCAGACTTCTTCACCCTGTTTCCAATACTGAGTTGAAGTAGGAGAACATTGGTATGAATTTTGTGTCTGGGTTTCCTTGAACTAGTAAAGGTTTCAAAAGTATGTGGGTGGTAGTAGATAGGTTGACCAAGCCCGCTAACTTCTTGGCTATCAGGATTGGCATGACTCTAGAAAAGCTAGTTGTGCTGTACATTGATTAGGTTGTGAGCTTCATAGTGTTCTTGCCATTATTGTGTCAGATCTATATACTCAATTTGTGGCACACTTTTGGAAGAGTTTGCATAAAACCTTGGGAACAAAATTGACTTTCAGCATGGCTTTTCACCCTCAAACTATTAGGCAGTATGAGAGGACAATTCATATTCTTAAGGATATGCTTCGGGCTTGTATGGTTGATTTTGGTTGTTCTTGGTATCAACACTTGCCTTTGATAGAATTTTCTTATAATACAAGTTATCAAGCAAGTATTCCGATGGCTCCTTATGAGGCACTGTGTCGCAGGAGATGTAGGTCACCTATTTGTTGGGATGATGTGGGAAACCACAAATTGTTAGGCCCAGAGATTGTGCAGTTGACAGTAGAGAAAGTCTGCTTGATCAAAGATCATCTGCTAGTAGGTCATAGCAGGTAGAAAAGTGATAAGTGTCTAAATGTAGGTGTTTTCATATATATATCGTATGCACTTTGCATGTATTTTGTGAGGTTTGATGCCCGTTTAAACGCTTAATCGTCTATTATTTGCTTTGTAGGGCATATGGAAGCCATGGAGAACAAGAAGATATCATTTTGGCAAAAAGAGAAGAAAAGCGAATTTCATACTACCCCCATACTACCCGATGTATGGGGGCCGTATCTACTATGTGACGGATTGATTTGGTGTTACATCCAGATTTCCATACTACCCTAGTATCACGGGGCCGTATGGAGGCCGTATGCACCCCGTATGGAGCAGAATCTAGGGTTTACGAGTGCTATACGACCCCCATACGACCCCTATACTGACCCCGTATGCCTCGGGGGGTATATATACTCACTTTTTAGGGCTGATTAAAGGGACTTTTTGTTGGCCGACTTTTTGGGAGATCATTTGTGAGATTTTTGGGCGACCTTGGGGAGGAGAAGAAGGGCAAGAAAGCTAGAAGATCATTCAAGCCCAAGGTCCAAGGCTCTCAAGGCAAGAAGGCAACATCATTCAAAGGGAGATCGATCACGACTTTGAAGGAAGGAGAACCGCGGCTAGAGGAAGCGTCATTCGGCATTCCTTTGGCGGGGAAGCGTCATTCGGCATATTCTCGCCTCATCCTTCACCATTTCATCTAGGGAGTGTCATACTATGTCTTTGTTTCATGTTTTGCTTGATTGTATGCTTTGTTATGAGATGATGACACACTAGACCCCCCAAGGCCACGGGTGTTGGTGAACCTTGGGGGGTTTTATCATGTATTTTTGGATGATTACTTGTTAATTCTATGCTTGGGTATTTTTTTGAGATCTAATCCATTGTTTTTCATGCTAAGTGTTACACCAAGGAGAAATCCGTAGCTCTTTTTATGAATGATGCATGTAGATGTGACTTGCTCGCATGTATTAGGTCATGAATGGATTAGAAGGGGATACTTGTATCATCACGCCCGAGAAATTGGGTGTTTGGTAGCCCTCCATGTAGGTTTAATCCGAAGAAGAGTAGGTTTATTCCTAAGCGAGATTTCCTTGTACTTAATGCAATCATAGGAATGTAGATTTTGGAAGAAATTCCTATCTATGTTCAGTATGGGATTAGGGTTCAATCGCCGAGAAATTGGGGTTGTTCTAATCTTGGAATCTCATGGTCCAATTTACCCTTGCATCTTTAAATCATCATCCATGTTGCATGATAACCCCTCAAGGGGATCCACATCCATAGGCCTTTGCACTTCATTGATTCTCTTGCTTGCTTATTGCTTGTTCTCTCTAATTTGCTAGCAAATCTTGTGTTTAGTTTTATTTGTATTTAGTAGAGTAAATCCATCACTTAAGATCTTAGGCTAGATAATAGCTCGAGAAGGAGTAATAGGAGATCCTTAGCCCCGTGGAATACGATCCTCGTGTCTTTGCACGAGGTATTACTTGGCGATCCCGTACACTTGCGGGGAAGCGATCAAGTTTTTGGCGCCGTTGCCGGGGAACATTAAGGAATTCTAGGAAACTTTTAGATTATTACTCTAGCCATTTCATTCTTTACTCATTTGTTGTTTTTCTTTTCCCTTGATCTTAACTCTCCATCATTTTTTCTTGGTTGTGCAAGGTATGCGTGCATGACAAGGTCGAATCAAGTCGCCTTTGATTACACGGATAGTGAAATTGAAAGAACTTTGCGTCGGAGATTGAGAGAAGTTGGTGAAGGGTCGGGTACAAGAACATCGAAAATTGAGGATAGAGTGTCTTCAATCATGGCGAAGCGGCGTACTCTATCCGAATATGAGAGACCCCAATTCACGGGTGATGAGTTCGGGTGTTCAAGCACCGTCGGTGGCATCCAACAACTTTTGAAATTAAAAGCAAGTACAATCGGCATGATCCAAAATTCAGTCCAATTCAATGGTCTTGCCCATGAGGATGTGCATGACCACCTTTCCCAGTTACTCAAATTTGCTCTACATTCAAGATCAATGGGGTGTCGGATGATGCTATCCGTTTGAGACTATTTCCATTCAGTTTGAGAGATGGAGCTTATCGTTGGCTTACCTCATTGTCTCCGGGATCTATTAAAACATGGAAGGACATGGTGGAGAAGTTCCTTGGAAGATATTTTTCCGCCAAAGCAAAGCGGCGAAGTTGAGGCAAGAAATTTCAGCCTTTAAACAAGGGGAGTCCGAAACATTGTTTGAAGCTTATGAGAGATTCAAGGATCTCCTTAGAAGGTGCCCCCCACCATGGTTTTTGCTTCATGGATGCGAGTACAAATCATTTACAATGGGCTAAATTATGCTACTCGCCAACTCATTCGATGTCACGCAGTGGCGGTTCCCTTAGCAACAAGTATCCCGATGAGGCCGAGCAATTACTTGAGTCAATGGCAAGCAATGAATCACATTGGGCCTCAAGGGATCTTCACAAAAGACTGCTGGGCTTTATGAAGTAAGTAGTGATAATGCCTTAGCCGCAAAGGTTGACGTGTTGACTCGAAAGATTGATCTTCTTATGGGCGGTGGTTCAAGGCCGAATCGGTGCTAAGTTGTAGTACTTGCGGTGGTGGGCACGGTGCAGCCCAATGTCCGATTGCTAGCTCATCTGCATTGCATCCGTTGAGAATGTGGACTACATTGGGGGCAAGCGCAATCAAGGGAACCCATATAGTTCAACTTACAATCCGGGTTGGAAGAGCCACCCAAATTTTTTTCATGGAACCAAGGCCAACAACAACAAAGAGGTGCACCACCTCAAGGATCTCAATTTCAACAACCGGCCGTTGAGAAGAAGTTTTCCACTGAAGAGATCCTTGCCAAGTTCATGCTCAGTACCAATGACAGGTTCAATAATCTAACTAGTAGCATGGATGCACAATTTGGCAAGGTGAATGCTCAACTCACTCAGCACGCCGAACAGTTTAGTGAGATAGGTTCTATTTTTGAGACCCCAAGCGTGCAAGCATCAGTGGGGGGACTCACGAGGCATGCGTCCCCTAGGGTGTCTTCCGAGTAACACGGAAGAAAATCCAAGGGAGCACTTGAAAGGCCATTGCTCTTAGAAGCGGGAAGCAAGTGGAGACAAGGGTCGAAGTTGACCCAAGTGTCAAGAAAATGTGGGGGTAACCTCCGGGGGAGACCCCAAGCTAGTTGAAGAAAACAGTGAAGACAAAAATCTGGGCATAAATGACAAGTTCCAAAAACAAGGACCAACAAAATCATCCGAGTATAAGCCTCCAATCCCTTATCCAACCAGATTGAAGCATGAGAAGGAGGATGTTCACTTCAGAAAATTCATGAGCATCTTCAAACAACTCCATTTGAACATCCCGATAGTTGAAGCGTTGACCCAAATGCCAAAATATGCCAAGTTTTTAAAAGAGCTCCTCACGAACAAGAGAAAGTTGGAGGAAGAGGGCACAGTTGCACTTACGGGGAATTGCTCGGCCATTCTCGAAAAGAAGCTCCCACAAAAGTTGAAAGATCCGTGAAGCTTCATTATCCCGTGCTTGCTTGAAGGTGGAATCCAAGAAAATGCTCTAGCGGACTCGGGGGCTAGCATAAACGTCATGCCCTACACCATGTATTTGAAACTTGGCTTGGATGAATTAAGGCCCACGAGGATGACCTTACAGTTGGCAGATCGATCAACAAGAAAACCTCGTGGGATTGTCGAAGATGTGATTGTGCGAGTGGATAAATTTGTTTTTTCGGTGGACTTTGTCATCATGGACATAGATGAAGATGTGGAGATACCACTAATTCTTGGCCGACCATTCCTCAGCACCTCGGGTGCCTTAATTGACTTGAAAGGAGGGAAGTTGACGTTAAGAGTCGGAGAAGAGGAAGTGGTGTACACTTTGCCAGCTGCCATGAAACATTCTTTAGATCATGATGACACATTTTATTTCGTTGATGAAACTGATAGATTGATTTCGATTGTGTGCGGGGAGGTGCTCTCTTTAAATCCTTTGGATGAATATTTGGGGGAGTTGGAGAACGAAGAAGAAGAAGAACCTCATCGTCATCCTCCAATTCACAATTTGAAGCCACCAAAAGAGAGGGTATCCTGTACTAATGCTAAAGAAAAAAAGACAAAAAAAGAATCATTTATGAAGAGAATGTGGAGGGAGATCCATGGGAGAAAAAAGAAAGGTAACAAGCTTCATCCTCCCACATCTCATGGAGGAAAGGTAAACTTTTTTCACCCACTCTCCACTCATGAACAATTCGAGGTATTTTTTTCAATGTTGTCATTCAATCTACCGGGAAGAAACAACACTACAAAGGGAAACCGGGGTGGCTTCAAATTGTTTGAACCCCCATGAGGTAAGGAACAAGAGTACGTCGAGGGCTCGTGACGTTAAACAAAAGCGCTTCATGGGAGGCAACCCAAGCATTCGAGGGGCATTTGTTTGCATTTTTCCGTATTTTTTTAGTTCTTAGTTCATTTCAATTTTCGTATTTCTTAGACTTGTTTGTTTTTGAATAAGTTCATGCTCATACACTTGGCACATTGCTCTCATCATTTTTATTGTGGTATATTTGTGCAACCTCTTGAGACACACATGTGTAGGTGTTAATTTATGTGCTAGATCGTCGTTTTATTCATTTTAGTCATTTTTGGAGAAGTCGTCAAGCTTTCTTTTTCATTTTTACATCATTTGAGGCAGGTTTTCATGGTTTTGATTGGCCTTTAAAGGTTTATGGCCATACTGGGTAGTATGGAGGCCGTCTAAGCTGACCACAGAGCCGATCCGGATGGCTCTGTGCTCACTTAGACGGCCCCCATACGGCCCCGTATGGGGGCCGTCCAAGTCGGCTGGATATCTCGGCCGAGGGGAGCTGCTCACTCAGACGGCCCCCATACGGCCCAGTATGGGGGCCGTATGGTGGCGGGGCTCCCCCCCTTTAAGGCCTCTCATTCTCTCTCTCTCTCTTCCACCTCTCATTTCTCTTCAACTCCACCGAAATTTTCTCTCCTTTCTCTCTCGATTCTTGGCCGAATCTCTTCATTTTTCTTCCAAAAATCTTCTCCTCGATCCATTTGGAGACTTCGATCTAGTAGTTTTTCCTCGAGTTTAAACGCTAGTTTTTCTCAAGATTTCGTCGGTATGCTTTTTTTCAATGCCCTAGTTTTTATCTTTTTTTCATTTCTTGGGCATTCTTGGAGCTTTTTGTGGAATTTCTTTAGCATTTTTGCTTGGTTTTGGATGGTGTGATTGTTATGGATGAAGTTTCCCTTGAAATTTATGTAAAAAAATTTTTCGATTTTTCATGTTTTTTTGGGGAGGTTACTGCCGAAATGAGCAGTACCCATCTGCCCCATACGGCCGTATGGACACTATGCATCATATTTTTTTCATTGTTTCTTCATCCCATGAGCAAAATTTTGGAATCATATTGGATTCCTCTATGCTTGATTGTGTTTTTCATGGTTTGTAGGAATCTTGGGGATGGAGAAATTGACAACAACCATGGAGTTATGTTTACACCACATGGGTGACCACATGGAACAAGATGTCATTTTGTGATGAGAGACCTAATTCTAAGGACAAGGATGAGCATGGAGACTTTATTTTATTGTTTAGACTTTATTTCCTAGTTTTTGTGTTCTTTTTTTGTATTTTTGCTTTTAATTTTTTTGTTGATTACTCCCTAGTTTCTCCCTTGTGTTTGTATTTGTGAATTTTTTTGTGGAATGATGATGTCCCCTTTTTTTGCCTCGCAGAGCATTGAGGGAATTTGGTGAGCTTTCCTAGGTTTTTAAATGGAGGTCGGACAAGACGTGTATTGCTCACCACACCTTTTTGTCGAGTCGCACCTCACGGCGAACACAAGATAAACCGGGGAAGTTTTTGTTTTTCACCCTCCTCATATTATTTTGCATTGCTCCATCTTGCATGTTTTTTCATGATTAGTGTACATTGAGGGCAATGTACAACACTAAGTGTGGGGATGGGTGCATTTCATGTTTTAGGAACATTGTTTACATGCTAGTGTTACCAATGATGGCTTTATTCATTCTTGTAAGATTCTTTTTAGCTTGGACTAATGATGGATGTGAGTTACTTGTTTTTTTATGCTTTATTGAATCTGTTTCACCCCATAGTATTGTCTTGTGCACTTTGAATTTTTTTGTCGATGCCACAGGAATAGCCAATGTGACTACTCTAACTCTCTTGTATGCTTAACACACTACTTTGAGTACTTGGCCTTAGAACACTAAGTTCTATCCTTCAATGTTTTCTTAAGAACTTCTAAGTCTTGTTGAGCTAATCCGAGTTTTGTGGTATGTAGTATACTCTGAAGATGTGATCTAGGGTGAAAGTAAAAAAAAAAATAAATAAATAAAAATAAAAAAAGAAAAGAAAAGAAAAAAATGAGTCTATGTCAGTATTCCTCTGCTATTGAAGCATGAATGCGTCTATGTAGTATGTAATCGAGTAGTTAGGGTGGCTCTTGTGCCTAACCGAGCATGTGCATCCTCTAGAAAGATTTTTAAAATGATTTTCGATGCGGTCTCGTTAGTCGGGACTCGAAATGTGTTGAATATTGAGTTGAAAATAAAAAAACCCTAGTGATCTTTTTGAGTACCTACCAAAAGGTTTTTGAAAAGAAAAAGGATTTAGTTTCAAAGCTATAGAATTAGAAGGATCTTACTTGGCCATTGAAGTAGCACTTAGTAGTTTAAGACTTAGTATTCTTTGTATGTGGAGTGATTAGCATCTAGAGTGTACTAATTGAAGTCCTTGAGCTAGACCCGGATCGGGGCAAATGAGATAAAGGATTCACTTACACGCACATACATATTAGGGGTGAGAGCAGGATATTTTTTTATTATGCTTAATGACTATAACTCAACATCTATGTTTCATTATCCTTTGCTTTTGGAATCTTATATTTTCTTGAGCCAGAGGTATTGCATTTAGCCACTTCTCAGTCTCTTTGTTTTTCATGAGTTGTTTGCTTGGGGACAAAGCAACGCTTAAAGTGTGGGGATGTTTGATAAATGTCTAAATGTAGGTGTTTTTCATATATATATCGTATGCACTTTGCATGTATTTTTGTGAGGTTTGATGCCCGTTTAGCGCTTAATCGTCTATTATTTGCTTTGTAGGGCATATGGAAGCCATGGAGAACAAGAAGATATCATTTTGGCAAAAAGAGAAGAAAAGCAGAATTTCATACTACCCCCATACTACCCGAGTATGGGGGCCGTATCTAGCTATGTGACAGGATTGATTTGGTGTTACGTCGATTTCCATACTACCCGAGTATCACGGGGGCCGTATGGAGGCCGTATGCACCCCGTATGGAGCGCGAATCTAGGGTTTCTGAGTGCTATCGACCCCCATACGACCCCTATACTGGCCCGTATGCCTCGGGGGTATATATACTCACTTTTAGGGCTGATTAAAGGGACTTTTTGTTGGCCGACTTTTGGGAGATCATTTGTGAGATTTTTGGGCGACCTTGGGGAGGAGAAGAAGGGCAAGAAAGCTAGAAGATCATTCAAGCCCAAGGTCCAAGGCTCTCAAGGCAAGAAGGCAACATCATTCAAAGGGGAGATCGATCACGATTTGAAGGAAGGAGAACCGCGGCTAGAGGAAGCGTCATTCGGCATTCCTTTGGCGGGGGGAAGCGTCATTCGGCATATTCTCGCCTCATCCTTCACCATTTCATCTAGGGAGTGTCGTACTATGCCTTTGTTTCATGTTTTTCTTGATTGTATGCTTTGTTATGAGATGATGACACACTAGACCCCCAAGGCCACCGGGTGTTGGTGAACCTTGGGGGGGTTTTATCATGTATTTTGGATGATTACTTGTTAATTCTATGCTTGGGTGATCTAATCCATTGTTTTCATGCTAAGTGTTACACCAAGGAGAAATCCGTAGCTCTTTTTATGAATGATGCATGTAGATGTGACTTGCTCGCATGTATTAGGTCATGAATGGATTAGAAGGGGATACTTGTATCATCACGCAGAAATTGGGTGTTTGGTAGCCCTCCATGTAGGTTTAATCCGAAGAAGAGTAGGTTTATTCCTAAGCGAGATTTCCTTGTACTTAATGCAATCATAGGAATGTAGATTTTGGAAGAAATTCCTATCTATGTTCGTATGGGATTAGGGTTCAATCGCCGAGAAATTGGGGTTGTTCTAATCTTGGAATCTCATGGTCCAATTTACCCTTGCATCTTTTAAATCATCATCCATGTTGCATGATAACCCCTCAAGGGATCCACATCCCAAGGCCTTTGCACTTCATTGATTCTCTTGCTTGCTTATTGCTTGTTCTCTCTAATTTGCTAGCAAATCTTGTGTTTAGTTTTATTTGTATTTAGTAGAGTAAATCCATCACTTAAGATCTTAGGCTAGATAATAACTCGAGAAGGAGTAATAGGAGATCCTTAGCCCCGTGGAATACGATCCTCGTGTCTTTGCACGAGGTATTACTTGGCGATCCCGTACACTTGCGGGGAAGCGATCAAAAAGTTATGCAGATAATAAAAGAAGAACCATGGAGTTTTAGGTGGGTGATCATGTGTTCTTGAGAGTAGCTCCAATTAAAGCAGTTGTCCATTTTTGTGTCAAAGGAAAACTTAGCGCTCGGTTTACTGGTATGTTTGAGATGTTGGAATGCATTGGTGACGTGGCATATCGGCTTGCATTACCACCTTCATATTCTTGAGTACATGATGAGTTCCATGTTTTAATGCAAATAATGTCCATTTTGAATCCTGATCATGTGATAAAGTTCTCCAACGTTGAGTTAAACAAAGACATGACATATGAGGAGCGACCTATAAAAATCATGGATTTTAAGGAGCAAATATTGAGAAAGCGGGGCATTCCTTATGTCATGGTTCAATGGAGAAATAACATATAGTGTGAGGCTATTTGGGAATTGGCATCAGAGATGTTCAGGTGTGAGTTTAGAGGACTAAACTCTTTTGAAGGGGGAGTTTGTGGACCCCACTTTTGTTTAAATTATTTTTATGATTTTAAAAACTATTTTTTAAAAAAATTTTAAATCCAAACCTTATCTTTCCAGAGAGTGTGAGCCCCCATGTTCCTTGTAACCTCCTATGGTTACATGATAAAAAAAAAATTAGAAAGTACAGAACTTCATAGCCTTTCTCTTTTTTTCTCCTGTTGATTAACTTTGGGGGTGTGTGGCAAGGACGAAATAATCATCCTTGTCCAGTGCTCCTCTTCTAGGAGTATTTTTGGTAGGTTCCTCTTTTCCTTCTTCGATTTGTTTAATTTTATTAGTTATTGATTAGTGCTTGTGCGATATGAATGCGAAGCATTCTTTTCTTATGTTAAGCATTACCTTTCTCGGGTTTATACACTAATATGTGTGTTTTAATGTTACTTTTGTGCAGGTAGGGTTGTGAGGCCAATTATGAAGGAAAGAAGCCAATGTGGATCATAATGCACCGATTTTGGAGGAAATCTTGATAAGGTTCAAACGCGAAGACATAGGTCGGGTGTGAGATGCTAGAGTGTGTGCCAACCTCTTCGTATTTAAGTTAGCAAAACCATTTGGAGGGGCACAAGGGAAGTCATACTCAAGCATTCCAACTTATGTATATAGAACAAGATCTCCACCAACGTTTCCATCATTGAAGAAGCAAAGCGATCCACGACGTGAACGTGTGCCCGTTTGTGTTACCTCGATGAAAGTATAGATTCGGAAAGTATTTCAGGCCAGATACTGTAGGAGAGCACTATAGTAATGATGGGGCAAAGTACTGTAGCAACATTGTTCACAGCCCGCCGAGAAAACTGCAGAACAGAGAATCCACACGGGCGTGTGGAAATTCCACACTTTCCACATGCCCGTGTGAAAAATCCACAGGGGTGTCCACAGGGGTGTGTGGATCCCAGATTCAAGCCCTATTTAAAGCCGATTCAGCCCCGATTTCAATATTGTTTTCTCCATCTTTTCCCCAACTTGAGAGAGGGTTTCGACTAGGGTTTTGAGAGGTATTGGCTAGGGTTTTGGAGAGGTTCTACGGCTCTGACATCGTCATTTCTTTGGAAGAAGGTTGGTAGGGGAGCTTCCATCGAGGCGTATCCTATACCGGATAAGGGGATCTTTGGATGACGAGTAGAGGCCTTTCCACAAGACTATCGACACGACTATCGAGGGGGTTTTCTATTGATTCATTACTTTTACATTCTATTTCTTTGATTATACTTAGCTCCATGGAGAGCTAAACCCCTAGTGGGTACTTCGGTATTTGTGAACCCTAGGATGTATTCATTTCTTTGAATCTCTTTATTATGGTTTCAATTAATTGATGTTTATTGTGAGTTGCAACCTTGAATACTTGACTGTGTGAATACTCCCCTAGAGTGACACTACGGTTGAGAGTTCTTGTTGGTAACCTTGTGAGTGAGTGAGACACAACGAGTGTTAGACAAAGCTAGGTTGGAGAGGGTTGAGAGGGTGAGTTGAGAGGTACAGGAGCGTCCCCTTTCCCCTCTGATGTGTTAGATTATACCTCCGTTCCTCGAGTTCTTTGCGGCCACAATAGCGTGAATGGTTTAAGGGATGACCTTCCGCTGGGGCTTAGTTGCGGGTGCAATGGAGTGAAGTGTAGAAATAATCTTAGTATCTAGGGCTTAATTGTGGTTAGGGCCCTTCCACCTGGACCAAAGGGTTAGGTCTACAATCAGGAAGAGATTTATCACTTGGAATCCCTAGAACTTATTGCAATTCTATGCGAGTGCGAGGTTGAGAGGTTATTCAATCTGTCCTCCGGGACATGTATAGAGTTAGGCATAGTTGACCTTAGATTTGGGACTATGTAATTAAGGATTTCCACGACTCACTTGCATTGATTAGGAAGCATAATAGAGGGTTCTTGCACTTGAAATAATTGTCGTAGGCGGAGAAATATCTGGGTACCCCATCTTTATCGATTGCCTTACCTCCTCCTTTACTTGTGCTCTCTTACTTGTTGTTTTTACTTTTGAGAATTGAATCATTGTCACACATATCACTATTCATCTTTCATATAGCTAAACAGCGAATTAAGTGTTTTTATTCCCTACTCCCTGTGGATACGATACCCGCTCATCTGGGATTATTACTTCAATAAACCTGTGCACTTGCGGGATATATGCAAGGGGACCTTGTCAGTTATTGTTTTAACTTCTTAATGGTTAGGGTTTCTTCCTTTTATCTTAATCTATTCTAGAATTTTGAAGAGTGGCCAGGAGAGTATCTTGTTTTTATCTTTGAAAAAGTTAATAGGTATTGTTCCCATTCTTAGGAATCTGCATGTTTTGATATATTCTTAGGGTTAAATTGTGTTCGGCTTCTGGGGTTTGGAAATGTAGAGAAGAGTAAGAACAAGCATGACTTGTGTTATTTATTTTATGTAGTTAGTGAATAATTTCATGATTCTTCTTTTAAGCCACCACTTTGATGTTTGTTTTGGTGAGTTGCTAGTAATATAAATATATATATATGTATGTGCGTGTAAATAAACCATCATTTAGCAATGTATTAGTTTAGTTTTCCATGCCTTACAAATGCCAAGAATCCATTTCTTTAATTGACATTTAATGCCACTGTCCCACCCACTTGGAATATCAAAATTTTACATTCATGACCTATTTCTAATATACTGCAAAGCCAATTTCATTGTATTCTCAATTGCAGAGCCTTTCAACTTTGTTTCTTTGTTGTTTAAAATTGTGAAAAACAAAATCATTGAATTTTTTTATGCTTGAACATGCCTCTATAATATCTTATTTATTTTCCTATTATCTCTTTGTAATAGGCATGGGTTTCAAGTTGGTGTCCTGCTTGGCCATGTAGGAGTATGATATTTCATTGCCTTTTCTCTGACTATTAAGTATTGCTTAGCCAATAATTGAGTTTATAGTATAGTAGGAATTTATGTTTTAGGGTTGTGCCTTTTAAGGTTAATTAGAGGCTTGTTACAATTTTTCTTCTAAATTCTATTCCTTATGTGTTGGGGGAGATTTTGATGTCTTTCACATTTATTTTGAAATATAGGTCGTGTTCAGCAAGTTTGATTTGGTATAAGATTTGTGATGAGTGCATTTCATATCATATTTATTTACCCCAATTCATTATTTTACTCATCCTTTAGCATAATTTTGTATATATTCGGTGTTATTCTGGGTATAGTTGCTCCTTGTGCAGGATTTTGTGGTTCGAAACAATTTGGAGTGAAATCGGGTATGAAACGAACAGAGAATGGAGGAATTTTTACTAAGTGCTCAAGCTGAACATGGGTGACACACCCCTTGCGTGTGTGTACCGTAAGTATACGGGTTATCGAAGTAATAAAATATCCTAGTCAATGGTTAGTTGAATCTACAGGGAATAGATGTTTAGAAACAAGAATATTGCTATTTAGCTAGAGTGAAAACCAATTTGTGATCTTGATTTAAAATATTAATGCAAAGAAATTTAAAAGAGAAAAGAGGAAACAAGAGGAATAAAGAGAGATAATCGATGGTAAAATGGGGTACCCGAACAATGCTCATCCTAGGACTATTGTTTCAAGTGCAAGACTAATGTTATGCCTCTAAATTGAAGTTTAATGAGTCGTGGAAATCCAAAGACACGTGGTCTCAAACCTAAGGTCAACCAAGACTAGCTCTCTATACTATGTCCCAGTGGAAAGGGATACTCTCAACACCTCACACTATGTGGGAGTCTTGAGGTTCCTAGCACTCCAAGTGATAAACCTTATTCCCTAGGTTAGATCTAACCCTTTGGTCCAGGCGAAAGTGCCCTAATCATGATAAAGCCCCAGCACTAAGGATTACTTAACATTTCACTCTGTTACTTCCGCAACTAAGCCTAGTAGAGTTCATCTCGTAGCACTTCACTCTATCATGATTACAAACAACTCATGGAATTTGGAGGTAGGATAAATCACGTCGTAAGAGAAAGGGGACATTCCGTGACCTCTCGACTCATCCTCTCAATCCTCCTCAACCTTGCTAAGTCCAACCCTAATGAAGTGTCACTCATTCAAAAGGATTACCTAAATAGATTCTCAACCCTAGTATCACTCTAAGGGAAAATCAAATCAATAAACACACAAGATTGAAACTCAATTAAAACATCAATTAAAGAAACATAAAAGTAGGCAATGAAACAAAGTCATCCTAGGGTTTACAAATCCAAGCACCCACTAGGGGTTTAGCTCTCCATGGAGAAATACAAAATCAAATATTAAATAAAAAATGAGTGCAAGTAATCCATAGGGATAACCCCCTTGTTATTGGTGTCGATGGTCTTCAAGAGCTGCCTCGTCTTCTCCAAGGACTCTTCGTCAAGCCTAGGGAACACCTCACCGAATAAATGCCATCGAAAGCTCCCCCAATAGCTCTCCTTTAAAGAAAATCGATGTTGAATACTGTAGAGTCACTCCAAAATCCCAGCAAAAACCTCCCCAAACCCTACCCGCTCTCTTGGAAAGATAGGCAAATGATACGAAGAAGATCCAAAAATTAAACTCTTGAAGAGGTATTTAAAAGGTTGGAATCGAGCATCCACACGCCCCTGTGGAAATTCCACACTCGCATGTGAATTTCTTGGCTTCTCTATTCCAGCGCAGTGTGAACGATAACCACTACAGTAAATTTGCTACAATAAATTACTAAAGTACTTCCGGCTTTATTTCCTTCATCGAGGCCGCATGATTGGGCACACATCCACGAGGTCGATCAAGTCATATCTTGCTTTCAAACACATTGATGAAGCTCCGGACAATATCACACAAGTCAGAGTATATGAGCGTGACTTGTGCCCCTCCAATTCGTACGTTCACTTGGACATTTGGAGATTGGCACACACCCACATGCCGGTGAACACAACTTATGTTTTGATCCTTGTCCGGTATTAAAGATTCCTCAAAAGTCAAGTCCACGATATATTTTTGCTTCATTTCTTCCAAACTTATCTCCATAACCCTAAATGTACAAAAGAACACAAATACACACGAATGATCCATAAAATCTGATAAAAGTGTTACTTAATGTAAGAAAAGTATAGTTAGTAATGCTTATACACAAGCACTTATCAACAGGCAGAACACCATCGTGCTTTGCCACACTGATTATCTTTTCCTGAAGGATCACCTAATGAAAA
Source organism: Dioscorea cayenensis subsp. rotundata (assembly GCF_009730915.1). Taxonomy (NCBI): domain Eukaryota; kingdom Viridiplantae; phylum Streptophyta; class Magnoliopsida; order Dioscoreales; family Dioscoreaceae; genus Dioscorea; species Dioscorea cayenensis. Next base: position 13,672,086 of record NC_052480.1, on the reverse strand, counting down.
TTCAAGCAGGGTACTTTTAGGCTGAAGACGGTCGGAGCATGAGCGTGCCCCTCCCCCTGATTATCTTATGCTTGAGGTATCTTCTACTCAAGTGAAACACAGGTGGAGCACTTAACCAATTCACTAAAACTCTAACCAACAAAACATGGTCTAAGCATGACCATGCTTAGCCCGTGTCGAGCCCAAAATCACTCCTTTTTACTCTAGATTCTATGGTTTCACTCTCATCTTTGTTTGGGGATTCTTCTCTCCACCAGGAGGACTTTGAGGAGAGTGAAGATCAAGCTTCACCACACCTTTTAACGGGATCAAGGACGAGTTGGAGGCACAAGGAAAATGGGGTTAGCAAATCGGAGCTTCGACCATGAAGATCATCTTCAGAATGAGGGAGTCATGTCTTCTTCCTTTAGCTCTTTCTCTTTCTCTTCCTTGTTGTACCCGTCCATAAGGGGCTAATCATCCACGGTGCCCCGGGGAGTGAACTATTTTGTTTTATATGCTTTGACTAGTTGCTTTTAATGTCTATGGAGTTCCTTCAGATTCATGTGTTCAATCTTGTGTTGCATAACTTGATGTGTTGGATTTGTGTAGTTGCTTTGGTAAAACTTGGTGTATTGATTACCATGGTTGTGATTTCTTATGTAATTGGAAAACTTGATGTGTTTGAAATGCACAGTTATCTTTTCAAAACTTGGTGTATTTGAAAACCATAGATATAACATTGGTTGTGAGCACAGACTTGAGCTTTAGAATGTACATGGTAGGCTTTAGAAGCAAGTCAGCATACTATAGCTCATAGGAATCATCTCGAGGCATTGCTCTCTTGTTGTTGAAAACCTTGATCCTAATCCATCTTTCTATCTCCATCTGTTCTTTTTATCCTTTCAGATCAAGAGTAATTGTGTGATGGATAGCTTAGCAAGAACCGTTGAGTGAACACCAGTTGGTTATCATGTAAATAGTCCTTCTGTTATGAACCTAGAACTGGTTATATGTTTAAAGCTTTGAACATTGCACTTTTAGTTACCATTGATCATAGTTGTAAACCTAGTTATTGTATCCCTTAAATTCTTATGTTCTTGTAATGTTGGTACCTTGTTATACCTTATATTTGTGAGACAGATATTGAGGCTTTGTGTCCCCATTGGGTCTCGGCCTTGTGGATACGTGGCCATTTGTCAATGCCTTAGGCTCGTGACATGACAAATTTATTATCCAATATAAAATATGTTCTAGCATCCAATGTATTATCTAATGATAAAATAAGCTTTTTAAAATTTGATGATGTTCCAGTATTGCATAAAGGAGTTTTTCTAATGGTAGTTATGATTGAGTGCATATTTTCAGAAAATGTTGGAACCGTAGCAATATAAATGGTTCGGTTTTTAGGGTTTTTATTTGAATATAACTTTTTAATAATTATCAAAAATGACTTATATGAAATTTATTCACCAACATGGGGTTTAAAAACATTACATCAAGCCATATCATCATCTAAGTGATGAGTTGATTTTAAAAATATTATGATGTTGACTTTATTCATGCACACCCTTCTTTTTAAAAAAATCGTAAAAAATTGAGATATTTTCAGATTTTTAAACCATTTTAAGTTATTATTCTCTTTTAAAAAAGTCTTTTTCCAACCACATTAATTTTGGAAAAAATATATGATTATTGTTATTATTATTATTATTATTATTATTATTATTATTATTGGATAGAGAATATATTTGCTTATTGTAGATTTCAAAGCTATAAATTTATTTCGTACATATTTTATTTTAAATTTGGATTTTAATTAAAAATGACATGGATGGTAGACCAGGTATTTTTAATTTGGAGTTTTAAAAGTGATAGATTATTTTCTATTAATTTGTAGTTGAATGCAATTATTGTTATTTAAAATACAAACAAGTTGTTTAAACAAAATAATAACAACAACAATAATAATAATATCTTTTTTCAAAATAATTAGTTTTTTTTTTAAATAAAAACTTGAAATATTTAAAATTTTTCACTTTTGTGAATGTTTAAAAATTGTTAATGTTAATAATAATAACAATTTTTTAAAAATGGCTTAAAAAACCAAGAAGATGTATTACTAACAATAAAAATAATAATATATTTTTTCAAAATAAATGTAGTTGAAAAATTAAAACTTTTAAAAAATTAATAATAACTGAAAAAAGGTTTAAAAATAAAAAAATATCATTTATGTGATATTTTAAAAAGTGAAGGGTGTTAATGAAAAAACCAATAACTTAATATTTCTAAAAGGCCAACTCATTTTTTTTGATGATGACATGGCTTGATATGATATTTTGAAACTCATGTTAGTGAAAAAATTTTAGATATGGTTATTTTGATAATTTGGCATGGCTTAATATGATATTTTCAACAAAATGGATAAGTCATGAGTTGTGGGCAAACATGGATTTTTTTTATTATACCACTTGTCATCTATCATCATCGTAGGGGGATTTGACCTTTAATCATTGCCAATAATAAGAATCCTATGTTAGGGATCCGGTGCTAATAAGCCACGAAACTGTTGGCATTCATTGTGTTTTTAATTAAAAAATAGAAAATGGGAAACAAGCACAAGTGAGAGGAAATTAAAAATAATTAAAAACCAAAAGGAAATATCTAACTTAGAGATCAACTAAACATTGTTCAAAGTGGTGTTGGAATTTATATTGGCAAATTGGGAGCTTTCCTATATGGATTGAGAAGGATATGGTCTTCGAGTTAACATGGATTTTAACTGGTGCCAAAAATTTTTATAGGGTGATAGAAGCATTGGCTCTTAAAAGAAAGAAAAAATAAACTAAGATAATAGTTTAAATTGACACATGAAATTTTTACAGCATATCAGGAGCATTACTTTAGAAAGAGAACAAATTATGGTTAATAATAAGAGAGAAAATGATATAAAGAAGAAAAAAAACTTCGATATTTACCATGTAGAAACTAAAATAAGAGATTATGATTCATTAGAGGTGGAGCTATCGGTAAAGAAGATAACAAAAAGGCAAAACAAAGATAAGAATATTGTGGGGTCTTTTCCTTGCTAAGAATTTATGACAAAAAATAATAATAATAATAAATTGATTTTGTTTTTATATTTTTAGGTGATTATGAGTTTATGGGTTCTAGGTGCAAGGCTCTAATGTTATTTACCTCAAAGATTGTTGTCAGAGTTTCCTACTAAAAACAAATGCTATTGAGGGCAAACAATGAAATAAAATAATTTATTTTATTCATTTCAAGTAATCCATATGACTTATTCATGAATACTATTGTTGCCCAAAATACAACAGTGAATTTATTGGGGGCATTGAACTTGTAGAACTTCGAGCTTGGAGGTTGAACAAAAGGAGTTGGAGTCTTTTCCTTTTTCAGATGCCAAGACCTGTTACAGTGTGGGAAGTGTTCCCCACAAACACTCCGATGGCTAAGTCAGTAGAGAATAAACTCTCGTCATCCTTTGATCTCTTTCCCCTCAGTCCCTCTTCTGTTTAAATGAGGGAGGCTATTTATAGATGTATGCTTACAGTTACGTAAACATTTCACGTGATCGAGATCGTGGGTGCAAAAGGAGATAGTGGGTGTGATGTGAAAAGTGGGGTACTACGTGGGTTTGAATTAGTCCGCATCAGTTGCTCCCCACTTCTATCTTTAGGTTAGAACCTTAAAGATAGAAGTAGGTCCTTATCTGCTTCAAACTCTCTCTCTTCTATACTTATCCTGATAATAATATTTGAATTTATCTACAGATAAGATACAACTAATTTAAATCTAGATAATATGGTTGGATAAAGCTTTAACATACTTGAATTTATCTTTATCGTTGGATAAAGATTTATCTCTTTCGTTCAACTCAAATTTGAACTCTTACCTTTCGATCTCTATATAAGGAGGTCTCCACCCTCACTTTTAGAATCGCACAGCCTCTATTGGGTTAAAGACTTTTGGCATCGCAGCTGAGTTAAAGTATTTTTCGACATTCTTCCAGTGACAATCAAAGATTTTCGTACTGCTTTGTTTCGCTGTACCTTGAAGGTATTATTTAATTAATTAATTAATTAATTAATTAATTAATTAATTACCTTTTCTTTTCATCAACCTACAGCACTAAAGATTATAAATATATACATTAAGTAATTAATTAATTAATAGTATATGTATATATATTATATATATGCACATATATTTTATTTACCTTTTCTTCCGCCAACCGTCCACATATACATATATTAATTAATTAATTAATTAATATATGTATATATATTATATACATATTTTATTTTCTTCTGCCCACCTTCCGCCATATATATATATATATTTATTATATACATATATATATTTTAAATTGATTAATTAATTATATATATATATAGCATCACTTTGTCATGTCTCGAACGAAGCAAACTAGTAGACCTTTACATCTTTTGGACCTCAGTCTCACTTCGTGATAGGCGCCTGTCTTCCTACCTCTCTTAATGAAGATGATGTTCAAAGTTTCATGGCCAAGTATTCGATTCCTTCCGATTGGAGAATTAGTCTTCCTGGTGAACCTAGTTATCCTTTTTGTGTCGCCCCTGGTATGTCCTTTGCCATTCATGAGGCGTTGCTTGATATGGGCATTCGCTTTCCTATGTCTTCCTTCATCATGGAATTCTTGAAGCTTAACAAGCTATCTCCTGCTCAGCTTCATCCAAATTCTTGGAGGTTTCTTATAGGCTTTCATATCTTTTGTTTTATAAGTGGGCTTAGGGTCTCAGTCGACCTTTTTCATCTCTTTTTTGAGTTTCAACCTTGTAATGATAAGTCTGGTCGTTATATCCTTCATAGGACTTCTTCTTTCCTTATTGATGATCTCCTTCCTATAAAGAATTATGAAGACAGATGGGTTCTTGTTTATCCCCCAAAAGGTTCTTAGAAAGGTCCTTACCAATGGTGTTGGAACAGAAAGGGGGTATCAAGAAAACCTTATGCCCCACTCAGATAGAAATTTGCTCCTGAGATTCATGTCATTGAGCGTTCCTACCAAAATATCAGTACACTTATGACCCATTCTAACTTAAGGGCAATAGGGTGGTGCGTTCTTGAATCTTCTCCTTCATTGTCCTCTTATTCTTCTTCCTATCTTTCATCCTCTCATGCTGAAAATACAGGCAAAGAGGCCAATTTGAGCTATGGTGATTTTCTTTTTATTGACTATGACCTTCAGCATATGTTTTCATGCTTTCATTTAATTTTTTTTTTACTAGATATGGTATCCAAAAACTCTGCATTTGCTGCTCTCCAAATGGGTCAATGAAAGCGTGCTCGAGATAATGAGACTTTGAAACCTTCTCAACTTGGATCTTCTCAGATTCTTACGTTAGGTGCATCTCCTCCTCCAAATAGATTGAAGTCTCCTACGTCCAAAGGTGCTAACCTTGTCAATTCTGAAGTTGTTAAGGCTTTCTCCAAGTGTTCTGACCCAAATCCTGATGCTCCCCAAGGTTTGAACCTTGATGATTTCAGGGGTTCTAACCTTGACACTTGCAAGGGTTCTAACCCTCCAAATAAAGGCAACAACAACACTTCAAGGGTTCTAACCCTATACTATCATCTGCAAACCTTGTGGTTTCGCGTCGTGAAAGAAGGGAACTACGCTTTCAGTCTCTTTTACCTGTTAATCTCACCTTTCCACCCATGGAACCACCTCAGGCAATTCATCGAGTATATAAAGATCATGCTGATCTTAGGAGTACTCTAAAAGGGGAACCTTTTAGGTTTTATCCTGGTTTAGTTGATACAGACAGTATTACTCGACCTAGGGTGGCTTCTAGATTGATGTATTCTTCCATTCTACCACGAGATGAGGAATGCTATTTTGCCGATATGCTGGAGATTATAGATGTTGCTGAACGTCTTTTGGTTGAGGTATTTATCTCTTTTGTTTTACCTTTTCCTTACGTATAACTTAATTTTGACATCTTTTTCTTTATAGAGGATAGGCTGCTCAACGTTCTTCTTTGGCATTTGGGTTGATGAGATCCTTGAATCAACGCGTAGAAGATTCAAATATTCATCAGAAGAAGGTGCAGTTGACTATTGAGGACCTTCAAAAACAAAACAAGGAGATTACCACCCACCTTCAAACTTCAGAAGCAGAACTTGCTAGTTTGAGAGGGTATGCATCCAAATGTTCCACCTTGAATGATGAGAACAAGAGACTAGGAGATAAGGTTTCATCTTTATGTTCGACTATCACTTCTCTTAAGAAACATTTAGCTTCTGAACGACAAGCTACTTCTGCATTGAAGGATGAGATATCTTCTATTTGTCAGACATTCGACGCTGAGTGACAATCTATCCGTGCTACTGCTGTTTGAGAATATCGTGAGTCTTTAAATTGTTATCAAAGGAAATGTCCAGTTGGTGTTACCTTCAGCAAGACTGGCTTTTATCTTGCTATAGAGCTTCTTGAGAAGGAACATGGCCATGCTTATCCTGAGTTAGTCTTTTCAAAGACTAGCTCCATTGTTGAGCCTTTACCTTGGAGGAGCATTGATCCCACTGAGGAGGATGTTACTATCTCTTTAAACTCCAGCCTTCACGATGACTTAGACGATCTTATTGGCCCTTTTGAGTTTTTTGGTAAGAATGGCATCTCCTCTGAAAGTCTTGATGATGAGATCTCAGCTTTGCATGGTTTGGATGAGGAGCAAATTTTTGATGAGATGCCTTCCCCTGAACCACCTGTACATCCTGCTCCATAATAATCTTTTTTCTTTTGTAATGATTATTTATAGTTTCCTTATTTAGGGTTTAGTGATGATGTGTGAACTTTTAATAAAAGGGATTGTTTATAGTTTTCTTTTATAATATTTTGTTGTTACTTCAACAGACTCTTAGCTCGGTATCATATGTGTGGAAAATATTTGTAATCGACCTCCTTTTGTAGGCAAATGTTGACTTTTCTTGCTCATCTCTTAACATATAAGAGGTAAGGCTTTTAAGATGTGTACTTTCATTCCCTCGTAGAATGAAAGTTTAAGGTGCAAACTGTTCATCTCTTCCTTTATAGAAGATCAGGTTCTTAAGATGTGTACTTTCATTACCCCATAGAATGAAAGTTTATGGTGCGAACCGTTCATCTCTTCTTTTATAGAAGATCAGGTTCTTAAGATGTGTACTTTCATTCCCACTTAGAATGAAAGTTTAAGGTGTGAACCGTTCATCTCTTCCTTGATAGAAGATCAGGTTCTTAAGATACGTACTTTCATTCCCCTGTAAAATGAAAGTTTAAGGTGTGAACCGTTCATCTCTTCCTTTATAGAAGATCAGGCTCTTAAGATATGTGCTTTCATTCCCCCGTAGAATAAAAGTTTAAGGTGTGAACCGTTCATCTCTTCCTTTAAGAAGATCAGGTTCTTAAGATATGTACTTTCATTCCCCCGTAGAATGAAAGTTTAAGGTGTGAACCATTCATCTCTTCCTTTATAGAAGATCAGGTTCTTAAGATGTGTACTTTCATTGCTAAGGATTTGAAGTGAGATCATGTCAATCTTGTTCTTGAAAACCTGTTAGCATGAAAAATTAAAATACACGATAATTACGTGGAAAACACCAATATAGAGAAAAAGCCCACGGGACCGTAACTACGGTGCCATTTATTTCTATTGATTTATAATATACAATTTACAGAATGTACATGCTCTGAAAATAGAGCTTCAAATGATTGGTGTTCCAAGTCTTTTGAATCTTTTTTCCTTCCAAGGATTCTAGTTTGCATGTTGTGGACCAATCATTCTTCTCACTCGATAAGGTCCTTCCTAATTTTGGCGGAGCTTCCCTTCTTCTATAAGAGTATTGGTGATGGACATTTTTCTCAGCATGAGATCACCTTCAGCAATAGGTCGTTCTTTCACCTTTGAGTTGTAGTAACAAGCTACCCTTTGTTGATAAGCTGCTAAACGTATACAGCTTTGCTCTCGTTTTTCATCTAGAAGGTCTAAATTATTTCTAAGTGGTTCCAAGTTACCTTCTTCATAAAATTCAACCATTCTTGGAGAAGATGCCCCGATATCTACTGGGATTAAGGCTTCTGTTCCGTAAGTAAGGTTGAATGGTATTTCTCCTGTTGAGACCTTACTTGTTGTCCTATACGCCCAAAGGATTGACGGAAGCTCTTCTGCCCATGCTCCTTTCGCCTTGTCTAAACGCATTTTTAGACCTTCCAAGATAGTTCGATTGCTTCTTTCTGCTTGTCCATTAGCTTGGGCGTATGCTACAGAGAAAAGATAAGCTGGATATGGAGCCTTTCACAAAAGTCTTTAAATGAGTCACAATCAAATTGTTTTTCTCAATCCGCGATTAATATTCTGGGAAGTCCAAATCGATAGATGATGTCTTTCCAAATCATACATTCTATCTTTTTGTTGGTTATTGCTGCCAATGGTTCTGCTTCTACCCATTTGGTAAAATAATCAGTTGTCACCATTAAGAATTTTCATCCTCCAGTTGCTTGGGGAAAAGGTCCCAAGAGATCTTATCCCCATTTAGCAAATGGGGTTGGCTCAATACCACTTCTAAACATTGAGGTAGGGGCCTCTTGGATAGGTGCGAACCTTTGACATTTATCACACTTCTTTACCTTCTTTGAAGCATCATCTCTCAGGGTAGGCCTATAAAATCCTACACGCAAGACTTTGGCTGCTAAGGCTCTCGCACCCATATGTTGTCCACATATCCCTTCATGGACTTCTGCTAACGCATATTCTGCATCTTGTTTACGGAGGCACCTCAAAAGTGGCATGGAAAACCCCTTCTTATAGAGCACATCATTTATCAACGTGAAACGAGCTGCTCTCATCTTTAATTTTTTTGCCTCCAGTGTGTTTGAAGGTAGCTCCCCATCTTTTAAGAATTTCTCAAAGGGTATTCTCCAATCATTACCCTCTTCGATGTTTGCTATGTCTTTCTCTTCAATACTTGCCCTTTGAAGTTCTTCAAGATGTACAATCCTTCCCTTTGTTTCCATCGATTAGGCCAATTTTGACAAAGCGTCTGCATGACTATTTGAATTCCTATTAACTTGTAATATGTGCCATCAATCTTTTCACCTGTAGTTGCTTGGCTAAGTTTATTCGTGCTATGAGTGCTTCATATTCTGCAATATTGTTTGAGCTTAAAAAGGCGAAGCATAATGAATACTCTAATATATTCCCTTCAGGAGAGATCAGAACTATCCCAGCTCCGCTCCCTGATGAACTTGATGCTCCATCCACAAACATCTTCCATATGTATTCATCTGCTTTGTTTAGCTCCTCTTCTCTAGTGCATTCTACTATGAAATCAGCTAAAGCTTGACCTTTGATTGCTTGCCTAGGTTCAAAGCAAATATCATACTCTCCTAGTTCAATCGCCCACTTTGCAAGTCTTCCAATATATCATAGTCTTTGCAATATTTGACGTAAAGGTTGATCCGTTAAGACCACTATAGGATGAGCTTGAAAGTAGGGTCTTAATTTTCTGGAAGCCATCACAAGTGCTAATGCTACCCTTTCAACAAAAGGGTATCGAGATTCTGCACCTTGAAGTACTTTATTGACATAGTACACTGGTTTATCCACCTTTCCTTCCCTCCTCAATAAGATTGCACTTAAAGCCATCTTGCTAACTCCTAAATATACAAATAATGGCTCTTTAGGCTCAGGTCTAGTAAAAAGATGTATCTGCTTCAAATATTCTTTTAGCTCTTCAAATGCCATATCACATTCTGAAGTCCATTCAAAATTCTTCCCACCTCTTAAAGTCTTAAAGAAGGGAAGGCTCCTTTCAGCTGACTTGGAAAGGAACCTATTTAGGGCGTCTATTCTTCCAGTTAAGCATTGCACCTCTTTCATAGATGATGGAGATCTCATCTCAAGTATGGCTTGAACCTTCTCTGGATTAGCTTCTATCCCTCTTCGAGTTATCATGTAACCAAGGAATTTCCCAGATTGAACCCCAAATGTACATTTGTTGGGGTTAAGCCTCATGTCATATTTCCTTAATATCTCAAAGACTTGGTTGAGTTTTTCTGTATAAGATTAACCTATCTTGGTCTTGACGATCATATCATCGATGTAAGCTTCCATAGTGTTACCCAAAAAGTGTTTGAATACCTTGTTCACCATTCTTTGATAGGTTGCTCCTGCTTTTTTTAGTCCAAAAGGTATTACTTTGTAACAATATGTCCCTTTCTCAGTGATGAAAGCAGTCTTTTCTTTGTTTGAGGGATTCATATTTATCTAATGAAATCTTGAGAAAGCATCTATGAAGCTTAGCAACTCATAGCCTGAGGTCTCATCCACTAACTTGTTGATTCTTGGTAAAGGATGTGAATCTTTTGGGCAAGCTTTGTTAAGATTAGTGAAGTCTACGCATACTCTCCATTTCCCGTTTGATTTCTTTACCATTACAACATTGGCAAGCTATTCTGGGTATTGGACCTTGAAATCAGCTCGAATTAGTTTATCTATCTCTTCTTTTAGAGCATGTTGCTTTTTGGGTGCCAGATTTCTTTTTTTCTGCTTTATCGGCTTTTAACTCGGGTCCACATTCAAGTGATGAGAAATCACCTCTAAACTAATACCTCGCATATCAGATGGTGTCCACGCGAATACGTCCACATTCTTTTTTAGGCAAACGACCACTTCTCTTCTTATTTCTTCGGTCATTCCGCTCCCTAAGTAAGTGACCATATCTCGATCATCATCTTTTAACCTCACAGGTTCTACATTTTCCATAGGTTTTGGCTTATCAACTGCGTCTTATGAGATTACCAAGGTTTCATCCCTTAACAATTGTTTCGCTTTGATAGAAGATACATAACAGCTATGAGCTTTCTTTTGATCTCTTCTTACTTGCCATATTCTTCTTGAGGTTGGAAACTTCATTAGAAAATAGCTTGAAGAGAGCAAAGCTTTCATGTCATTAAGCAAAGGCCTTCCTAAGATGGCATTGTAAGCTGGTGACACGGATTTAATTACCATAAAATTTGCCATTCTTGTAATGTGACGTGGTTCCTCACCTAGCGTGATTGGCAACTGGATTGATCCCATGATAGGAACTGATTCTCCTAAGAAACTGCTTGTCCTCAAGCAAAAATTAAAACGTTATGTGCATTAATGAATAAAATGTTGAAAGTGCTTGGCCTTAGGTTCACCAAAGTATACAAAGAGAGCATTCTACAAGTGAGAGAAAATTCAACACTAAATACGAAAAATCAATGCTCTAGCTAAAAGCTTGAATCAAAAAGGAAACAAAAACCCGAAATCGTGTACGTGTGTGAACTCACTCAAGTCAACCCAAAGTATACTCCTCAAAGTTCTAAGTACAAGGGATTTATTTATCTACAAAAGTGACAACAATTTCAAAGATGGTAGTAGCTTCACACATCCTCTAAGGTAGCCCTCTCCAAAGCGGGCGTTAAGGTGGCTTTCACACTTTCGAGATGGTAGCTCTTTCTACCGGAGTGGTAGCTTTCACTCATCCTATGAGATAGCTCTTTCTCTCATTAGGGCATAGCTAGTATCCGACTAATGAGAGTAGCTTCATACTTCATAGGTGGTAGCTCTTTCCACCCAACAAGCACAATTTTTCAGAATTTAACACAAGAAACAACTATAACTAGTCCCTTTAACATCAAACTTGAGTTTCCAAAAGAGTTTAAAGAGTGAGTAGTGCACTAAGTGTAAATCGGGCAAAAATTCCTAAAAATTCAAGCAAGAACTAGAGCATGAAAACATTCAATGTTAGAAATTTTCCTAAACTCAAGAATACAATCATTGCATCTAAGGTGAACCACCATTGGCTATGTGAGCTTATATTAATCAAGAACAATAGAAAAGATGTGTGCACCAAGAAACTCCCCCCCCCACACTTAAGTTGTACATTGTCCCCAATGTACACATGCAAGCTTACTCAAAATGTATATCATTCAAAAGCAAATGTGGGAGAAGCAATCAAAACAATACTCCCCTGACTCCTAGTGTTGCGTTTGATGAAGGTAATTCTATGGGAATAGTGTTCCGACGGGTTGTGAAGCTCACACGGCCAAGTGCCTCAACACCCTGGCTGTGCCCATGACTAAGTCTCAATTCCCAAGATGACAAGACCATATGCGCACATACACGAGGGGGTTCAGTGAAGCTCAATAAAAACAAAATATCTCAAGTATATATAAAAGATAGACAATGAATACAACTCGAGATGCAAAATGAAAATAAATTCAGAAGGAGAATCCTTTCTGAATGAACAAGTCTAAAATAAAATGCATAAAAGAAAAAGAACTAAAAGTCAAATGTTGGTGTCGCCCTCGGGCTCCGGTGTGCTGCTGCTGCTGGTGAAGATGCACATGGTAGGTCCACCGGTGCCGGGCAGGGGATGAGGGTGCCGGAGGAACTGAGGGTCTGGATCTCATAGAAAGTCGAACTGGGCCATAAGATTTGTATACTGAGCTGACTGTATAGCGCGGAGCTCCGACATCTCGGTCTGAATCTCTCTCACAACGCTCTCAAGCCTCTCAATACGGTCATAAGATCGAGGACCCTGTGCTGCGGAAGGTCTGGGAATCTGCGGGAAACCCTCCGCAGTAACTCCTTCGCTCCTGGTGGTCTCTTGGGTAGCTGTAGCAAGAATATAGACCCCTGGCCCATATCTCCGTACCAACCCCATCATCCTGATCGTATCAAACGCAAGAGGGGTAGGTGCAACTATCCTCTCAGCACCACGTAAATCATCCCTCAAACCCATTCCCAAAATGAGCCTGGTAATGTAGGGGCCAGCAAATAATAAACCCACTCTCACAGACTAGCCCTGGTACCTCAGATTATCTGCTAATATGCACCCCAAGTGAATCAGCACATTGCGGGCCATGGAGTATAAAAAGAGAAGATTCTGCTTGGTCAGAAAAGATGTGTTATCGGCTCGACCTGACACAGAACTACTGATAACTGTGTGTAAATACCTGTAGCTTGACGGAGATAGGCTAGTGGGCTTCGACAACCCTGGTTCATACTCCCCATGTCCACATAGAATCCTATACACATGATGTGGAGTCACTGATACTGGAAAATCCGTCGGTAATCGTCCATACTCCACTGTACCTGTATAAGCGATATCGTACATGGCCGTCCGAATCAAAAACTCAGTGACACTCATGGAAAATGGATGTCCGAATGCCCGAAACTGTTTAGCATCCATAGTGTCAAATCTCCCATGCATTAACCAAAACTCAGAAGACGCTAAAACCACAAGCGTCAATGCGCGGTAAGCTGGCTCATTGATCGTTAGTAGCCTCCTCCAGCTTCCTACTGCTATCATCTAATCAATTTCATTAGCCAGCTCGTCACCCCGCTGAATATCTCTCAGCACTTACAAATCCGCAAAAGAAGTCTGACCAAAACCGAGTGCTAAAAGTCTCTAAAATCGAGTCTGATGCTCGGGATTTGAGAAATCCAAGTGTAGTGGCTCCGGTGGGGTGACTCTGAGATGCTTTACTTTGTTCTTCTTCACGCGAGGTGCCATATTTGTCGTACAAAAGAAGAAAATGATCAAAGAAGCTCAAAAGCAGTATACTGCAGAATTTCACACGGGATTTGTGTAAATTACCCACGCCCGTGTGAATCTGCAGGCCGTGAAAGTCCCGCACCGGTGCACAACAACTCTAAAAAATTCAACTTAGAACCGCGTCCAGATGCTTTCTAAACATACACCATGCATTGTAAAAATGAAAATTCGCAATTAAAGACATTAAAGAGAATAAAAAGTTTACCGAAGAAATAAATCTGAAAACTTTGAAAATCGGTACGATATGTGAACCAAAATCCTCCAAAACGTTGATGAGCTGTCGAAAAGATGATCAGAAGTAGTTTTCAGGCGACTGGAGATGAAGAATGAGACGGATCACAAGGTTTTTAAGGAAAAAATCGGGTCTCTTGGAATTCTGTGCATCCACACGGGCGTGTGGAAATTCCCCACGCCCGTGCGCCCCACAGGAGAGCTTCACAGGGGCAGGTGCATACCCCTGGGCGCTCTCTGGAAAAAACTCTCACTGACTCTGAATGATCTCACACGGGCGTGTGGAAAATACCCACGCCCATGCGCCTGACCCACAGGGCAGCCGCACGCCCCAGTGGCTTCTCTGGACATCCGAGAAAAATACCAAGTGTTCCATATGCCCGTGCGGAAATTCCGCACATGCGTGGAGATTCACATGCCCATCTCACAGGGGCAGCCACACTCCCCTGTGTCTTCTCGGGATGGAGAGAACTCCTCTGCAGAGTTTCAGACGGGTGTGTGAAAATTACCCACGCCCGTGCGTGGTTCACAAGGTCGCCCACATGGGTGAGTCCACGCCCCTGTGTACTCTCGGGATAATCAGGTCAACTCTGCAGGAATTCACATGCCAGTACGGAAATTACCCACGGGCGTGTGACAATCGCATGGTCATTCACAGGGGCAGCCGCACGCCCCTGTGCCTTCTCTGGATGAGCTCGCATTGCAAATCCACGGGCGTGAGGAAATTCCACACACCCATGTGTTTTCTCTGGATGACTTAGAAAAAATCTGCAGGCTCTATAGAAGATTTCTGAACATGTTTACACACTCAGAGCCTGCTCTATTATGTAATTTTTACCAGTGAAAAACATGAAATAGAGCTCAAACGACCAAACTTCGCCAATTCAACATGAAAACACACAATGACTTTCAAAAACCCACAAAAAAAAAACAGCACAAGCATCTAAAAATCAAGACACCAACACAACAATTTATTCATGCAAACAACCTAACTAAAAAATAAGAAAATAGTAAACACTTGGGTTGCCTCCCAAGAAGCGCTTGTCTAACGTCACTTAGCTTGACATACCTTGTCTTACCTCATGGGGGTTCATAGATGAAGGTTGCTGATAAGTGCTTGTGCGATACGAATGCGAAGCGTTCATTCCTTATGTTGAGCATTACTTTTTTCGGGTTTTTACACTAATATGTGTGTTTTTATGTTACTTTTATGCAGGTAGGTTTGTGAGGCTGAGTATGAAGGAAATATGCCAATGTGGATCATAATGCACCGATTTTGGAGGAAATCTTGCTGAGGTTCAAACGCGAAGACATAGGTTGATGTGAGATGCTAGAATGTGTGCCAACCTCCTCGTATTCGAGTTGGCACATCCATTTGGAGGGGCACAGAGGCAGTCACACTCGAGCATTCCGACTTATGCACATAGAACAGAGTTCCACCAATGTCTACACCATTGAAGAATCAAGTGATCCACGACGTGAACGTGTGCCCGTTTGCATTACCCCGATGAAAGTATGGAATTGGGAAGCTATTCAGGTTGAATACTTTAGCAGAGCATAGCAGTAACATTGTAGCATGCACTATAGCAGCACTGTTCACAGCCAACCGAGAAACCAGAGAAACAATGACTCTACACGGGCGTGTGGAAATTATCCACGCCCGTGTGGAAATTCCGCACGGGCGCATGGAGCATCCACGCTCGTGGAGTCGCCCGATTCCAGCCCTTTTTAAATCCGATTCAGCCTCGATTTTGGTATTCTTTTCTCCATCTTTTCCCCAACTTGCGAGAAGGGTTCGGCTATGGTTTCGAGGCGTATTGGCTAGGTTTTTGGAGAGGTTCTATGGCTCTGACATCGCGCGTTGTTTGGAAGAAGGTTATTGGAAGAGCTTTCGTCGGCACCGATCCGGCGAGGTGTATCCTAGGCCGGACAAAGGATCCCTTGCGACGAGTAGAGGACTCTCCACAATACCATCGACACGACTATCGAGGGGGTTTCTTTATGGATTCATTGCTTTTATATTCTATTTCTTTGATTGTACTTAGCTCCATGGAGAGCTAAACCCCTAGTGGGTACTCGGGTATTGTGAACCCTAGGATGTATTTGTTTCTTTGAACCTCTTTATTATGCTTTCAATAAATTGATGTTTATTGTGAGTTCCAACCTTGAATGCTTGATTGTATGAACATTTCCCCTAGAGTGACACTAGGGTTGAGAGTTCTTGTTGGTAACCTTGTGAGTGAGTGACACACCACGAGCATTAGACAAAGCTAGGTTGGAGAGGGTTGAGAGGGCGAGTCGAAAGGCACAGAGCGCCCCTTTCCCTCCCGCATGATAGATTCTACCTCGTTCCTCGAGTTCTTTGCGGCCATAATAGAGTGAATGGTCTAAGGGATGAACTTCCGCTGGGGCTTAGTTGCGTATGCAACGGAGTGAAGCGTTGAGGTGATCTTAGTATCTAGGGCTCAATTGTGGTTAGGGACCTTCCACCTGGACCAAAGGGTTAGGTCTATTATAAGGAAGAGATTTATCAGTTGGAATCCCTAGAGCTCGTTGCAACTCTATGCGAGTGCGAGGTGTTGAGATTGTTCGATTTCTCCTCCGGGACATGTATAGAGTTAGGCATAGTTAACCTTAGATTTGGGACTATGTAATTAAGGATTTCCATGACTCACCATTGCATTGATTAGGAAGCATAATAGAGGGTTCTTGCACTTGAAACAATTATCCTAGGTGGAGCATTATCCGGGTACCCCATCTTTATCGATTGCCTTACCCCTTTCTTTACTTTTGCTCTCTTTCTTGTTGCTTTTATTGTTAAGAATTGAATCATTATCACACTCCTTATCATTGATTTTTCACATAGCTAAGATTCAAATTAAGTGTTTTTACTCCCTACTCCCTGTGGATTCGACGTCGCTCACCCGGGATTAATACTTCGACAAACCCATGCACTAGCGTGATATACGCAAGGGGACCTTGTCATGTTTTTGGCGCCGTTGCCGGGGAGTAGGCGTTTAGAGATACTTTGCACTTTGTTTTCTTAGCTATTTCACCATACATTCTGTTTCATATCTTCTCATTCTATCATTGTTCTGACGTTTCCTTATTATTTTTATATAGGAAATGATTAACATGTTTGAATCATTTGGCACTATCACGAGAATGGTTGAACACATGGAGTAGAAAGTTCAAACGATTGTATGGCACGCCATGCTGTGTCCTTCTCACCATGAGCAGTGTATAACTCAACAGCCAGTAGAAGAATCAGTTGAAGAGTATATCGCCGTGGATTCAAGGGCAAAATAATGAATTAGATAATGTGATAAAGCGCTTTGAGGAATCCACGTCAGGGCGCCAATGAGTAACTCAGCTAGAGGAAAGTGTAGAAAGAATACTTACTCGGCTTTCATTCTTCCTATCAAGATCGAGGCAGGAACTCTTTTCAGCTTGAGGGTTGCTATTTCAAAAAGTAGAACTATGTGGAATGGACACGTTGATATCTGTTGAAGATTGTAAGGAGATAGGTACTCAGTTAGAATAGGAGGAGAATAACTACAAACATGAGGCAAATGTTTTCGAGGAGATTGATGAATTGAAAGAGGGCGGCTTGCACCCATCAATTGTTGAACCACCATAACTTAAGCTTAAAACTCTTCCAACACATTTGGAATATGCATTCTTAATGGAGGACTCTAAACTCCCTGTGATTGTAGCTTCAAACTTGTCTGCGGAGCAGAAGGATAAGCTTGTTAGCATGTTGAAAAAGCACAAATCAGCTATTGCATGGAAGATCTCCGATATTAGGGGAATAAACCCATCATTCTGCACTCATAAGATCCTAATGGAGGATGACTACAAATCTGTGATCCAACCTCAGCGAAGATTGAACCCAAATATGAAAGAAGTTGTTAAGGCGGAAGTAATAAAACTTTTGGATGCGGGAATCATCTATCCCATACCAGATAGCAAGTGGGTGAGCCCAACCCAAGTTATCCCGAAAAAGGGAGGAATGACAGTGGTGAAGAATGAAAAGAATGAGTTAATCCCTACTAGGACAGTTACTGGTTGGCGAGTTTGCATTGACTATAGGAGACTGAATGACGTCACTCGGAAAGATCACTTTCCTTTGCCATTTATTAACCAAATGTTGGAACGACTAGCGGGACATCAATTCTACTGTTTCCTTAATGGCATGTCGGGATACTTTCAAATTCCAATAGCCCCAGAAGATCAGGAGTTTACTTGCCCTTATGGTACCTTTGCTTATAGAAGAATGCCTTTCGGGCTGTGTAACGCCCCTGCAACATTTCAGCGCTGCATGACAGCCATTTTCGATGAATTTCTCAAAGATATTATGGAAGTTTTCATGGATGATTTTTTAGTGTTCGAGGACTCTTTCGATGCTTGCTTAAACAATTTGGAAAAAGTATTAGTGAGATGTGAAGAGACGAATCTCGTACTTAACTGGAAGAAGTGTCATTTTATGGTGCAAGAAGGCATTATCCTTGGACATAAGATTTCCCAGGCAGGTATGGAGGTGAATAAGGTGAAGATTGAGATAATTGACAAGCTTTCTCCACCTACGAATGTAAAGGGGATCCGCAGTTTCTTGGGTCATGCAGGTTTTTACAGAAGGTTTATTAAGGACTTTTCGAAAATGTCCCAACTGTTGACCATACTTCTGGAGAAGGATACCCCTTTTGACTTCGGAAATGGCTGTCTGAATGCATTCAATGTGTTGAAAGAGAAGTTAGTGCAAGCACCAATCCTGACAACACCGAAGTGGGATGAGCCGTTTGAAGTAATGTGTGATGCTAGTGATTATGCAGTGGGAGCGGTTTTGAGTCAGAGAAGAAATAAGCAATTTCAACCAATCTATTATGCTAGCAAAACTCTCACAAGTGCACCAGAGAATTACACCACTACTGAAAAGGAATTATTAGCAGTAGTGTATGCTTTTGATAAATTCAGACCATATCTCATCCTAGCTAATGTCTCCGTGTTCACAGATCTTTCTGAACTCCATTATCTCATGAACAAGGCAGATGCGAAACCGAGATTGATTCGGTGGATATTGTTGTTGCAAGAATTCTATATGGAAATCAAAGATAAAAAGGGGATAAAGAATGTGGTTGCCGACCATCTGTCGAGACTAGAAGGTTGTGATGGGCAAGAACCGGTAAACAAGGAAATTAATGATTTTTTCCCTGAAGAGCACTTGTATGCGGTACAGGAATTAGAATCGAAAGATGTTCCATGGTTCACAGATTTTGCGAATTATCTATCAAGACAGGTACTGAAGGGTCTAAGCTTTCAGTAGAAGAAGAAATTTTTCAGTGACCTTAAGAACTTTTTTTCTCGGGAAGATCCTTACTTGTTCCAGATTTCAGTGCGATCGTGGTTCAAGGTGCGTTTCAGAGAGGATGGTTGGAAGATCATTGCGATTGTCACCGTGCCCAGTGGGGGCATTATGCTTCAAGTCGAACTCGCAGAGAAGTTTTTAGTCACGGGTTCTATTGGCCAACCTTATTCCAAGATGTTCACCAGCTTTGTTTTTACGATGTGATAGTTGTCAAAGGGTCGGAAATTTATCGCGAAGGAACGAGATGCCTCAAAAATCCCATGCAATTCTACGAGGTATTTGATGTTTGGGGAATTGATTTTATGGGACCATTTCCAAAGTCCAATGTAATCAATACATTCTAGTGGCAGTTGACTATGTTTCCAAGTGGGTGGAAGCCCAAGCTCTTCCAACTAATGATGCACGAACTATGGTGAAGTTTTTGAAGAAGCTATTTACCCGCTTTGGAACTCCAAGGATCATTATCAGCGATCGTGGAAGCCATTTCTGAAATACACAACTGGCGAAAGTGTTAAAATGCTATGGGGTTCATCATCGTCTAGCTACTCCTTATCATTCGCAAACAAGTGGGCAAGTGGAGGTCACAAATAGAGAGCTCAAGAGAATATTAACCAAATCAGTGGAACAAGGGAAACGAGACTAGTCCGAAAGATTGGATGACACACTTTGGGCTCATAGAACAACATATAAAACTCCAATAGGGACCAATCCTTATAATTTAGTGTATGGAAAATCTTGTCATTTACCGGTGGAATTAGAGCACAAAGCATATTGGGCAATTAAAGTGATGAATTTCGATTTGCGCAAATCTGGAGAGCAACGAATGTTACATCTCAATGAGTTAGACGAATGGAGGATGAAGGCATATGAGAATGCAAGGATATACAAGGAGAGAATTCGGAAGTGGCATGACAAGCATATTAAGATGCCAAAGGACTTCAAAGAAGGCGATCGGGTGTTACTGTTTAACTCTCGTCTACATTTATTTTCGGGGAAACTCAAATCGAGGTGGTCTGGTCCGTATATCATAACCGAGGTTTCACCCCATGGAGCTATTGAGATTAATCATCCGGAGAAGGGCACATTCAAAGTTAATGGACATAGGCTGAAACCATACTATGGCGGAGAGATTTGCAGTGACAATAGAGAAGTATTCTTCCTCCATGAACCCCCATGAGGTAAGGCAAGGTATGTCAAGCTTAGTGACGTTAAACAAGCGCTTCTTGGGAGGTAACCCAAGTGTTTACTATTTTCTTAGCTTTTAGTTTAGTTGTTTGCATTAATTCTTTGTTATGAGTTGGTGTTTTAATATATTAGACGTTTGTGCTGAGATTTCCTTGTGAACTTTGAGTTTTTTTTAATCGTGTGTTTTCATGTAGAATTGGCAAAGTTTGGTCATGTGAGATCTATTTCATGTTTTTCACTTGTAAAAATTTACATAATAGGGCAGGCTCTGAGTGTGTAAACATGTTCAGAAATTTTCTGTAGAGCCTGCAGATTTTTCTAAGTCATCCAGAGAAAACACACGGGCGTGTGGAATTTCCACACGCCAGTGGGTGTATACTGCGAGCTCATCCAGAGAAGGTATAGGGGTAATTTTCATCGCTAGAATGACCATAGACTATCACACGCCTGCGGGTACTCTCCGCACGGGCAGTGAATTCTTGAAGAGTTGGGCGATTTTTTCCCGAGAGCACACAGGGCGTGGACTCGCCCTCCCGAGCGACCTTGTGAACCACGCACGGGCGTGGGTAATTTACGCACGCCCGTGTGAAACCCTGTAGAGGAGTTCTCTCCATCCCGAGAAAACACAGGGGCATGCAGTTGCCCTTGTGAATTGGGCATGTGAATGTCCAAGCCCGTGGGGATTTTCCGCACGGGCGTGTATAACACTTGGTATTTCTCTCGGATGACCAGAGAAGTCACAGTGGGCGCAGGCTTCCCCTCAGGGTCTGGATGCACCCGGGCGAGGGTATTTTTCCACACGCACTGCTCACGAGCAATCGAGTCAAAGGTGCGCTTTTCCCGAGAGAGCATGTGGACATGTGTACGCCCTGGTGCTCTTTGAAGTGAGGCGACGGGCATGGGGAATTTCCACACGCCCTGTGGATGCAAAGTAATTCCAAGAGACGCGATTTTTTTCCTTAAAACCCTTGTGATCCGCTCTTATTCTTCATTTCCAACGCCGTAGAATGAATTCTTATCATCCGCTCAACCATTCATCGTTGTTTTGGGAGGATTCTACTTCACATATCATACCGATTTTCGTAGTTTTCGTAGTTTTTCACAATATTTCTTCCGTAACCTTTTCATCCTTTTTTTCTTCGACAACTCTTGTTTTTCACAGACCAAATATCTTTGATTGTGAATTTCCATGCATGGTATATGTTTAGGAAACGTTTAGAATTGGTTTTAAATCAAATTTTGAGAGTTGTTGTGCACCCGTACGGGAGCTTCAACGCCCTGCAGATCCACACGGGCGTGGTTAATTTCGATAAGCCCGTGTGGAATTCTGTAGTATATTGCTTTTGAGATTCTTTGATCGTTTTCTTCTTTTATACTATAGATATGGCCCCTCGCCAGAAGAAAAATGAAGTGAAGCGTCTCAGACTCACACCACCCGAGCCATTACACATGGAATTCTCAAACCCCGAGCATCAAGCTCGATTCGAGAGACTTTCAGCACTCGGGTTTGGGCAAACTTGTTTCGTACATTTGCAAGTGCTGAAAGATATTCAGCTTGGTGATGAGGTGACAAATGAAATTGAGGAGATGCTAGCGGTGGGAAACTGGAGGAGGTTGCTGACGATCAGTGAGCCAGCTTATCGCGCATTGACGCTAGAGGTTTTAGCGTATTTTGAGTTTCATTTAATGCACGGGAGATTTGATACCACGGAGGCGATACAGTTTCGATCATTCGGACATCCATTCTCAATGAGTGTCACTGAGTTCACGATTCGGGCAGCTCGCATCGATGTCGCCATACGCTTAAAGTAGAGTATGGACGATTACGCTAGATTTTTCCAAGATTCAGAACTCCATATCATGCGATAGGATTTTTATTTGGCCAGGGGAGTATGAACCGTGGTTGTCAAGGCCCCTAGCTTATCTCGGTTTAGCTACGATATTTGCACGCAGCTATCGCCAGGTCCGCGATAGTCGAGCAGATAACACAACCGCTTTGACCAAGTCGGATTTTTTCTTTTTGTACCCATGGCCCGCAATGTACCACTTCACTTGGGATGCATAATCGCGTATATTCTACAAGTACTCGTGGTCACTCGACGAGAGTGAGTTTATTGTTTGTTGGCCCCTATATCACCAGACTTATTTAGGGAATGGATTTGGGAGACGCCTTACGTGGTGCTGAGAGGACAGCTGTGCCTACCCCTCTTGCGTTTGATACTATCAGGATAATGGGGTTGGTACGGAGGTTTGGGTCAGGAGTCTATATTCTTGCTACAGCCCACCCAGCAGACCACTCAGAGAGAGGGAGATACTCATGAGGGGTGTCCAAAGCAGATTCCCCACACCTTCTCAGAGCAATCGGGTACTCGAGCTTATGATCGTGATTGAGAGGCCGGAGACCGATGTGAAAGCGATTCAGATCGAGGTAGTGGAGCTCCGGCTATGCAAATGGCTCAAGCAGCATATCTTATGGCCCGGTCTCGACTTTCTACACGATCCACTCGAGATCCGCACTCTTCGGGCCCTCTAGCACCTCCATCCTCTACCACTGCACCCTGTAGACCCACTATGTGCTTCACCAAAGAATAAAGCAAAGACAGAGCCCCGAGAGCAAAGACTCGATCACTTAATTTTTTTCCTTTACTTTCTTTTCATTTTTATTTTTATTTTTTTCTTGTTTTTAGACATTTTTCACTCGTAAAGCGATTTCCTTCCGAGTTTATTTTCATTTTGCATCATCAAGTTGTATTCATTGCTTTATCCTTTATATACACTCGATTTATTTTGTCTTTATTGAGCTTCACCCGAATCCCCCTCGTATGCAGTGCATGGTCTTATCTTTTTGGTAATTGAGACTTAGTCATGGGCACGGCCAAGGTACTAAGGTACTTGGCCGTGTGAGCTTCACAACCCGTTGGAACCCTACTCCCAACGAACTAGCTTCATCAAACGTCACACTAGGAGTCAGGGGAGTATTGTTTTGATTGCTTCTCCCACATTTGCTTTTGAATGATTTATATTTTGAGTGAGCTTGAATGTGTACATTGGGGACAATGTACAACTTAAGTGTGGGGGGGAGTTTCATAGTGCACACATCTTTTCTATTGTTCTTGATTGATATATGCTCACATAGACAATGGCGGTTCACCTTAGTTGCAATGATTGTATTCTTGAGTTTAGGAGAATTTCTAACATTGAATGTTTTCATGCTCTAGTTCTTGCTTGAATTTCTAGGAATTTTTTACCCGATTTATACTTAGTGCACTACTCACTCTTTGAACTCTATTGGAAACTCATGTTCGATTTTAAAGGGACTAGTTAGGATTTATTTTTCTTGTGCTAAATTCTTAAAATGGAAAATGAAAAGAAAGAACAAAAATAGTTTTTATTATTTGTGCTTGTTGGGTGGAAAGAGCTACCACCCTATGTAGTATGAAGCTACTCTCATAAGTCGGATACTAGCTATGCCCTAATGAGAGAAAGAGCTATCTCATAGGATGAGTGAAAGCTACCACTCCCGTATAAAGAACTACCATCTCGAAAAGTGTGAAAGCTCACCTTAGCGGTCGCTTTGGAAAAGGGCTACCTTAGAGGATGTGTGAAGCTACTACAATCCTTGAAATTGTTGTCACTTTTGTAGATAACAAGTCCCTTGTACTTAGAAATTTGAGGAGTATACCTTGGGTTGTTTTTTTGAGTGAGTTCACACATGCATACCCGATTTCGGTTTTGTTTTCTTTTTGATTCAAGTTTTTTTAGCTAGAGCATTGATTTTTCGTGATTTAGTGTTGGAATTTCCACTACTCGTAGAATGCTCTCTTTGTATACTTTGGTGAACCTAAGGCCAAGCACTTCCAATTTGTTCTTCATCGATGCACATAACATTTTTTAATTTTTTTCTTGAGGACAAGCAAAAGCTTAAGTATGGGGGAGTTTGATAAGCTTTGTAGCGATACGTAATGCGAGCTGCTCATTCCTTATGTTGAGCATTACTTTTCTCGGTTTTTACACTAATATGTGTTTTTTTATGTTACTTTTATGCAGTAGGGTTGTGAGGCTCGAGTATGAAGGAAATAGGGCCAATGTGGATCACAATGCACCAATTTTGGAGTAAATCTTGCTAAGGTTCAAACGCCAAGACATAGGTCGATGTGAGATGTTAGAATGTGTGCCAACCTCCTCGTATTCGAAAGTTGGCACATCCATTTGAGGGCACAGAGGCAGTCACACTCGAGCATTCTCGACTTATGCACATAGAACAAGAGTTCCACCAACGCGGTACACCATTGAAGAAGCAAGTGATCCACGACGTGAACGGTGCCCGCTTATGCTATCTCGATGAAAGTAAGGAATTGGGAAGCTATTCAGGTTGAATATCAGTAGCAGCACATGAGCAACATTGTAGTATGTATTGTAGCAAAGACTGCTCATAGTCGACCGAGAAACCGAGAAACAGAGAATCCACACGCGCAGTGGAAATTATCCACGCCTGCAGGGGAAACCTCAAGACGGGCTGGTGGAGCATCCACGCCCGTGGAGTCGCCTCGATTCCAAATCTCTATTTAAAGCCGATTCATCCCCGATTTTTGGCATTCTTTTTCTCCATCTTTTCCCCAACTTGAGAGAGGGCTTCTGGCTAGGGTTTTTTGAGGGTATTGGCTAGGTTTTTAGAGAGGTTCCCCACGGTCTCGACATCACGCTGCATTTGGAAGAAGGTTATTGGGAGAGCTGTCAAGACCGATCCGGCGAGGTGTATCCTAGGGCTCGACAAAGGATCCCTTTGACGACTGAGTAGAGGACTCTCCACAAGACCATCGACATCACTATCGAGGGGGTTTCTTTTATGGATTCATTGCTTTTACATTCTATTTCTTTTGATTGTACTTAGCTCCATGGAGAGCTAAAACCCCTAGTGGGTACTCTAGCATTGTGAACCCTAGGATGTATTTGTTTCTTTGAACTCTTTATTATGCTTTCAAATAAATTGATGTTTATTGTGAGTTCCAACCCTTGAATGCTTGATTGTATGAACATTTCCCCTAGAGTGACACTAGGGTTGAGAGTTCTTGTTCGTAACCTTGTGAGTGAGTGACACAGCACGAGCAGTAGACAAAGCTAGGTTGGAGAGGGTTGAGAGGGTGAGTCGAGAGGCAGCAGAGCGCCCCTTTCCCTCCGGGCTGTGATAGATTCTACCTTCGCTCCCGAGTTCTTTGCGGCCATAATAGAGTGAATGGTCTAAGGGATGAACTTCACCGGGCTTAGCTGCGCGGCAACGGAGTGAAGCGCTGAGGTGATCTTAGTATCTAGGGCTTAATTGTGGTTAGGGACCTTCCACCGACCAAAGGGTTAGGTCTATTATAAGGAAGAGATTTATCACTTGGAATTCCCTAGAGCTCATTGCAACTCTATGCAAAAGCGAGGTGTTGAGATTGTTCGATTTCTCCTCCCGGGACATGTATAGAGTTAGGCATAGTTGACCTTAGATTTGGGACTATGTAATTAAGGATTTCCACGACTCACCATTGCATTGATTAGGAAGCATAATAGAGGGTTCTTGCACTTGAAACAATTATCCTGGTGGAGCATTATCCGGTACCCCATCTTTATCGATTGCCTTACCCCTTCTTTACTTTTGCTCTCTTTCTTGTTGCTTTTATTATTGAGAATTAAATCATTATCACACTCCTTATCACTGATCTTTTACATAGCTAAGAATCAAATTAAGTGTTTTTACTCCATACTCCCTGTGATTCGACCCCTCGCCACCCGGATTATTACTCGACAAACCCGCACTCATGGGATATACCCAAGGGACCTTGTCGCTGCCCTCTTACCCATGGCTTGAAAGCATGATGCGTAGTCTCTTGAGGGTAGAGGGTGTATTATCAGTGCTTGGGGCACCACCTCAGCAATGGTTCATCCAACTTCTTTTGGCTCAAGTACATCTCCAACAGCCTTTGAGCATTTCCGTATGCCTCCTAGCCCTCTTCATTTTCCGAACACCTTCTTCAAGATCCTCGGGTAGATGGTACTTCTTCCATCAATCTAAGCATCATTACATCTTCATGTCCCTCCTCTTGGTCAAACTAACCTTCATACGGATCCGATTGAACATTTCCCGCATGTATTCATCAATAATCCTCATCAAAGAGTGTCTAGAAAAGTATAAAGTATCATCGGTTAAGAGAATGCCGCATGGCTTTAGCAAGGCTGTATGTGAGCTTGTCATGTCCAACTCTCAATGTGAGCTCTCCGTCCCATGTCAATCAATGCTTTGGAAGTCCAGTAAGAATGGTCTCCCAAGTATCAAGGGTACATCCGCATCCTCATCGACATCTAGCACTACAAAGTCAACCTAAAAATGTACTTGTCCATCTTGACAAGCATGTCTTCAATGATGCCTCCTGGATGCCACACTCGCTTGGTCCACCAGTTGTAAAGTCACCCCGAGTAGGCCTAGGCTCGCCCAAACATAGCTTTTGAAAGAAAGTGTATGGCATGACGTTGATACTGGACCCTGAGTCCACCAACGTCATTTCTTCACCTAGATTGCCAATATTACACGTAATGACGAAGCTCGTGGTCTTTTCTTCTTGTTCGGCATGTCTCATTTGAAACACTCACGAGCATGAAGCATCTAAAATCATCAAGCACTTTCCTCCAATTTCTCTTGTTAGTCAACAAGTCTTTCAAGAACTCTCGTGATACTTAGGCATTTGGGCCAATGCCTCAAACTAAAAAGGAATATTGATTTGGAGTTGCTTTGAATAAACTCAAGAACTTTATACTGTTCATCCCCTTGGTCATTTTTTTCAATCTAGAAGGATAAGTGGATTCTTAGCTTGAAAGGTAGGGTGCCACCTCTTTCTCTTTGCTTGTTCCTCTTCTACCTCTATAACTCAGTGTGTGTTCTTTTGCTTCCTCACCCCAAGCCTACCTTCAACCTCACGACCACTTCTCAAAGTGATCACCTTCACGTGCTTTCTAGGATTGGTCTCCTGCATTGCAGCAAGCTTCCATGTGGCCTTCGTAGAGACACTCACTCAATTTGGCCCCACCCGATTTCTCAAGGTTATGCAAAGAGGTGGTGTGGTTACGTAAGGGTAGACCTCGACCGATTCAAACCTTTGTATTTACAAATTGTATAAATCTAGTCAAGTGCTTCTCTAGGTTAGTCATTCGGGTTTCCAAACCTGAGACTCTGTTCTCCACCTGAGGGGCTTGTTGTTGTTGAAACCCTAAGGGCCCCCATGTCCCTTTTGTGGACCTTGATTACTCCATGAGAAATTGGGATGATTCTTCCAACCCGGATTGTAGGTATTGCTATATGGGTTTCCTTGAGGTCTCATGCCATTACTCTACAAAAATCAACATTCTCCATCAAGAAAACATCACCAATAGAGATCGGGCAATCGGAGTGAGCATGTCCTTCACCACACCCGCTGGTAATTAGTCATGGTCAGCTACTCTATTTGAGTTAGAAGATCTAACTTACTCACACTCTCCACTTGAGCCGCCAATGAAGTTACGACATCTATTTCATGGAGACCGCCACCTTTTTCTTCTCCCTAGCATCTCCATCGTAGTCGCGTAACCCCATTTCAATTAATCGACAGTGCCTCATAGAGGGTCTTCGCCACCTCAAGGTACCTCTTGCCGCCTATCCAAGAGCTTCTGCTCAGTGCTCAGTTTCCAAACCATCGTGTGCTGGGTTTGAAGAATCTCATCCACCCGAACTGCAGCGCGGCACTTCCCTCAAGCAGCTCCTCGAACCTTTCCCATGCCCTCGAATAAAGACTCCAATTCCACAAGCAAAGATGAGATCCTCATTCCTAAGCGTGGCCGATTTTCTCGGTGGAAGCACCCGGCCAGAAAAGCTTCCACCATCTCCCTCCCATATCGTAACTCACCGCCCAGGTAACGAGAGTGTAGCCACCGCTCGGCCTCTTCCCTTTAGGAAATGGGAAGGCTCCCACTTGATGGCATCATCCGGCCAGCTCCATTTATCTTTAGCATATCACACACCGAGAAAGCTCTCCAGTACTGATCGCTTGATCCCTCATCACCAAACCATCGAATCGCGGCTGGATTATCGCGAACATGTGGATGAATGCCGGCCAACTCAAAGTTTTGAGTCAGAATCGGGGACTCTGACAATACTCCATTGTGTCCCCAACACCTAAGGTTCCGGCATAATCGGATAATGTTCACCGGTTGCTCATTCGTTTGCTCGCCATAAGTTTCTCAAATTCTTCTACTTCCAAATCAGGCCGATTAGATCGTCTCTGCACGCTTCTTTCTTTTCTTTTAGTGTACGCTCAGCTCGTAATCTCCTTTCTTCAATCAATGTTTAGGGATTCCCTTGGGTCATAACGTGAGCCGCATCTCCAAAAGAAAGAGAAACTCGTGAATCGATGATAGAATAAGAAGATAGGAAATAGAACAGGCATGGTGAAATAGCTAAGAAAACAAAGTGCAAAGTATTTCTAAGCGCCTAGTCGGCAATGGCGCCAAAACTTGACAAGGTCACTTGCGTATATCCATAAGTACGGGTTTGTTGAGTAATAATCCGGATGAGCGGGTATCGAATCCACGGGGAGAGGATAAAACACTTAATTTGATTCTTAGCTATGTGAGAGGATTAATAGTGATAAGTGTGACAATGATTCGATTCTCGTACAGTAAAAGACGACAGCTTAGTATGAGAGCACACGTGGAAGGAGGGAGGTAAGGCAATCGACAAAGATGGGGTACCCGGATAATGCTCCACCTAGGATAATCGTTTCAAGCGCAAGAACCCTCTATTATGCTTTCTAATCAGTCCAATAGTTGAGTCGTGGAAATCCTTAAAATTACGTCCCAAATCTACAGGTCAACTATGCTCTAACTGTACACATGTCGCAGGAGAGATTAGATAACCTCCTCAACCCTCGCACTTTCGCATAGAGTTATTGCATGAGCTCTAGGGAGTCTCCAAGTGATAAATCTCTTCCCAATTGTAGACCCTAACCCATTGCGCGCGCGCAGAAGGTCCTGTAACCATCGATTGAGCCCTAGACACTAAGGTCACCTCGACGCTTCACCTGCACGCTCATCAAGCCCCACCTGAGTCATCCCTTCAGACCGTTTCACTCTATTATGGCCAGCTACAAAGAACTCGAGCACGGTGCTGCAGAATGCTATCGCGTCGGAAGGGAAAGGGCACGCTCCTGTGCCTCTCGACCTCACCCTCCTCAGTCCTCTCCAACCTAGCTTTTGTCTCAGCGGCTCGTGGTGTGTCACTCACTCACAGGTTACCAGAAGAACTCTCAACCCTGAGTGTC
>NC_052480.1:13587037-13641368 GCF_009730915.1 Dioscorea cayenensis subsp. rotundata | reverse complement strand
GTGCCCATAATGCTTCCAAGTAATGGGTAAGAGAGAAACTGATGAGCGATCCGCAAGTGCACGGAGTCGTCAAGTAATACCCCTCGTGCGAGCACGAGAGGGTCGTATTCCCTGGGCCCAAGAATCTACTCTTACTTCCTCTTTGCGTATTGTCTAGCCGAATGATTCGAAGGGTTTCTCTAATCTATTACTTGAAATAAAAGAACTACGAATGGAGTCTATGATAAGGTAGGGGTATAAAATCAGGGGAAAGAAATGGTTATGGATGCTGATTCCCTAGGGGCTACTAAAGTGCAAAGGATGCTAAGAATGTCATGCAATTGAAGGTTTGGACCTTGAGATTTCCTAAATTAGATCAACCCGATGGTCACGGCAATTAACCCCTAATCCGGTATAAGTATTGACACAGAATTCCTTATGATCAAATCCTCATACGATTGCATTAACAAGTGGTGAAATCCCTAATTAGGACCGGAACACAACTTGGTCTAGCACTAATGGTGGAGGGGTACAGAATACCCGATGGTCACGGTGTATTCGTACATGAATCCCTTCCAAACTTGGTATGTCTAGTACAAGGGCGATGGTCACGCTACCAAGTACAACCTAGCAGTTGGTTTACAGAGTTCTCATGTAAGCAACACATCAAATGCACCAAGAATGAATCACAAAAACACAACAATTGCAATAGACAAAATTAAATCATCCAAATACACAAGTTCACCCCAAGGTTCACCGGCATCCGGTGACCTTGGGGTCTACTCGTCCATGCAAACAAATACAAGCAACAAGTCCATGAAAATGACTACAAATGGCATAAGAAAACTCCATCAAACAATAGAAGTAGGAAGACAAGCCAAGCTAGGTGTGGAAAGAGCTATGGAGTCGGAAAAAAATTAAAAGAAATGGAAATTGTTTGTTGTTTGTACATAGGGTGTGGAAAGAGCTACCACCCATGGTGTATGTAGCTACTCTCATAAGTCGGATACTTGTTATGCCCTAATGAGAGAAAGAGCTATCTCATGGGATGTGTGAAAGCTACCATCCTCGGTAGAAAGAGCTACCACCTCGAAAGTGTGGAAGCCACTCGGGAGGCATCTTGGGAAAGGGCTACCTTAGAGGTTGTGTGAAGCTACTACCTATTCTTTCTTTTTATAAATAAGTCCCATGTTAATAAGAATTTAGTAGTGGACATAGTGTTGACATGAGTTGAGCTTTTCACACACACACGCATTCGGATTTTATCATATTCATTTTTATTGGATTGTTTGCTAGGGCATTGATTGTTTTTGTCTAGTGTTTTATTTTCTCCATAACTTTAGAATTTCATTCTTGTACCTTCTTGGTGAACCTAAGGCCAATCACTTCTCTTTTATTCCCATGAGTTTAATGTTTAATTTTGCTTGAGGGCAAGCAAAGGCTTAAGTGTGGGGGAGTTTGATAAGTGCTTTAGTGAACATGTTTTTTTATGCATGTTTTACATACATTGAGCATCATATTTTTATACGGTTTATGTCTCATTTCGTGTATTGGGTGTTCTTTTTATGCATATAGGTTGTGAAGGCATTGGGATTTCAAAAGGGAGCGAAGATAGGCTATTATGGCATAATATTGGGAGTTCTTGTACAAATCAAGTTGGAAGACACAAGAGGAGTTCGTGTATGAGGAGATGTGTGCCAACTTCCATAGTTTTTTTGCAAGCCAAGTTATTAATGGAAGGGCACAAAGGCAGCCATGTCTCCACATTCCCTCCTCTTTGTAAAGATCTCAAGACCTTTCAAGACGCATTGATGAAGGAAAAAGCCGTATAGCCTACCATATGATCGTGTGCCCGATCGTGTGGCCTTAAGAGGAGAATGTTTATCGTTGTGCAGGAAATCATGAGCGGAATTCGTAGCATAATTCGTTCACGCGCCCGCGAAATTCGCGCGACCGCTGGAAATTCCTGCAGCCCACGCGGGCGTGGGGGCACGTGACAGACGCGGTGTGAGGCTATAAATACACCTTTTGGCCGATTCTAAAAGGACTTTTTATGGAGCTTTGAGCATAGACATTGAGAGAGAGGCGGCTAGGGGTTTGAGGAGAAGGTCTTCGCCGATTGATAGGGAGTTCTTCACCAACTTTGATAGATTCCTTCGATGTCATAGCATTTTTGGGGAGCCATTGGCAACCTAGCTTCGGAGAGGAATCCTTCAAGACGTAGAACTACCAATCAAGGCCAATCCGCTGAATTCGAGGGGGTTTTCTCTATGGGTTTTATTGCTTTTTCATTGTATTCATTATTGTTTTTGTAACTAGGCCCATGGAGGGCTAAACCCTAGTAGGTATTTGGGCATGTGAACCCTAAGATTTATATTTTTGGATTGATTCTCTTAATGTTTCTAGTTAATCCGAGTTGTCTTGAGTTTTAATCTTGTGATTTAATTGCTTGCTAGTGTTGTTAATCCTTGTGGTTGATTTACATTGCATGATTTAATACTTTAATGTGTGAGGTCTCCATTAGAGTTAGATTTCCAAGATTTAAAGAGGGTTGAGAGGGTGAGCCTTGAGATGGAGGAATGTCCCCTTTCCCTTTCGATTGAGTGTTTCCTATCTCCGTATTCCATATTCTCTTTGCAACCATATTTGGTGTGAGGCGTGAGATTGCTCGATTTCTCCGCCGGGACCTTGTAGGGGGTTAGGATCCTTCGCCGGGAATTAGGGTTGGATCTACATTTAGGAATCGGTTTCACTCTTAGGTTTCCTTAGAGCATATTGCGGTCATATGGGGTGTGAAGTGTTGAGATTGGTCGATTTCTCCACCGGGACCTTGTAGGGGACTAGTGCCTTTTGCTTGGAGACAAGGATTGGTTATCGTTGGACTACCTCGACTCATTAGACTCGATTCTAGAGCATTTAGTGAATCTTGAGCTTTAAAGAAGATCTTAGGGGGATCATCGTCCCGAATACCTCATCCTTAGTGATTGAGACTCTTCTACTTTTATTTCTGCATACTTGTTTGCTTTTGCTTGCAATTAGTTCACTCCATTATATTCATCGATTCCGACTAGATAATTGAGAAGTGGTTATTACTAGTACTTCCGCTCCTCGTGGATTCGACTCACCCGACTCACCGGGTAATTATTACTTCGACACCCGTACACTTGCGATTCACGCACGCATATTCGGACGTGTCAAGTTTTTGGCGCCGTTGCCGGGGACGGGATATTAGGAACACTAGGACTTGATTACTTTAGTCATTCACATTTTTATTTGTTTTTCTATTTCATATTTCTTTCTTTCACCGTTCTCATTGTTTTTTTTTTATTATTATTATTATTGATTTCAACTTCAGGTTATGACCCGAGGGAACCCTTCGACATTGGTTGAAGAGGACCCGGAAATTGAACGAAGATTTCGTAGAAGGGGCAAGGAACCTGTACAAGAACAGACTCTCCAACTGAAATAGATATCGAAAGATCGTAAAAATATGGCTGAACAAGAGGGGCAACAAAGGACATTATCAGATTTTGCTAGGCCTACAATTGTGGGACACAGATCAGCATTGTTAGGCCACCGGTAGCTGCCCAAAAATTTTTGAGTTAAAGCCGGGTTTTTATTCGGATGGTTCAACAGCCCCGCATAGCTTCAATGGGTTAGCCGATGAAGACCCAAATAGTCATATTGAGAACTTCCTCGAAGTTTGTGATATGTTGAAGATCAATGGAGTCTCGGATGATGCAATCCGATTGAGAGCGTTCCCTTTTTCATTGAAGGGAAGAGCCAAGCAATGGCTTCATTCACTGCCACGAGCTTCTATCACAACGTGGGACGAGATGGTTGAGGCTTTCCTCGCAAAGGTATTTTTCCTCCCGGGTAAATCGGCAAAGCTTCAGCAATGAAATATCTTCGCTTTGCTCGGATAGAGCTTTGAATCCTTATTTGAAACTTGGGAGCGTTTCAAAGACCTTTTGCGGAAGTGTCCACAACACGGGTTCCCCGAGTGGATGGTTATTCAATCATTTTACAATGGGTTGAACTCGAGTACCAAGCAACTCCTTGATGCCGCCGCGGGAGGGACAATGGGAAACAAAACCCCCGAGCAAGCCCGACAACTAATTGAGGAAATGGGATTGAATAGCTATCAATGGAATGCAAGGGAAAAGAAGAAGGTGGTCGGGCTCCATGAGATTGATGCGTTACATCCTTAGCAGCCCCAAGTCGAGGCACTAAGCAAGAAGTTGGATACTTTGACTTCATCGAAGGTAGCCTCAATCACAAGTTGTGATGGTTGTGGGGGTGCACACATGCCATCCGATTGTCCTATCTCAATTACCACTTCAGCTCAAATTGAACAAGTTGATTTTGTGGGTAATTCGGGAAGAGTACAAGGGAACCCCTACAAAGCAATACTTTACAACCAAGGGTGGAGAAGCCACCCAAATCTTTCATGGGGAAATCAAGGGCAGCAAAAGGCCGCTGCTCCACCTGGATTTTAGCAAACACCTTCGATTCCGGAAAGAGTTTCAGAATTGGAAAGGGTTTTGTCGAAGTTTATTCAATCAACCGACACAAGGTTCCAAAAACATAGAGGCAACACTCGTAATCACACCGCTCTTTACATAATTTGGAGAATCAAGTTGGGCAAATAGCAAAAATCATTAGCGGAGAGACCTATTGGAAGCTTGCCGAGTAACACCGAGACTAACCCAAGAGAGCAAGTGAAAGCGATCACCTTGAGAAGTGGTCGAGGGCTCCAAGAAAAGGGTGTCAGCGAGAATAATTCTGAAATTCTTCAAGCCAAAATCCCCACTGGGAAGACTGCTGAAAATCCACAAGAACATCCAAGGGATAGGGTGCAAGACAAGGAAAAGGGGCCAGCTGTACCTTCCCCTTCATTTTCTCCAAGAATTCCCTATCCGGCGTGCTTTGAAGAAAGACCAAGTTGATGAGCAAAAACAGGAAATTTCTGGATCTATTCAAACAACTACACATAAACATTCCGCTTTGTAGAGGCGTTGTCTCAAATGCCTCGCTATGCAAAGTTCTTGAAGGACCTCTTAACCAACAAGAGGAAGATGGAGGAAAGTGTGGTTGTGGTATTAGAAGGTAATTGTTCGGCAATGCTTCAGAAAAACTTGCCAAACAAAATGAAAGATCCGGGGTGTTTCATCATACCATGTGCAATCGGAGGTTTGGGGGAAGAAAAAGCTTTGGCCGATTCGGGAGCTAGTATTAATGTTATGCCATACGCATTATTTCAGAAATTGGGTTTGGGAGAGCCACGTCCGACCCGCATGACTCTGCAGCTGGCCGATCGTTCCGTTCGTCATCCTAGAGGTATAATCGAAGATGTTTTAGTGAAGGTTGACAAGTATATTTTTCTTGCAGATTTTGTTGTGTTAGATGTTGATGAAGATGCGGAGGTGCCATTAATTCTGGGGAGACCATTCCTACACACCTCCAAGGCACTCATCGACATGGATGGAGGAGAGATGACGCTATGTATTGGAGAGGACAAAGATCACATATCGCCTTGCCAAGCAATGAAGCACTCTCTTGACTTTGATGATTCTTGTTATTTTATTGATGTCAATGATGAGATTTCTAATGAATACTTGCAGGAATTGTTACATCCGGATCCATATGAGGAATGGCCGGACATGGAAGAGGCACAATTAAAAATTTGTACGGAACAAGTCCTCAAGGAGCAACCACAAGGAGGATTCATGGAACAGATTTTTAGCCGAGTTAAGAGGTCGAGACATCGTCACCGGAAGCGCTCCCATACAATAGGAGACAAGCACACACAGGGAGAGCGCGACATTCCCTCATTCGGTAACTTGGTTAAGAGCTTTTCCTTGAATATGCAGAAATTCTGTCCATCATGTGTGCAGGTTGCTAAGAAGGAGGTTTTCCATCTTTATGATCCACCATAAGGTAAGGAGAGGTACGTCAAGCTTAGTGACGTTAAACAAGCGCTTCTTGGGAGGCAACCCAAGTTTTTAGTTAGTTTTTTAGACTTGAAATT
This sequence comes from Dioscorea cayenensis subsp. rotundata, assembly GCF_009730915.1. Lineage (NCBI taxonomy): Eukaryota > Viridiplantae > Streptophyta > Magnoliopsida > Dioscoreales > Dioscoreaceae > Dioscorea > Dioscorea cayenensis. The sequence continues at coordinate 13,635,358 of NC_052480.1, read as the reverse complement.
TAATTCCTGCAGTAATAATTTCATGAGTGTGTGCCTTAATCAATTTTTGTTGTTTGCTGGTGTTTTCATGAAATTTTTCGGTGATATGCATTCTTTTTTTCATGTGTATGACATGGTTTAGGGTGTTTTCAATGTTAAATGTTGACAAGTTGGTGTCAATTTGGAGTTTTAGGCACTTAGTGGACCTGTCTCGCAGAAATTTCGCAGCTCACGCGTCAGCGTGGAATTTCCACGCGGTCAGTACAAGACTCCACGCTGGGGAGTGGCAAATCCACACCCCCATGTGCCTATAAGAATGTGAAGGGGCACTATTCATCATCTTCCATTTTAAAGAACCCTTTCATCTTCCATTTTTTTTTCACTCCTATAAACTCAAGTTTTGATCTCTAAAACCATTTGTTTTCAATTCCTTGGGGGATTAGAAGTGATTTGCCGGAGTTTGCACCGATTTTTCTTCTCCAATTTGCTCCGGTAAGCTCTCACTTTCTCCCACCCTTTCCATGTTCTTCAAGGTCATTTTCATGGAGTTTTCATGGTATTTGTGTGCTATTTTTCATAGGAAATCATGTTAGACACCTAATGAATGCTTGAGAATGATTTATGTGAGGCGTAGGAGCCCAACTCCGGCGAAATCGCCGGAGTCGGGCGCCCACGCGGGCGCTGCGGGCTCGCCCACACGCCTGCGGCGCTGCCGCAGCCCGCAGGCCACGCGCCGCGCGGCCCCTTTGGCCGAGACGCGACCCCAGCCCACGCCGCCGCGCTGCGGGCGCCGCGGGCGCGCGCAGCCGGGCCAGCCGCTCGCCGCCAGCGCCACGCTGCACTGCGCGCAGCGCTAAGCCCGCCAGCGCGCTGCGCGCTGGGCTCGCCCACGCGGGAGCGCGCGCCACCGCCGAGACGCACGCGCTGCGCTCGCCCACGCGCGCTGCGTGGGCTCGGACAGAGGCCGAATGGCCCCTGCTTTCCTCCGACTCGCCGCCTCGCGCGCGGTGCCCCTGCTTACACCGTATACATGCCGAACCGATGTTTTTTTACACGCTTTTCTTCGCAGATATGGCACCGCTGACCAAGAGATTGGCTCGTAAACGCCCCTCGCCATGACAGGGAGCCGACTCCACCACCGAGAGGGAATTCCTCGACCCCGCTCATCGAAGAACGGTTCGAGCGCTCTGAATCTCAAGATTGGACAAACTACGATTTATTGACCGGGACGCACTAGAGGATATTGGTCTTGTCAAGAGGTCGAGAGCTAGTTAGTGTGGGAGGTTGGGACCGATTGCTTGCTATTCAGAGCCCGCCGACGAGATACCACCTTGGAGGTTCTTGCCTCGCTTTTCCTTCGATCGTGATGCGCTTGATACCGCTTTTGACACGGAGGATGCCATTTGTTTCCGAGCCTTTGGTCACCGCATGGGATGTCTTTTGACCCAGCCTCGATATATCTTGGGTTATACGATCAGGACTATATTGATACTATCGAGTACACACAGCTCCTCACCGACACCCTCATGGTATCACTCAAGGGCCGGGTTTTCCATGATTTATGCGGGCGTCATCAATATTCTCCAGCCACCGAAAGGCCTCTTGCCTCACTCGACCGGGCGACAGTGTACATTCACGCAGCTTCTCACCGGGTCAAGTGATGTGTCGGGGAGATGGTACTCGGGTTCACTTCGCAGATGTATCTTTTGTACCTCCATTCCATGGTCCATGGAGTCCCTCTCCACCTAGGATTTGTGGTCGCCGATTACTTTCGCCATCGTGAGTGAGTACCTACGGTTGGGAGCATTGTTCGCGGGACCCCTATATCACCTGGCCTTATGTTCAAGATGGGTCCGATCCGCCTCGGTCGTGGGCGAGGAGAGGGTCAGAGCCCAATACCATTGGGTTTGGTTACCTCCGCTTGATGGGCATTGTGAGACGACAGTGCTCGTGTGGATACGCACTAGTGGAGTCGCCTTCCGAGGACGACGAGGAGCCTCGCCGAGGCCACGGAGGCACCATCTCGCAGCCGAGCCCGTGATCACCGAGGCAAAGACCGATAGCATCCACCCGATCCGAGTCATCTACCTCTCGAGTACACGAGCGCTCGGCTCGACTCGAGGTCGCCGCTGCTACCATCTTGGAGAACCAGGTGCGGATTCTGGAGCGACTTGATCGTATTCAGCAGACTCTCGACGAGGAGGTCTCATCCGCTTCGTACTCAGTCCGCGCCAAGACTCAAAGACCAGCCTCCAGATGTCGACGCTGAGGCGTCACATCTCATGAGACTTTTTTTATTTTTTTCATTTTATGTTTTTTATGTGTTTCATCTTTAGTTTGTGGACTTTTGTGCTCAGAAAGGTTTCACCTTCTGAGAGTTATCTTTATGCTTTCGTTTTGTTATTTGTTTGCATTCGTATTCCCTTTTCTATTTTGTTGAGATTTACTGAACCCCTTGTATTCCGTGCAGTTGGCCTTGAGAGTGATGTTGTTGATGTTTTAGTCATAGACACGATCATGTGCTTTGTTCCATGGTCGTGTGAGCTTCACAACCGTTACAATGCGCCCTTGAGATAGACTTCACCAAATGTCCATGAGGGATTCAGGGGAGTATTGTTTTAATTGCATTCCCGCACACATGTTGCTTTCATTAATACTATTTTATTGTGCTTACATGTGTACATTGAGGACAATGTACATCTTAAGTGTGGGGGAGGGTTCACTTTATACATGACTTATACTTGTGTTTTCATGAGCATGCTCTTGTTGCTAATGAAGGTTCACCTTAGGGTTAAGAGTTTAATTCTTAGTTTTTGGAGGTTGTGAACATTAGATTTTATCATGCTTTAGTTTTCATCCAATTTTCTTGCATATTTTTGTCCGATTGCTCTTGGTGCATTTTTCTCGCTCATTAGACCTATGAAGACTCTAGTTCATTATGTTTGGGACTTTAGTGTGGAAATTGTTTGTTGTTTGTACATAGGGTGGGAAAAAAGATATCAGAAAAAAATTAGAAATGGAAATTGTTTGTTGTTTGTACATAGGGTGTGGAAAGAGCTACCACCCATGGTGTATGTAGCTACTCTCATAAGTCGGATACTTGTTATGCCCTAATGAGAGAAAGAGCTATCTCATGGGATGTGTGAAAAGCTACCATCCTCAGTAGAAAGAGCTACCACCCTCGAAAAGTGTGAAAGCCACTCGGGAGGCATCTTGGGAAAGGGCTACCTTAGAGGATTGTGTGAAGCTACTACCTATTCTTTTCTGTTTTATAAATAAGTCCCATGTTAATAAGAATTTAGTAGTGGACATAGTGTTGACATGAGTTGAGCTTTTCACACACACACGCATTCGGATTTTATCATATTCATTTTTTTTATTGGATTGTTTGCTAGGGCATTGATTGTTTTTGTCTAGTGTTTTATTTTCTCCATAACTTTAGAATTTCATTCTTGTACCTTCTTGGTGAACCTAAGGCCAATCACTTCTCTTTTTATTCCCATGAGTTTAATGTTTAATTTTTGCTTGAGGGCAAGCAAAGGCTTAAGTGTGGGGGAGTTTGATAAGTGCTTGAGTGAACATGTTTTTTTATGCATGTTTTACATACATTGAGCATCATATTTTATACTGGTTTATGTCTCATTTCGTGTATTGGGTGTTCTTTTTATGCATATAGGTTGTGAAGGCATTGGGATTTCAAAAAGGGAGCGAAGATAGGCTATTATGGCATAATATTGGGAGTTCTTGTACAAATCAAGTTGGAAGACACAAGAGGAGTTCGTGTATGAGGAGATGTGTGCCAACTTCCATAGTTTTTTTGCAAGCCAAGTTATTAATGGAAGGGCACAAAGGCAGCCATGTCTCCACATTCCCTCCTCTTTGTAAAGATTTCAAGACCTTTCAAGACGCATTGATGAAGGAAAAAGCCGTGATAGCCTACCATATGATCGTGTGCCCGATCGTGTGGCCTTAAGAGGAGAATGTTTATCGTCGTGCAGTGAATACGCATGCGAAAGTACTCGTAGCATAATTGCATCACGCGCCCGCGCGGAAATTCCGCGCGACCGCGTGGAAATTTCTGCAGCCCACGCGGGCGCGTGGGGGCACGTGATAGACGCATGGTGAGGCTATAAATACACCTTTTGGCCGATTCTAAACGGGGACTTTTTATGGAGCTTTGAGCATAGACATTGAGAGAGAGACGGCTAGGGTTTGAGGAGAAGGTCTTCACCGATTGATAGGGAGTTCTTCACCAACTTTGATAGATTCCTTCGACGTCATAGCATTTTGGGGGGCCATTGGCAACCTAGCTTCGGAGAGGAATCCTTCAAGACGTAGAACTACCAATCAAGGCCAATCCGCGCAATTCGAGGGGGTTTTTCTATGGGTTTTATTGCTTTTCATTGTATTGATTATTGTTTTGTAACTAGGCCCATGGAGGGCTAAACCCTAGTAGGTATTTGGGCATGTGAACCCTAAGATTTATATTTTTTTGGATTGATTCTCTTAATGTTTCTAGTTAATCCGAGTTGTCTTGAGTTTTTAATCTTGTGATTTAATTGCTTGCTAGTGTTGTTAATCCTTGTGGTTGATTTACATTGCATGATTTAATACTTTAATGTGTGAGGTCTCCATTAGAGTTAGATTTCCAAGATTTAAAGAGGGTTGAGAGGGTGAGCCTTGAGATGGAGGAATGTCCCCTTTCCCTTTCGATTGAGTGTTTCCTATCTCCGTATTCCATATTCTCTTTGCAACCATATTTGGTGTGAGGCGTGAGATTGCTCGATTTCTCCGCCCGGACCTTGTAGGGGGTTAGGATCCTTCGCCGGGAATTAGGGTTGGATCTACATTTAGGAATCGGTTTCACTCTTAGTTTTCCTTAGAGCATATTGCGGTCATATGGGGTGTGAAGTGTTGAGATTGGTCGATTTCTCCACCGGGACCTTGTAGGGGACTAGTGCCTTTTGCTTGGAGACAAGGATTGGTTATCGTTGGACTACCTCGACTCATTAGACTCGATTCTAGAGCATTTAGTGAATCTTGAGCTTTAAAGAAGATCTTAGGGGGATCATTGCCCGAATACCTCATCCTTAGTGATTGAGACTCTTCTACTTTATTTCTTGCATACTTGTTTGCTTTGCTTGCAATTAGTTCACTCCATTATATTAACTGATTCCGACTAGATAATTGAGAAGTGGTTATTACTAGTACTTCTGTTCCCTGTGGATTCGACTACCCGACTCACCGGGTAATTATTACTTCGACACCCGTACAATTGTGATTCACGCACGCATATTCGGACGTGTCAGTACGCAGCTACAGTGTTTCTGCTACAGTACCGAGGGTTGTGAAATTCTAGCAAACCTCACGGGCATCCATGCGGGCGCATGGAGCCCGTGAAGCTCACAGCCAAATGTCCGCAGCATAAATAGTGATCAACTACAGTAACGCTACAGTGCTGGGACCCCAAAAATGCCGTTTTCGATGTCGAATTCATCCAATTTGCATTTTTGAGCTACATTCGGCACATTTATGATCTGCAACACCAAAAGAACAAATTTATACTCAAACGGGCATCAATTCATCAAGATATACACAAATAATACAAGATCAATACGTATAAAATACGTACATTTAGGCGTTTATCAAACATCCCCACACCTAAGCGTTTGTTTGTCCCCAAGCAAACACACATGAAAGAATAGGGGCAAGAAGATAAATGGCTAAATATACAACCTCAAGCTCAAGTAGTGAAGAACCCCACAGGCACAGATGAAATGAAATCAGGAAAATGAGTTGCAGAGTAACCAACTCAGTAGAGATAGTCATGAGTCCTCTAGAGTGCTTTCCTCGTGAGTGTGTGTAAATACTTCATCCCTCGCTCTCCCTCTTCACGCCACATTCAATGACTACCGATGTTAGAAATGTTAAAGACGCCCTCAATAATGAGTTAAGAGTCCTTCGGTCCACAGTCAACACTTCAATTTCTAAGTGAATGCATGAAAGAGTTCAAGAGAACACAGACTCTTTTTCTTTTTTTCTTTTTTTTTTTTTCGAGTCCGGCTAACGTAGACTGCACAAAAATAACTTATAATCTTTCGGAAGGATGCACATGCTCGATTAGGCACAAGAGCCACCCAACCTACTTGATTACAGTCTACATAGAGCGCATTCATGCTAAATTAGCGGAGGAATCTCGACATAAACTCATTTTTCTCAATACATGTCTCCGGAGCACTTTCATGCAAAAACTTCACTTAGGGATAAAGTAAAATGAACAAAAGGACCAAAAGCTCTTAAAAGACCATTGAGGGATTAATTTACCACTCTAACACTTTAAATCAAAGTAGTGGGTTAGCTGGGGCAAACAAGGTAGAAAGTACTTGTGTCAAAGTCGTGAAGAAAAACACTAGAAAGAAAAACATGACTTCCTTATAGCACAAATAACACTACAACTCATTACTATCATTCATTCAAGCCAGGAGGTTCTTAACAATAAATCATAGCTATCACCGGTGAAGTAAGCATGCAAATAGCCCATCCCCACACCTAGAATTGTACATTGCCCTCAATGTACACTAATCAGCAGAACATGGTGTAGAATTCATAATAATTAAATCAAGCATGAAAGGGAAGGGTAAAGAGACTGCCGCATTTTGTTGATGAAGATTGTGCAATACATGCATGAACAAGGGGTAGGTTCAATTCAATTCTTAAGGGGTGGTGAGAATGAAGCTCATGTCCTGATAATCCTGCAAATGTCAAAAAAAAGTATAGTTCATCTCACCAATGAATATGTAGGGAGAACACACAAACAAAAACTCTAAAAACTATGAAAACAAAGTCCATGCAAGTCATTTGTTCAATCAATGTCATGATGTTTAAATCTCTCTAGTGCAAGTGTTTCTGGGGGTTTCAAGGATGCTACAAGTGTCAAACAAATTCAAGATAAGCAACATTCAAAAAGTTCTTGTAGTACGAGTCGAAATTTGGCAAGAATTTCCCCAGATTTTGAAGCCCAAAAATTTACAAACCATGGATAAAAATTTAAATAAATTAAGGATCAAACAACCATACAACATTCCTCATGGTTTAAAGTAAGATATGCATGCACAATCAAGAAGAAGAGGCAAGGTTGCTCCAAAACAAAAACTAGGGCTTCAAAGCTTGAATCGATGAAGATCGGTGAAATAGATGGTAAAACTTCAATTAATCCACAAGATCTAAGTTGGAAGAGGTAGGGGAGGAGTGAAGAGGAAGAAAAATGAAGAAAAATGGTGAAAGAATGAAAGAAAACGGATGAAAAACGAGTGAGAACAAGGGAGAGAAAGGTGGCTACATAAGGCTGGAAATTTCAGCCCGCAAGCCATACGGGCTCCATGCGGGCGCATGGAGCCCGTGAGGATTTGCTCCTTCTCTAGCCCATGAGGTCTGAAGCCTCACGGGCTGCCTCACGGGCGCATGGCATCCGTGAGGCCCCTGGGGAGCAGAAAAAAATGGTCCATACGGGCCGTGATACAGCCCGTATGGACTCGGAAAAATAAAATTTTGGCATGGCTCCCATGTAACTTAGAACAAAACTAGTTTACAACATCTATAACACCAAAATATGCATTGAAACACAACCAAACAATGTCAAAGCACTAGATAAGATTCACAAATATAAGACAAGCATGGATCATTCAAACAAACAAAAATACAAACACAACACAAACACAAGCTTTATGAATAAACTCAACAAACATGTAAAATACGAAAAATGAAACATGAATAATTTGAAACTTGGGTTGCCTCCAAAGAAGCACTTGTTTTACGTCATTAGCTCGACGTACCTCTTTCTTACCTTAGGGAGGCTTGAAGACGGTATGTTCATCCCGGCTAGAATTGGCATAAGAACTACCGAAAAAATGAAACGTACCTTCCGGGATGGTGTCAAGTTGAAAGCCAAGCATAAGTTACCTTTTGACCTCCATGGAAAAAAAGCTTGGGCCCGGAGTTGTGCAATTTAAACTTGAGGCTCCTTAGATGGCTTAAGCATCCTCCCCACTTCTTCCGTTGTCCCGCAAGAATTCCTTTTGAGTAGCCCACCACAAAGTTGCTTGGGCCTCCACGGAAAAAGGTTCGGTCGAGAATTATTCAAAGTTGGTATGGGTGGGTCCTTGGACGGTTTCAACCTCCTACCCAAATTTTCTTCCTCGACCAAAGTCAAATTGCCTTGAACTACCCACAAGTGTTGTTTGGGCCTCCAAGGGAACAAGTTTGGTTGAGAACTTGTCAAGCTTTGCATAGGTGGATTAATTAGAGGCTTCAACATCTTATCCATAATTTTTCTCTCAACCCTGTTGTGATGAACTTCAATGGCCCACAAAGTTTGCTTCGGCCGCCAAGGAAAAATCTTTGGTTGGGAATTGTCCAAGCCCGGCATTGGTGGGTTCAATGATGATCTTAGCTTAGTACCCACATCTTCGAATACAATTCCCATAATTTTATTTTTGCACTTTACTAAAATTGATGGATGGATGGAAAAATCAATGTTGAGGCAAGTAGCATCTTCAAATGTGGTCGATGGAGTTTCTTCTGCTTCCTCACATGTTTCCTTAGCCATGATGCCATCCTCCCCCTTTTCTTCTTCAATTTCCCATTAAGGTGGAACTTCTACTATTTGCTCAAAAGGTATTGATGCTACATCACTTGCTTCTTCAACGTCCAACACCTCAATATCGGTTTCCACCTCAATTTCACTGCTTTTTCTCTTCATTCATTGTACCATTTTCAGATAGGGGCAACTATAGTTCGTGGTAACTCGGTCGATATGTTAGAAGACTCAAGCAATCATGTTCACCATACTTTGAAAAAGATGGTCGGGCATTAAAAGGTGCAGTATCCATGGATTTAAATTCAGCATCAGTTTGCATCATGAATCTTGCGAACACATCTTGCGTATTGAGTCCCCATTCATTAAGTTGCTTAGTATGAACAATTGGAGGATGATAATGCCACGAATCTTGAGGGGAGGGTTCTTGTAGCAATCCCTGGTGAGGGTACTCCCATTGTTGAGTATGATGATGTGCCGAAGAATGCGGGTGTCCTCCCCAATATGGATTATAAACATCAGTGCACTGATTGCTAAGGCTTGCCCTCTTGGCATCCAATTCTTCCATTTGCTTTTCAAATGCATACATTTTAGCGGCCAATAATCTTTCTTGAAAATCCATGGCCGGATCGCTTCGGTGTGCTCTCATGGCACTTAATTCTTCCATCTCATTTTCAAGCGCATACATTTTGGCCGCCAATAATTTTTCTTCGAAGTCCATGGCCCTGTGTAATAAAAAGAATAAAACTAACAATAGTAATCTATCAAAGAAAAGATAAAAGAAACAAAATAAATATTTACAAAGATAGATATTTACAACAACAAAGATAAATAACTAGAGCAATAGACTAAAGGTTTTCCTAGTATTCCTTGTGTCCCCGGCAACGGCGCCAAAAACTTGATGAGCGATCCGCAAGTGCACGGAGTCGTCAAGTAATACCCCTCGTGCGAGCACGAGAGGGTCGTATTCCCTGGGCCCAAGAATCTACTCTTACTTCCTCTTTGCGTATTGTCTAGCTGAATGATTCGAAGGGTTTCTCTAATCTATTACTTGAAATAAAAGAACTACAAATGGAGTCTATGATAAGGTAGGGGTATAATATCAGGGGAAAGAAATGGTCACGGATGCGGATTCCCTAGGGGCTACTAAAGTGCAAAGGATGCTAAGAATGTCATGCAATTGAAGGTTTGGACCTTGAGATTTCCTAAATTAGATCAACCCGATGGTCACGGCGAATTAACCCCTAATCCGGTATAAGTATTGACACGCAATTCCTTCCCGATCAAATCCTCATACGATTGCATTAACAAGTGGGGAAAATCCCTAATTAGGGCCGGAACACAACTTGGTCTAGCCCCTAATGGTGGAGGGGCTGACAATACCCGATGGTCACGGCGTATTCGCATACATGAATCCCTTCCAAACTTGGTGTGTCTAGTACAAGGGCGATGGTCACGCTACCAAGTACAACCCTAGCAGCTTGGTTTACTGTAGTTCTCATGTAAGCAACACATCAAATGCACCAAGAATGAATCACAAAAACACAACAATTGCAATAGACAAAATTAAATCATCCAAATACACAAGTTCACCCCAAGGTTCACCGGTATCCGGTGACTTTGGGGCTACTCGTCCATGCAAACAAATACAAGCAACAAGTCCATGAAAATGACTACAAATGGCATAAGAAAACTCCCTCAAACAATAGAAGTAGGAAGACAAGCCAAGCTAGGTGGAAATGCTTCCACGGACGCCACGATGGGGGCGGCTTCCCTCGTCGTCTACAAACTCCCAAAGAAGAGATCGATGAAGATCTAGCCAAAACCGAGCTTCTCCCTTTGATTTTCCTTCTCCAAAACGTGTGATCTTCCCTCCTAAAGACTGGTGAAAATCGGCTCCAAGAACACTCCAAAAAACTCCTCCCCTTGCCCTAGAAAAATCGGTTTTATTTATATCCCGTCAGTCCATGCGGGCGCATGGAGCCCGTGAAGCTCACAGCCAAATGCCCAGAAAACGTGACGGTGCTACAGTACTTAGCTACAGTGTTCCCGCTCATGTTGTTTCTTTTTATCTCTACAGATCGAGGGTTGTGAAATTCCGAGCCAAACCTCACGGGCATCCATGCGGGCGCATGGAGCCCGTGAAAGCTCACGACCAAATGCCCGCAGAGATAAATAGTGATCGACCACGATGAACGCTACAGTGATGTGGCCCCAAAAATGCCGTTTTCGATGTCGAATTCATCCAATTTGCATTTTTGAGCTACATTCGACACATTTATGATCTGCAACACCAAAAGAACAAATTTATACTCAAACAGGCATCAATTCATCAAGATATACACAAATAATACAAGATCAATACGTATAAAATACGTACATTTAGGCGTTTATCAGAAACTTTCATCTATGAGCCCCCGTGAGGTAAGACAAGGTACATCAAGCTAAGTGACGTTAAACAAGCGCTTTTTGGGAGGCTACCCAAGCATTTACTATTTTTCTAGTCGTTAGGTTAGTGTTTACATGAATAAGATTTTGAGTGTTGGTGTCTATATGTTTTTGATGCAATGCTGTGATTTTCTTGTGGATTATTTGGTTTTATCATGTGCTTTAATGTGTTTGGCGAAGTTTTTGAGTGTTAGCTAGTTTCTCATGTTTTTGCTGGTATATTTTGCATGATAGGGCAGGCTCTGAGTGTATTTACATGTTCAAGAATTTTCTATAGAGCATACAGAGTTTTCTAAGGCATTTAGAGAAAACTCACGGACGTGTGGAATTTCTACACGCCGTGGGTCTCTACTGTTAGCTCATCCAGAGAAGGCACAGTGGGGTGGACTCGCCCCTGTGAGTGACCTTGTGACAGTTACACGCCTGTGGGTAATTTTCGGATGGGCGTGTGTCTTCCTGCAGAGACTTAGAGATTTTTCTCGAGAAGACACAGGGACGTGGACTTGCCTTTGTGGATGACCATGTGATAGCCACACGGGCGTGGGTAATTTCCACACGCCCGTGTGGATCTCTGCGGAAGTGTTCTCCTCTATCCCAAGAATACACAGGGGTGTGTGAGTGTCCTTGTGAGCTGGGCATTTGAATGTCTAGGCCCATGTGGAATTTTTGCATCGGCGTGGGTTATACTTAGAGAATTTTTTTCGGATGGACAGTGGGTCGGATGCACGGGCATAGGTAACTTCCACATGCCCGTGTGATGGCATGCAGAACCAGTGAATGTTTTCCCAAGAGCACACAGGGCCGTGTGTTTGCCCCTGTGAAGTTCTCTTATGAAGGCACATGGGTGTGGGTAATTTCCACACGCCCATGTGGTTGTGCAAAACTCCAAAAGATACGAGTTTTTCTTTAAAATCTCTTTGAGTTTCTTCTCCATTACACCTTTAATCACTTAAAGAACATTCTTGATTAGTTGCCCGACCTCGTACCGCTGATTTAGAGGGTTTTTTATTCAATTTTCAGGCTGATTTTGAAGTTTTCATACTCATTTCATCGGTAAACATTATATCCCGCTCTTATTCGCCATTTCTTGTTTTTATCGGATTAAAGGTGGTGGTGTGCTGGAATTTTTACTCTAGAGGGGCTTATGCATGTTTAGAAAGAGTCTAGACGTAGTTTCAAGTTGAATCGTTAGAGTATTAACATGCGGCCGTGCGATTTTCACGCCCCGCAGATCCACACGGGCGTGGGGAATTTCCACATGACCTTGTGGATTTCTGTAGTATTGTTCCTTGAGCTTCTTTGATCATTTTCTTCATGAATTCTTGCAGATATGGCACCTTGTTCAAAGAACCAAGAGGGTAAGTGTCCTAGGGAGACTCCACTTGAGCTAGCACACATTGAATTCTCGAATCCTAAGCATCAGACTCAATTTGAGAGGTTATCGGGACTCAAGTTTGGACATTCTCGCTTTGCGGATTTAAGTGTGCTGATAGAGGTTCAGTAAAGTGATGAGTTAGCTGATGAAATTGATGAGATGTTAGCTGTGGGAAGCTGGAGGAGATTATTGTCGATCTGAGAGCCAGTTATCCGCACATTGACACTGGAGGTGCTGTCGTCCATCGAGTTTGATCAACCGAATAGGGGATTTGACATCATTGATGTCATGCAGTTCAGAGCTTTCTGATGTCAATTTAGCATGAGTGTCACTGAGTTTTTAGTTCGCATGGGCTTGTATGACGAGACAGATACATAGGAGTATAGACACTTGCTGATGGATTATCCCGGCACCTTGATCCCACAACAAACATATCGAGCTTTATATGGATAGGGGTAGTATGAACCAGGATTGTCTAAGGCCTTATGTTTGTCCCGGCCAAGCTACAGTTATTTACACTCAGTCCTTAGGAGATCTGTGAATGGCCGAGGCGATAACATACGTGTTTTGAGCCAGCAGGGGTTACTCTACTTATATTCCATGGTTCGGACCGTGCCGATTCACCTGGGGCATGTTGTGGCAGACTTCCTGAGATACCAGGACAAGAATGGTAGAGTGGGAGTATTATTCGCTTGCCCTTACATCACTAGACTCATCCTGGGGATGGGCCATTTGGATGCTATTCGAGGTGCCGAAAGGACAGTTGTCCCTTTCCCTCTTGGACTCGATACAATCAGGATGATGGGATTAGTGCTCATATATGGGCTTGGAGCTTATATTGTGACTACATATATCGCAGAGAGCGCCGAGGGTGGAAGAGACACAGTGGAGAGTTCTGCATCGATGAAGATCAAGGTTCTAATACGTATGCCTCTTCATTCTGAGCCTATGATCATCTTGAGAGGCTCGAGGGTGTTGTGGTTGAGCTTTGGACCGAGATTGCTGAGGTCCGGGCTACACATGTTACACAGTACGCAGGTATGATGGCGCCCATGCAGCAGTTATTAGAGCGAGACGCGTTCCCACCTTTCATCAGGAGACTTCCGACCCCTCCGACCCCTCCAGCATCAACATCACTATCTCCACCACCACCATTAGATTTAGCACCCGCAGCACCAGCAGAGCCGACACCGGATGACACTGACGCTTAATTTCACTTTTCTATCTCTTTACTTTTACATTATTTTGTTAGACTTGTACACTCAGAAAGGATCTTCCTTTTGAGTTTATCTTTTATTTTGTCTCAAGTTATATTCATTGCTTTATCTTTTATATACTCGAGTTATTTTTGATTTATTAAGCTTCATTGAATCCCCCTTGTGTATGCATGTAGATGGTCTTGTCAGTATGGGAATTGAGAACTAATCATGGACACGGCCAAGGTGTTTTGACACTTGGCCGTGTGTGCTTCACAACCCATCAGAACTTCACTCTTGTGGATTTAGCTCCATCAAATGCAACACTAGTAGTCAGGGGAGTATTATTTCGATTACTTCTCCCACATATATATTCTTTATTGGTATACATTATTAGTGAGCTTGCATGTGTACATTAGGGACAATGCACAACTTAAGTTGGGGGGAGGGGAGTTTCACAGTGCACATATCTTTTATACAAGTTTTGATTGACATACATGCTCACGTAGTCAGTGGCGGTTCATCTTAGTTGCAATGATTGTATTCATGAGTTTAGGTGAATTTTTAACATTGAATGTTCATCATGGTCTAGTTTCTACTTGCATTTCTCAGAATTTTTGGCTGATTGACACTTGTTGCACTACTTGCTCATTAAACTCTTTTGGAAACTCAAGTTCGTTGTTAAAGGGACTAGTTAGTGTTATTTCTTTTGAAAATGTTGTGAAAAAAATGGAAAAAGAAAAAAGAAAGAACAAAATAGTTTTTATTGTTTAGTTGTGCATATTGGGTAGAAAGAGCTACCACCTATGATGTATGTAGCTACTCTCATAAGTCGGATACTAGTTATGCCCTAATGAGAGAAAGATCTATCTCATGGGATGAGTAAAAGCTACCACCCTAGTAGAAAGAGCTACCACTTCGAAAGTGTGAAAGCCATCTTAGCGGTGCTTTAGAAAGGGCTACCTTAGAGGATATGTGAAGCTACTACTTTCTTTTTGTTTTGTACATTTTGTAGATAAATAAGTCCCTTATCCTTAGAATATTTAGTAATATACTTTGGGTTGATTTGAGTGAGTTTACACACACTTACATGATTTCGGGTTAGTTGTCCTTTTTGATTCAAGTTTTTAGCTAGAGCATTGATTTTTTGTATTTAGTGTTGAAATTTCCTATACTTGTAGAATGCTTTCCTTGCATGCTTTGGTGAACCTAAGGCCAGGCACTTTAAATATTTCCTTCTTATATACTTCAATGTTTTAGTTTTGCTTGAGGACAAGCAAAAGCTTAAGTGTGGGGGTGTTCGATAAGTGCTTTGTGTGTTAAGAATGTGAAGTATTCTTTCCTTAAATGAGCATTACTTTTATCTGATTTTAGCACAAATTCATGTGTATTTGTGTTCTTTTGTGCATGTAGGGTTGTGAAGCTAAGAATTAAGAAAAGAAGCCAAAAGTAGATCATGAATGCATTATTTGGAGGAATATTGGAAGGAACAAACGCGAAGACACAAGTTGGGTCAAGGATACGTGAATGTGTGCCAACCTCCATGTATTCGAGCAATTACAATGAGTTAGAGGGGCACAAAGACAGTCACATTTGTGTATTCCGACTTGTGCATTAATAGAAAGATCTTCACCAATGAGGCTTTTTATTGAAGAAGCATTACGATCTATGGCATAGATGTGTGCCCGTTTATGTTGCCTCGATGAAAAGTGTGGAATTGGGAGTGTTTTGGCGGATCACTGTAGCAGGTTATTATAACAATTAACCGTAGCAAATCACTGTCCAACTTCTCTCCAACTTTTCTCCATCTTTTGAGAGGCCTTCGGCTAGGGTTTAGAGGGGCTTTTGGCAAGTCTTTGGAGTGGTTCTATGGCTTCAACACCGCACTCCACTTGCGAGAAGGTCATTGGGGTAGCTTTTAACAACATCGATCAAGCGAGGTGTGCCCTAGGCCGGATAAGGGGACCTTTGGAGGAGACGAGGCTACACCACAAGACCATCGACATGACTAATGAGGGGGTTTTCCTATTGACTATTTGTTTTTACTTTCGATTTTGCTATTGATTGTATCTTGCTCCATGGAGAGCTAAACCTCCTAGTGGGTACTTGGATTTGTGAACCCTGGATGTATTTGTTTCATTAAACCTTTTATTATGCTTTCCTTAATTGATGTTTTACTTGTGTTCCAATCTTGAATTCTTGCTTGATTGAATACTCCCTTAGAGTGACACTAGGGTTGAGAGTTCACCTTGGTAACCCTTGTGAGTGAGTGACACACCATGAAGGTTAGACAAAGCTAGATTGGAGATGGTTGAGAGGGTGAGTCGAGAGGTAGCGAAGCGTCCCCTTTTCCCTCTGGTGTGATTTATCCTACATCTATTTTCTAGAGTTCTTTGCGGTCATAATAGAGTGAAGTGCTAGAGGATGATCTCCGCTGGGGCTTAGTTGCCCAAGAGACAGAGTGAAGCGTTGAAGTGAACTCTAGTTTTTTGGGGCTTAATTATAACTTGGGGCCTTTCACCTAGACCAAAGGGTTAGGTCTACACATAGGAATAGAGTTTATCACTTGGAATCCCCAGAACTCCATGCAACTTTATACAGTATGAGGTGTTGAGACTGTTAGATTTCTCCGCCAGGGCATGGTATAGAGTTAGTCATGGTTGACCTTAGATTTGAGAACGTGTATCTTAGGATGTCCATGACTCATTAATGGATTAGTTAGAAAGCATAATATTTGGTTTTGCACTTGAAGAAATACTCCTAAGTGGAACAATATCCGAGTACCCCACTTTATATCAATTGCCTTTCTTCTCACTTATTTATGCTTCTCTTATTTGTTCATTTATTCTTGTTTATATCACACTTTATCAACATAATCATTATTCCTTCTTCTCTTGGTTAAGTAGCTACACTAGTATGTTTATTCTCTACTCCCTGTGGATACGATACCCATTCACATGGGATTTATTACTTCGACAAACCCGTGGCCTTGCGGGTCACATGCAAGGAGTGCTGTCAGAGATTCAGCAAGATCCACTGCTAGAACCACATTTAGAGGAGGTTGAAGACACTAGGGAAGCCATCTCTTGAGTGGAGTCATTGGAAGCTCTTCTACAACGAATTCCAAGTGACATTCGGCCTCCGACCCATTGAGGGAGTTTGTCATACTGTACTTAGGTGTTTTCTTGGACTTGATTATGTATTTTGCTTGAAGGGACAACTAAACCCCGACTGTCACCGGATGTAGGTGAACCTTGGGGGTGAACTTGTATGGATTGTATGCTTTGACTTATATATTGCATTTGGTATGTTTGTGATCTATGCATTGTGTACTTTGATATTTTGGTATACATGAGAACTTTGTGTATCGATTTTCAGGTTATACTAGGTTGTATAACCATTACCCTTGTATTAGATACACCACCCTTAGAAGAAATACATGTACAAATATATCGTGACCATCGGGTATTTTGTACCCCTTGACACACCCCTTGTGTGTGACCCGCAAGTGCACGGGTTTGTCAAAGTAATAATTCTCAAGTGAGTGGGTTATTGTATCCACAGGGAATAAGGCATAGAAACACAACGATTGCTACTTAATTAAGCGAAGATGGAACAATAATGGTGTTGATGAAATGTAATGTAAACAAGATTAAAGAAAAATAAGAATGAGAGACACAAATAAATGAGAGAAAAGGAAATCGATATGAAGTGGGGCACTTGGACATTGCTCCCCCTAGGGTTATCGCTTTCAAGTGCAAGACCAACTATTATGCTTCCTAACCGATGCTCAATGAGTCATGGAAATCCAAACAAATCACGGTCCCAAACCTCACGGTCAACCGTGACTAGCTCTCCATGGAGCAATATACAATCAATATGAAATTGAAAGTAAAAAAACATGAAATCCATAGAAAAAAACCCCCTCAGTATTCATGTTGATGGTCTTTTGGAGTAGCCTCATCCTCGCTAAAGGTCCCTTTGTCAAGCCTAGTGCACACCTCGCAGGATCGGTGCCGATGAAAGCTCCCCCAAAAATATGTTCTAAAAGAAACACGGTGTTGAAGCTGTAGAACTAATCCAAAAGCCTTGCTAAAGCCCTCTAAACCCTAGCCGCAAGCCTCTCAAAAGATTAAGAAAAGATGGAAATAAGGATACTGAAATCGGGTTGAATCACGGCTTTATAAAGAGCTGGAATTGGGAATCTACAAGGGCATATGGAAATTCCACATGCCCTTGTGGATTTTCTAGAATTCTGATTTTCTCGGGGCCATGAACGATAATTGCTACAATAAATTAGTACAGTAACATGCTACGCTCCCCCACACATTTATGCCGTAGATCGCGTCGCTTCTTCAGGTAAGAGCACATTTGACGGGAATCTTGCTAACTTTGCACAAGTCAGAGCACATGAGTGTGACTGTGACAATGCCCCTTGCGTATGTCCTGCAAGTGCACGGGTTTGTTGATGTAATAAATCCCAGGTGAGTGGGTATCGTATCCATATGGAATAGTGAATAGAAACACAATGATTGCTATTTAACTATGATGACAATGAATTAATGGTAGTGTGAATAAAATTGATATAAATAGAGATAAAAGAAACAAGAAAGAGAGGCATGATAAAATGAGAGGAAAGACAATCGATGTAAATGGGGTACTCGGATATTGTTCCACCTAGGATAATCGTTTCAAGTGCAAAACCAACTATTATGCTTCCTAACTAATGCATTAATGAGTCATGGAGATCCTTCAATACACGGTCCCAAATCTAAGGTCAACCGTGACTAATTCTATCGACATCCCGGAGGAGAAATCGAGCAATCTCCACAACTCGCACTGGTATAGAATTGCAATGTGTTCTAGGGATTCCAAGTGATAAACCCTCTTTCTAGATGTAGACCTAACCCTTTGGTCCAGGTGAGAGGTCCCTAGTCACAAATAAGCCCTAGGTGCTAAAATCACTTCAATGCTTCACTCCGTTGCCTCTGCAACTAAGCCCCAGCAAAAGGTCATCCCTTAGCCCATTCACTCTACTATGACCATAAAGAACTCAAGGAAATGAAGGTAGGATAAATCACATCGGAAGGGCAAGGGGACGCTCTGCTACCTCTCGACTCACCCTCTCGACCCTCTCCAATCTAGATTCGTCTAACTCTCGTGGTGTGTCACTCACCCACAAGGGTTACGAATATGAACTCTCAACCCTAGTATCACTCTAAGGGAACATTCAATTAATCAAGCATTCAAGATTGGAACTTAAATAAAACATCAATTAATGAAAGCATAATAGAAGGTTTAATGAAAAAAATACATCCTAGGGTTCACAAACCCAAGTACCCACTAGGGGGTTTAGCTCTCCATGGAGCTAGTTACAATCAACAATCAAATTGAATGTAAAAATAAATAATCCATTGAAAAACCCCCTCGGTGTTCATGTCGATGGTCTTGTGGAGTGGTCTCGTTCTCTCCAAAGGTCCCCTTATCAAGCCTAGGTCAAACCTAACCGGATCGGTGGTGATGAAAGCTCCCCAAATAAGTATCTTCCAAAAGAAACACAGTGTCGAAGCCGGAGAACCACTCCAATGCCTTCTAAAAACCTCTCTAAACCCTAGCCGCTACCCTCTCAAAAGTTGGAGAAGAGATGGACAAAAGAATGCTGAAATTGAGGCTGAAAATGGCCTTAAATAGAGCTGGAATCGGGTATCCACACGCCCCTGTGGATTCTCCACACGGGCCTGTGGAATTTCCACATCAGCGTGGATAATATCCACATGCCCATGTGGATTCTCTTGAAATCACATTTTTTACCGGCTGTGAACTGTACCTATTACATTGAATTGCTACAGTGTTTTGCTACAGCACCGTACTACAGTACTGGCCCGAAAACACACCCGAATCCATGTTTTCATCGAGGTAACGTAAGCGAGCATAGATTTACATCATAGATCGATTTGCTTCTTCAATAAACAGCCTCATTGGTGAAGATCTTGTTATCAATGCACAAGCCGGGATACTCTAATGTGACTTCCTTTGTGCCCCTCGAAATCATTGTGCTAGCTTGAATACAAGGAGGTTGACACACATTCTCGCATCTTGAGCCCGACTTATGTCTTCGCGTTTGGTCCTTCTCAAAATTTTCTCCAAATAATGCGTTCATGATCTACATTGGCTTCTTTCTTTAACATTCGGCTTCACAACCCTATATGCATGAAAGTAACATAAATGCACAAGTATTAGCGCTAAAACCTGATAAAAATAATGCTCATCATACGGAAAGAACACTTCGCATTCTTCTCACACAAGCACTTATTAGATTGCCTTCATGCCCCTCCAATTTACATAATGCATTGATCATAAAGGAGGTTGGCACACACTCATATGTCTTCGATCACAACTTGCGTCTTCTCGTGTGTTCACTACAAGATTCCATCAACATAACGCGTTCTCAATCCACTTTGGCGCCTTTTCTTATCTATTTGGCTCCAGAACCCTATATTCCCAAAAAAACACAAAAACACATGCATTAGCGATAGAATCTAATAAAAGTAATGCTCATCATAAGAAAAAAACACTACGTGTTCTTAGTACACAAGCGCTTATCAAACTCCCTCACACTTAAGCTTTTTCTTGTCCTCAAGTAAAAATAAAACATTGAAGCATAAAAGAAGTAAATATTTGAGGTGCTTGGCCTTAGGTTCACCAAAGCATGCAAGGGAAGCATTCTACACGTATGGGAAATTTCAACACCAAATACGAAAAATCAATGCTCTAGCTAAAACTCGAATAAAAAAGAACAACAAATCCTAAATCGTGTAAGTGTGTGTAAACTAACTCACATCAACCACAAAGTATACTCCTCAAAATTCTAAGTATAAGAGACCTATTTATCTACAAAACATAACAAAACAAAGAGATGGTAGCAGCTTCACACATCCTCTAAGGTAGCCCTTTTCGAAGCAGCTTCACACTTTCGAGGTGGTAGCAGCTTCACACTTTCGAGGTGATAGCTCTTTCTACCGGGGTAGTAGCTTTCACTCATCACATGAGATAGCTCTTTCTCTCATTTAGGGCATTGCTAGTATCTGACTTATGAGAGTAGCTTAATACTTCACAGGTGGTAGGTCTTTCCACCCCTAATGCACAACTAAACAAATATAAAATTTTTCTCTTTTTGCTACTTTTTTTAAGCAAAAATAACACAAGAAATAACACTAAGTAGTCCTCCCTTAAACATTGTACTTGAGTTTCCAAAATAGTTTAATGAGTGAGTAGTGCAACAAGTGTCAATCGGGGGAAAATTCCTAAAAATCCAAGTAAAAACTAAAGCATGAAAACATTCAATGTTAAAAATTCTCCTAAACTCAAGAATACAATCATTGCAACTAAGGTGAACTGCTATAGGCTACTTGAGCATGTATGTTCAGTTCAGTTAAAACTTAAGTAAAAGATATGTGTAATGTGAACTTCCCCCACACTTAAGATGTACATTGCCGTCAATATACATATACAAGCACAATAAAAGGTATAACAATCAAAAATGTATTTGGGAGTATGCAATTGAAATAATACTCCCCTGAACTCCTATTAGATGGAGCTAAATCTTTGGGAGTAAAGTTCCAACGGGTTGTGAAGCACACACGGCCAAGTGTAAACCACTTTGGCCATGTCCATGACTAGTTCTCAATTCCCATACTGACAAGACCATCTGCATGCATACATAAGGGGGATTCAGTGAAGCTCAACAACAAAAAAAACAACTCGAGTATATTAAGATAAAGTAATGAAATACAACTCGAGACAAAATAAAAGCTAAACTTAGAAGGAAGATCCTTTGTGAGTATACAAGTCCCAAAATAAAATATGAAAATGAAATACGAAAACTAAAGAGCTAAAAGAAAAACGCATCAAGAGTCAGTGTCGACTGGTGTCTCCTCGGCTGTTATTGCTGTTGGCGGTGAAGATACTGGAATAAGTGGATCGACTGGTGCTGGAGTCGGTGATGATTGTGTTGGAGACGGCTGAGGGGTCCTCGGTCTTAGAACAAATGGTGAGGCAACATCCCACTCTAGTAACTACTATAGGGTGTTGAGACACCCATCACCTCAGAGTGGTGTGCAGCCTACATCATGTGAACCTCGGCGATCTTAGTCCTGAGCACCCCCACAGCACTCTCGAACCTTTCAAAATGATCATAGGCTTGAGAAGGGGAAAACATGAGTACTGGATGCGGATCCTGTGCTATAGGGGGTGCATCAGTCTCCATATGCTCGGGCTGAGTCTCGGGAACCTGCTGTGACCCCTCAGCTACATCTCTCCCATCCTTGGCTATCTCTGGGGTAGGCGTATATAGAATATATGCTCCAGGCCCGTGTCTATGCACCAACCCCATTTATCTCATCGTATCCATGCCTAGAGGTGAAGGAACGATCATCTTCTCAGCGCCACATATAGTGTCCAGCAGACCCATACCCATAACGAGTCTGGTAATGTACAGGCTTGGGAAGATGACACCAAATCTGATATACTGGCCTTAGTGACACTGATACTTGTCTAGTATATGCCCTAAATGAATCGGCTGCTGCTACACCATCAAATGTAGATACAATAGCTCTTCCCGGCTTAGGACTCCAGTATTGTCACCATGGCCATTCACTGACCTGGTCAAAATGGCATGAAGATAGCGATAGGAAGGTCGGGAAAGGAACGTGGCCTTGAACACCCCTGGCTCATATAGTCCCTGGCCACATAAAGTGCTATAAGCTCTCTAAGGAGTCAAAGTACTGGGGTAGTCGGTCGGAAGTCGCTTGTACTCTTCAGTAGCCGTAAAAGTCTTTTCATATAGGCCCAACAGAATCGAAAACTGAATGATGCTAATAACATAGTGATGTCCGAATGCCCTGAGCTGTATGGCATCAACAGTGTCAAATCTAGCATAGGATTGGTTGAACTCAAACGAGGACAGAACCTCAATTGTAAGTGCACTAATGACTGGCTCCCTGATCAACAGTAACTGCCTCTAACCACCCACTGATATGAGACCCTCAACCGCATCAGCTAACTCATCTCCCTACTATATCTCCCGCAATATGCTCGTGTCTAGGAAGTGAGATTGCCCGAACCTAAGCTTTGATAACCTCTCAAATCGGACATGGTGCTCGGGGATAGCGAATCCTATATTCTTCTCCTTAGGGGATAGCTCACATGGATGCTTGTCAGCTTGCTTCTTCAATCGGGGTGCCATATCTACAAAAATTGAAAATAAATTGATCAAATTGGCTCATAGAATTACTACTTCAGAAATCCACACGGTCATGTAGAAATTCTACACACCCATGTGGATCCACGGGGCATGAAAACCGCACGGCCGCACATCAAAAATCCAAAAATACATCTTAATATAATTTTGAACTTTGTTCTAAGCATGCAATGATCATCTAATCATTGAAACGAAGTAGCATTCTCCATTTTAAGCAATTAAAATCAATCATGGCGAAGAAAAAGAGATAAAAAGGGTTTACTGATGAGATGAAGATGAAAATGTAAAAATCAACCAAAAAAAGCAAGCAAAACCTCTCTACATAACGATGCGAGGTCGAGAGAGTGGAAGGGTGCGATCTATGAAGGTTTGGTAGTGAGGAGATGAAGAAATGCGAAGAGGCTTTAAGAAAACCCTCATTTCTTGGATTTCTATATATCCACACGGGCGTGTGGAAATTACCCATGCCCATGTGACTCCACAGGAGAGCTCCACAGGGGTAGACGCATGCCCTTGTGGTTTCTTAGGATGACACCTTTCTCCTCTGAACACACCTACATGGGCATGTGGAAATTCCCCACGCCCGTGTGTTCGACCCACGGGGGCAGACGCACGCCCATGTAGTTTCTCTGTCCCACTGAGAAAATTCTCTAATTGTCTCACACGCCTGTGTGAAAATTCCACACGGGCGTGGATCTTCACAAGGCCATTAACAAGGGGCCATCCACACACCCTTGTGTTTTCTCAAGATGGAGGAGAACTTCTCTACAGAGATCCACACAGGCATGTGGAAATTACCCACGCCGGTGTGTTTGGCACATGATCATACATAGGGGAAGACGCACACTCCTGTGTATTCTCGTGATAAGTATCTAAGGCTCTGTAGAGAAACACAAGCCCATGTGTAATTAAAACACGGGTGTGTAACTATTGCAAGGTCGTTTATAGGGGCAAGTTCACGCCCCTCTGCCTTCTCTGGTTGAGCTCTTAGTAGAAACACACGCCGGTTTAAAAATTCCACACGTCCGTGTGTATTCTCTATATGACTTATAAAAGTCAGCAGGCTCTATAGAAAATTTCTGAACATATAAACACACTCAGAGCCTGCTTCTACAATGCAAAATATACCAGAGAAACATGAAAAACATGCTCAAATGACTAACAACTTCGCCACACACATTTAAGTACACGATAACACCAAGTAATCCACAAGAAAATAGCAGTAATAGCATCTAAAAGATCTAGACACCAACACTCGAAGCCTTATTCATGCGAACACTAAACTTAAAACTAGAGAAACACTAGAGACTTGGGTTGCCTCCCAAGAAGCGCTTGTTTTACGTCACTTAGTTTGACGTACCTTGCCTTACCTCACGGGGGCTCATAGATGAAGGTTTCCCTCTTACCCATAATTTGGAAGCACGATGAACGTAGTCTGTTCGCTTCCCCGAAAGTGTACGGGATCGCCAAGTAATACCTCGTGCAAAGACACGAGGATCGTATTCCACGGGGCTAAGGATCTCCTATTACTCCTTCTCGAGCTATTATCTAGCCTAAGATCTTAAGTGATGGATTTACTCTGCTAAATACAAATAAAACTAAACACAAGATTTGCTAGCAAATTAGAGAGAACAAGCAATAAGCAAGCAAGAGAATCAATGAAGTGCAAAGGCCTATGGATGTGGATCCCCTTGAGGGGTTATCATGCAACATGGATGATGATTTAAAGATGCAAGGGTAAATTGGACCATGAGATTCCAAGATTAGAACAACCCCAATTTCTCGGCGAGTGAACCCTAATCCCATACGAACATAGATAGGAATTTCTTCCAAATCTACATTCCTACGATTGCATTAAGTACAAGGAAATCTCGCTCGAGAATAAACCTACTCTTCTTCGGATTAAACCTACATGGAGGGCTACCAAACACCCAATTTCTCGGCGTGATGATACAAGTATCCCCCTTCTAATCCATTCATGACCTAATACATGCGAGCAAGTCACATCTACATGCATCATTCATAAAAAGAGCTACGGATTTCTCCTTGGTGTAACACTTAGCATGAAAAACAATGGATTAGATCTCAAAATTACCCAAGCATAGAATTAACAAGTAATCATCCAAAAATACATGATAAACCCCCCAAGGTCACCCAAAAATCTCCCTTTGATCTCCCCAAAAGTCGGCCAACAAAAAGTCCTTTAATCAGCCCTAAAGTGAGTATATATACCCCCGAGGCATACGGGTCGTGATAGGGGTCGTATGGGGGTCGATAGCACTCAGAAACCCTAGATTCGCGTTCCATACGGGTGCATACGGCCTCCATACGGCCCCCATATACTCGGGTAGTATGGAAATCGGACGAACACCAAATCAATCCGGCCACTATGCAGATACGGCCCCCATACTCGGGTAGTATGGGGGTAGTATGAAATTCGCTTTTCTTCTCTTTTTGCCAAAATGATATCTTCTTGTTCTCCATGGCTTCCATATGCCCTACAAAGCAAATAATAGACGATTAAGCGCGAAACGGGCATCAAACCTCACAAAATACATGCAAAGTGCATACGATACATATATGAAAACACCTACATTTAGACACTTATCATAGTCTTTTGAAAGTAGAGGCAGAGTTGTCGAGCTTGTTACCACCCAAGGGCTCATGACAACGCCCCTTGCGTGTGACCCGCAAGTGCATAGCTTTGTCGAAGTAATAAATTCCAGGTGAGTGGGTATCGTATCCATAGGGAATAGTGAATAGGAACACAATGATTGCTATTTAACTATGATAAGAATGAATCGATGGTAGTGTGAATAAAATTGATATAAAAAGAGATAAAAGAAACAAGAAAGAGAGGCACGATAAAATGAGAGGAAAGGCAATCGATGTAAGTGGGGTACTCGGATATTGTTCCGCCTAGGATTTTCACTTCAAGTGCAAAACCAACTATTATGCTTCCTAACTAATAGTTTTGTTGTTTAGTTGGGCTTGTTGGGTAGTAGCAAAAATTTCAAAGAGGGTAGTAGCTTCACACATCCTCCAAGGTAGCCCTTTCCAAATCGGCCGCTAAAGTGGCTTTCACACTTTTGAGATGGTAGCTCTTTCTACCGGAGTGGTAGCTTTCACTCATCCCATGAGATAGCTCTTTCTCTCATTAGGGCATAGCTAGTATCCGACTTATGAGAGTAGCTTCATACTTCATAGGTAGTAGCTCTTTCCACCCAACAAGCACAACTAAACAATAAAACTATTTTGTTCTTTCTTTTCATTTTTTTCCATTTTTTTGGTTTTCAGAATTAACAAAAAGAAACAACTATAACTAGTCCCTTTTAACATCAAACTTGAGTTTCCAAAAAGAGGTAAAAGAGTGACTAGTGCAACAAGTGTCAATCAGGCAAAAATTCCTAGAAATTCAAGAAAAAACTAGAGCATGAGAACAATGTTAAAAATTCTCCTAAACTCAAGAATACAATCGTTGCAACCTAGGTGAACCGCAATTGGCTTTGTGAGCATGTATAACAATCAAAACTAATATAAAAGATATGTGCACTATGAAACTCCCACCCCCCCCGACACTTAAGTTGTACATTGTCCCCAATGTACACATGCAAGCTCACTCATAATGTATATCAATCAAGAATATATGTAGGAGAAACAATCAAAACAATACTCCCCGACTCCTAGTGTTGCATTTGATGGAGCTAAATCCTTGGGAGTAATGTTCCAATGGGTTGTGAGCACACACGGCCATGTGTCGAAGCACCTTGGCCGTGTCCATGACAAGTTCTCAATTCCCATGCTGACAAAACCATCTGCATGCATACACGAGGGGGTTCAGTGAAGCTCAATAAAACAAAAAAAAATAACTCGACTATATAAAAGATAAAGCAATGAATATAACTCGAGACAACAAAATAAAAATAAACTCAGAAGGAAAGTCCTTTTTGAGTATACAAGTCACAAAAATGGAATACTGAAAAGTAATAAAAAACTAAAAATAAAGTCAAGTGTTGGTATCAGCAGTTGTCTGCCCCTCTGCTATTTCTAGTGGTGGTGATGAGGTACACGGTGGATCAGCTGGTGCTGGAGTAGGTGATGGAGGTGCCGGAGATGCCTGTGGAGTCCTCGGCCGCAGGACAAATGATGAGGCAGCGTCTCGCTCAAGAATCTGCTGTAATGTATCGAAACGCGCTATAAACTATGTGTATTGCGCGACATGTATAGCCCGGACCTCAGTAACCTCTGTCCATAACACCCCCATTGGAACATTCTATAGCTTGAAACTAAATCCTTTTTCTTTTCAAAACCTTTGGTAGGTACTCAAAAAGGTTACTAGGGTTTTTATTTTCAACTCAATATTCAACATTTTCGAGTCCGACTAACGTAGACGTGCATCAAAAATCATTTTTAAAAATCTTTTCCGGAGGATGCACATGTCTGGTTAGGCACAAGAGCCACCCAACTACTCGATTACGATCTACATAGACGCATTCATGCTTCAATAGCAGAGGAATACTCGACATAGACTCATTTTTCTTTTCTTTTTCTTTTTATTTTTTTATTTTATTTTTATTTTTATTTATTTTTTTATTTTTTTATTTTTATTTATTTATTTACTTTCACCCTAGATCACATCTTCAGAGTATACTACATACCACAAACTAGGATTAGCTCAACAAGACTTAGAAGTTCTTAAGAAAACATTGAAGGATAGAACTTAGTGTTCTAAGGCCAAGTACTCAAAGTAGTGTGTTAAGCATACAAGAGAGTTAGAGTAGTCACATTGGCTATTCCCTGGGCATCGACAAAAAATTCAGTGCACAAGACAATACTATGGGTGAAACAGGATTCAATAAAGCATAAAAACAAGTAACTCACATCCATCATTAGTCCAAGCTAAAAGAATCTTACAAGAATGAATAAAGCCATCATTGGTAACACTAGCATGTAAACAATGTTCCTAAAACATGAAATGCACCCATCCCCACACTTAGTGTTGTACATTGCCCTCAATGTACACTAGTCATGAAAAACATGCAAGATGGAGCAATGAAAATAATTGAGGAGGGTGAAAAATAAAACTTCCCCGGTTTATCTTGTGTTCGTCGTGAGGTGTGACTCGACAAAAGGTGTGGTGAGCAACACATGTCTCGTCAGACCTCCATTAAAAACTAGGAAAGCTCACCAAATTCCCTCAATGCCCTGCAAGGCAAAAAGGGGACATCATCATTCCACGAAAATTCACAAATACAAACACAAGGGAAAGACTAGGGAAAAGTCAACAAAATACATAGATGAAAACAAAATAAAGTTCAACACCAAGAGTTGGGAGGAAGAGATCCATGCCAACTCAACAAAACACAAACATAATACATAACAAAATAAAGTAAAGTAGATAAAAAGTATCCATGCTCAAACGAGCCGCTACTCATCACAATCTGGTGCTGGTGGTGGTGGCATGGTGGCAGAAGGAGTATGCGAGGCAGAACCATACTATGAGGTAATGAAACGGTGAAAATTTGCCTCGAGTCGACGCTGTCCCTCAAGGACCTGGTGAAGCCGGGTCACGGATCTCATGACTACTCCCGACGCGACGCCCTGAATCTCTCCCTCAATCCCCCTCAGTCTCATGTCGAAGTGAGGTAATGAAGTAGTACCGGGGGTAAGAACAGGCGTGGCCTCGTGCTCGACTGTGGTGCTCTGCTGGCCGACCGGACTCACCAGCTGGCTTGGTGTCGGGGGCCTCGCCCTCATGCGCGCCAGCAACCACCAAGCCAATCGCCCGTATGTGTGCCTTCCCGAGGGGTGTCGTGCCTCCTACACAGTCATACCGCGCTCGCTCAAACAGCACTCCATGCCACGGATCAATCCGGTCACATAGGGGCCCAATAAAGATAGCTCCCAATCGAGTATACGAGCCCTGGTGAAGGAATGCATCAGCGACAATGTAGCCAAGGTGAGTAGGGTGCCTCTCAAAAATGCATACATCGTAAAGATATCGGATTGGGTGACCACCCCCTTGCTATCGGTCCGGCCCCAAAGAGAACGAGCAATCAAGGCATGAATGAATCTATGTGCGGGTCGATCATGCGTGAGGCCTTTCGGGTCGTATCTTCACCCGCCAAAGTTGCCCAATAGTTGCTCCTACCCACCTCACTCGGGAAAATCAAGCTTAAGACGTTTGCGGGCATGGATTTGATAAAATCATCATCATATATCCCCAAGTACTTGGCAAAGTCCAAATGATGCATAGTGCGCTTCCTTCCAAAAGCTTGAAAACGGATGGTGACAAATTTCTTATTCCGCACGGATTGTCCATCTTGTCGCTACTCAAATGTACTCAAGACCTCCAAGGTTAATTGACGGAAGGTTGGCTCGTTAATGGCAAAAGAGTTTATCCCAACAATTGTGTGAGAGGCAATCCCTGCACTTGACTTGCAAATCCAAGGTTGTCCACAAGTTCCCAATCAAGATAGCACAAAGTCCCGAATGGTTTTGTCTTCAATCTATCATATCTCTCTCGATGGTGGGACAATTTGAAGACGGGTTCATCGGGTGTAGGGGATGGCTCGGTAGTTCTTGGGCGCTTGGAGGCGAGCCTTTTAGTGTTAGGCATCCCTACAATGAAGAAAAACTTTGATTAAGCTCAAAGGGAGACAAGATAACTCATAATAACATGGTAGAGATAGAGGAGACTAATGAAAAATTGGGTTTTTGGGACCATACAGCCGTATGGGGCCCGTATGGTCACTATTCACACGGCAAGAGTCTCCCCTATAATCATGGAATCGAAAAATTTGTACATAAATTTGAATGAAAATTCATTCACAACATTCACATCATCCAAACCAAGCAAATTGCTAAAGAAATTCCATGTAAAAGTCTCAAGAATGCCCAAAAAAATGGAAAAGAATAAAACTAGGGCATTGAAAAAGCATACCGACGAAAACCTTGAGAAAAACAAGCTTTTAAACTCGGGTAAGATCACTAGATCGAAGTCTCCAATGGATCGGAAGAAGTTTTTTTGGAAGAAAAAATGAAGAGATTCGGCCAAGAATCGAGAGATAAAGGAGAGGAAATTTCGGTGGAGTTGAAGAGAAATGAGAGGTGGAAGAGAGAGAGAGAGAATGAGAGGCTTTTAAAGGGGGAGCCCCTGCCACCATACGGCCCCCATACTCGGGTCTGATGGGGGCACTGAGTGAGCAGCCCCTCGGCCGAGATATCCACACGACTTGACGGCCCCCATACGAGGGTCAGTATGGGGGCCGTCTAAGTGGGCACGGAGCCATCCGGATCGGCTCTGTGGTCAGCTTAGACGGCCTCCATACTACCCAGTATGGCCGTAAACCTTTAAAGGCCAATCAAATCCATGAAAACCTGCCTCAAATGATGTAAAAATGAAAAAGAAAGCTTGACGACTTCTCCAAAAACGACTGAAATGATTAAAACGACGATCTAGCACATAAATTAACACCTACACATGTGTGTCTCAAGAGGTTGCACAAATATACCACAATAAAAAAATGATGAGAGCAATGTGCCAAGTGTATGAGCATGAACTTATTCAAAAACAAACAAGTCGAAGAAATACGAAAATTGAAATGAACTAAGAACTAAAAATACGGAAAATGCAAACAAATGCCCCTGAATGCTTGGGTTGCCTCCCAAGAAGCGCTTTGTTTAACGTCCACGAGCCCTCGACGTATCTTTGTTCCTTACCTCATGGGGGTTCAAACAATTTGAAGCCACCCCCGGTTTCCATTGTAGTGTTGCTTTGGAAGTAAAGTTTCAATCGTTGCCCATTGACTTTAAAAGTGCCATTTTCCGGGTGAGTTACCTCGACCGCTCCATGGGGAAAGACTTGAGTGACTGTGTACGGGCCTGACCAACGTGATCTAAGCTTCCCGAGAAATAGTTTCAACCTTGAGTTGAAAAAGTAGAACTTGATCGCCCAATGCGAAATTGCTTAGGGTGCTTGATGCGTCCGTCGTGGTACTCTTTTACTCTCTCTTTATAGAGTCTCGAACTTTCATATGCCGTGGAGCGCCACTCATCAAGTTCATTTAGTTGGAGTTTTCTCTTGCAACCCGCGAGAGAAGAATCAAGATTTAGAAACTTTATCGCCCAATAAGCCTTATGCTCAAGCTCACTGGGTAAATGGCACGCCTTTCCATAGACCGAGATCGATATGGAGTGATTCCAATAGGAGTCTTGTAAGCCATTCCAGTAGGCCCGAGGGCGCCATCTAGATGTTCCGCCCAATCTCTTCGGGTTTTGAGACACGCTTTTCTAGGATTCGCTTTTAAGTCCCTATTGACACCCTCAACTTGTCCCACTGGTTTTGTGGATGGTAAGGTGTTGCCATTCGTGGGATACTCCATAACGCTTCGTAATTTTTGGCAAACCTGGGCATTACAAAAAAATGAGTGCCTCTGTCACTAACGATTGTACGCGTGCTACCGAACTCGAAAAATAATTTCTTTAAGAATTTTACGACCACCCTCGGCTCATTTGTTTGCAAAGCCCGGGCCTCCACCCACTTAGACACATAATCAATCGCCACGAGGATAAACTTGTATCCTTGGGAGCTTGGAAAGGGTCCCATAAAAATCAATCCCCACACATCAAAAAAACTTCACAGTGCTTGGTTCCAATTTTTGGGGCATCTCATCCCGGCGAATGTTGCCGACCCTCCGACATCCTGTCACGAGGATTGAATGAATTTTTGTGTGTCTTGAAATGTTGATGGCCAATAGAAGCCTGCATCAAGAATCTTTTTGGTTGTTCTATTTGCATCATAATGGCCACCTGTTGGTCCTGAGTGGCAATGCTTCAAAATAGTTAGACCCTCCGCTCTAGAGACACACCTTCGAGCAACCTGATTGGAGCACACTCTAAATAAGTATGGATCTTCCCAAATATAGTGTTTAAGATCAGAAAAGAATTTCTTCCTCTATTGATATGTAAACCATTTCGGGATGACCCCACCAACCAAGTAATTAGCAAAATCGGCAAACCAGGGTGGTTCCTTCTCTTCAACTTCCTGAATATTATACAGATGCTCCTCGGGGAATGAGTCATTAATGTCCTTTTCTCTTACAATTTCTGGGCCAGGGGCTTCTAACCGGGATAGATGATCAGCAGCGAGATTCTCCGCTCCCCGCCTATCCTTAATCTCAAGGTCAAATTCTTGGAGCAACAAAACCCACCTTATCAAACGGGGTTTTGCATCTGATTTGCTAAGTAGGTACCTCAACGCCGAATGATCAGTGTACACCACAACCTTAGGAAGAACCAAATATGACCAGAATTTATCAAAGGCAAAGACCACGGCAAGTAGTTCCTTTTCGGTGGTAGTGTAATTCAGTTGGGCACCCGTTAGAGTCTTGCTTGCGTAGTAGATGGGGTGGAAATGTTTGTCTCTCCACGACCAAGCACAACCCCAACCGCAAAATCACTCGCGATCACACATCAATTCGAATGGGAAATCCCAATCGGGAGCGACCATGATGGGTGCTTGATTAGCTTCTCCTTGAGCACCGTGAAGGACGCCATGCAATCGTTATTGAACTCGAATGGGACATCTTTTTCCAGTAACCTTGTTAGGGGCCCTAGCAATTTTTGAAAAAAATCCTTGATGAATCGCCTATAAAACCCGGCATGTCCCAAAAAAACTTCTTATGGCCTTCATGAATTTGAGGTGGTAGCTTTTCAATGGTAGAGATTTTTGCCCTGTCGACCTCAATTCCATCTTTAGAGATTTTGTGACCCAAAAACTATCCCTTCTTGGACCATAAAATGGCATTTCTCCCAAACTTAGCACCAGATTAGTCTTTTTCACATCGAATGAGGACCAACTCAAGGTTCTTGAGGCAAACATCAAATGAATCACCGAAGATGGAGAAATCATCCATGAATACCTCCATAAAAATCTTCCACCATATCCTCGAAAAATGGACGTCATGCACCTCCGAAAGGTAGCCGGGCGCTGCATAACCCGAAAGGCATGCGGCGATAAGCAAAAGGTGCCAAAGGGACAAGTGAAGGTGGTCTTTTCCCCGATCTTCGGGGCGATAGGGATTTGGAAATAACCTGAGAACCCATCCAAAAAGCAATAGTAAGAATGTCCAGCTAATCGCTCTAGCATCTGGTCAATGAATGGTAGGGGGAAAATGATCTTTTCGGTGGCGCTCATTTAGTTTTCTATAGTCGATACATACTCTCCACCCGTAGTTGTACGAGTTGGAATCAACTCATTTTTTTCATTGGTGATCACAGTCATACCCCCCTTCTTTGGGACCACCTGGACGGGCTTACCCACTCACTGTCTGATATCGGGTAGATAATGCCTGCATCGAGTAGCTTGATGATCTCTGCCCGAACCACTTCCTTCATGTTTGGGTTGAGTCTTCTTTGGGGCAAGGCTCTGGGCTTGTGTTCATCCGTCATTAGAATTTTGTGAGTGCAAACCGACGGATTTATTCCTTTTATATCCGCAATCTTCCAAGCAATCGCGCTCTTGTGCCTCTTTAGCATATCCACCAATCTATTCTTCCGCTTCGCTTGATAGGTTTTGCAGAGATGATGACCGGGAGCTACGATTTTCTCCCAAAAAAGCATATTCAACATGGTCCGGTAGTGATTTTTAACTCCAAGTCGGGTGCTTCCTCGGTTGATGGCAAGTAACCCTCTGCTCCAAAGCCCATCACCATGTTCTGACCCTGCAATATCATCAGAGTTGTTTTCGATACCATGGACACCAAACTCACAACATCTAGTACCACATCCAGGACTTTCATGCTCAGAATACTCGAGGCTCCACATCGGATTCTCGTACCAATGCTAACATCTGGCCCATTTCAGTACAATCCTCCAGAGTGGGATTCATGGCAGTGGATCTCTGACCCTCGGTAGTCAATATAAACATTTCGGCTAGTGACATGTTTCCTTCGCTCGCTGATGGGGCACCACTGTCCAAAAAGGTCTTAAACACTGTGTGCCAGTCACTTCCATCATAAGCTATACTAGGGTCCCCCGATAGTAAAAGTGCGTCTAGACAATCATTCGGAAATTGTGAAACATGAAGTTGGGTTTGCCCATTAATCCAGCCATCAAATCTATATACGTAGTCTTCCAACTTGATGTTCGGATTTGCCATGTATGGTGTAATCAAGGTCGATGGATTCGAACGTGTCATGCACAGTACCTTGCACAACCAAGAAAAATTGATAGAAAGTTAAGATCAAGGGAAAAGAAAAACAACAAATGAGTAAAGAATGAAATGGCTAGAGTAATAATCTAAAAGTTTCCTAGAATTCCTTAACATCCCCGGCAACGGCGCCAAAAACTTGTTCGCTTCCCCGCAAGTGTACGGGATCGCCAAGTAATACCTTGTGCAAAGACACGAGGATCGTATTCCACGGGGCTAAGGATCTCCTATTACTCCTTCTCGAGCTATTATCTAGCCTAAGATCTTAAGTGATGGATTTACTCTGCTAAATACAAATAAAAACTAAACACAAGATTTGCTAGCAAATTAGAGAGAACAAGCAATAAGCAAGCAAGAGAATCAATGAAGTGCAAAGGCCTATGGATGTGGATCCCTTGAGGGGTTATCATGCAACATGGATGATGATTTAAAAGATGCAAGGGTAAATTGGACCATGAGATTCCAAGATTAGAACAACCCCAATTTCTCGTGAGTGAACCCTAATCCCATACGAACATAGATAGGAATTTCTTCCAAATCTACATTCCTACGATTGCATTAAGTACAAGGAAATCTCGCTCAGGAATAAACCTACTCTTCTTCGGATTAAACCTACATGGAGGGCTACCAAACACCCAATTTCTCGGCGTGATGATACAAGTATCCCCCTTCTAATCCATTCATGACCTAATACATGCGAGCAAGTCACATCTACATGCATCATTCATAAAAGAGCTACGGATTTCTCCTTGGTGTAACACTTAGCATGAAAACAATGGATTAGATCTCAAAATTACCCAAGCATAGAATTAACAAGTAATCATCCAAAATACATGATAAACCCCCCCAAGGTCACCCAAAATCTCCCCTTTGATCTCCCCAAAGTCGGCCAACAAAAAGTCCTTTAATCAGCCCTAAAAGTGAGTATATATACCCCCCGAGGCATACGGGCCGTATAGGGGTCGTATGGGGAGTCGTGATAGCACTCAGAAACCCCTAGATTCGCGTTCCATACGGGTGCATACGGCCTCCATACGGCCCCATATACTCGGGTAGTATGGAAATCGACGTAACACCAAATCAATCTGCTACATACTAGACACTGCCCCATACTGGGTAGTATGGGGGTAGTATGAAATTCTGCTTTTTCTTCTCTTTTGCCAAAATGATATCTTCTTGTTCTCCATGGCTTCCATATGCCCTACAAAGCAAATAATAGACGATTAAGCCGAAACGGGCATCAAACCTCACAAAATACATGCAAAGTGCATACGATACATATATGAAAACACCTACATTTAGACACTTATCATAGTCTTTTGAAAGTAGAGGCAGAGTTGTCGAGCTTGTTACCACCCAAGGGCTCATGACAACGCCTTGCGTGTGACCCGCAAGTGCATAGCTTTGTCGAGTAATAAATTCCGGGTGAGTGGGTATCGTATCCATAGGGGAATAGTGAATAGGAACACAATGATTGCTATTTAACTATGATAAGAATGAATCGATGGTAGTGTGAATAAAATTGATATAAAAAAAGAGATAAAAAGAAACAAGAAAGAGAGGCACGATAAAAATGAGAGGAAAGGCAATCGATGTAAGTGGGGTACTCGGATATTGTTCCGCCTAGGATTTTTCACTTCAAGTGCAAAACCAACTATTATGCTTCCTAACTAATAGTTTTGTTGTTTAGTTGGGCTTGTTGGGTAGTAGCAAAAATTTCAAAGAGGGTAGTAGCTTCACACATCCTCCAAGGTAGCCCTTTCCAAATCGGGCCGCTAAAGTGGCTTTTCACACTTTTGAGATGGTAGCTCTTTCACCGGAGTGGTAGCTTTCACTCATCCCATGAGATAGCTCTTTTCTCTCATTAGGGCATAGCTAGTATCCGACTTATGAGAGTAGCTTCATACTTCATAGGTAGTAGCTCTTTCCACCCAACAAGCACAACTAAACAATAAAAACTATTTTGTTCTTTTCTTTTTCATTTTTTTCCATTTTTGGTTTTTTTTCAGAATTAACAAAAGAAACAACTATAACTAGTCCCTTTAACATCAAACTTGAGTTTCCAAAAGAGGTAAAAGAGTGACTAGTGCAACAAGTGTCAATCAGGCAAAAATTCCTAGAAATTCAAGAAAAAACTAGAGCATGAGAACAATGTTAAAAATTCTCCTAAACTCAAGAATACAATCGTTGCAACCTAGGTGAACCGCAATTGGCTTTGTGAGCATGTATAACAATCAAAACTAATATAAAAGATATGTGCACTATGAAACTCCCACCCCCGACACTTTAAGTTGTACATTGTCCCCAATGTACACATGCAAGCTCACTCATAATGTATATCAATCAAGAATATATGTAGGAGAAACAATCAAAACAATACTCCCCTGACTCCTAGTGTTGCATTTGATGGAGCTAAATCCTTGGGAGTAATGTTCCAATGGGTTGTGAAGCACACACGGCCATGTGCCGAAGCACCTTGGCCGTGTCCATGACAAGTTCTCAATTCCCATGCTGACAAAACCATCTGCATGCATACACGAGGGGGTTCAGTGAAGCTCAATAAAACAAAAAAAAATAACTCGACTATATAAAAGATAAAGCAATGAATATAACTCGAGACAACAAAATAAAAATAAACTCAGAAGGAAAGTCCTTTTTGAGTATACAAGTCACAAAATGGAATACGAAAGTAATAAAAAACTAAAAATAAAGTCAAGTGTTGGTATCAGCAGTTGTCGGCCCCTCTGCTATTTCTAGTGGTGGTGATGAGGTACACGGTGGATCAGCTGGTGCTGGAGTAGGTGATGAAGGTACCGGAGATGCCTGTGGAGTCCTCGGCCGCAGGACAAATGATGAGGCAGCGTCTCGCTTAAGAATCTGCTGTAATGTATCGAAACGCGCTATAAACTATGTGTATTGCGCGGCATGTATAGCCCGGACCTCAGTAACCTCTGTCCATAACACCCCCAACGCACTCTCGAGCCTCTCAAAGCGATCATAGGCTCGAGATGGTGAAAACATGCATACTGGGGGTGGCTCCTCTGCCCACAGGAGATGTCTCAGTCTCCATCGGTGTCGGCTGGGGCTCGGGAGTAGGCTGAGAAACCTCAGCATCATCACCCTCATCCTCAGTTATGTCTGGAGCTGGCGTAATCAAAGCATAAACTCCAGGCCGGACCCTGCGAACCATCCCCATCAGCCGCAGCGTCTCTATGCCCAAGGGAGCAGGTATACTCGCCTTCTCAGACCCTCGAATGGCATCCAGGAGACCCATACCTATAACGAGTCTCGTGATATACGGTCCTGAGAAAATGACTCCTGCTCGGACATACTGGCTCTGGTGTTACATGTACTCTGCCAGAATGTGCCCCAGATGAATCAGCTCTCTCCGCACCATGGAGTATAAGTATAATAGCTCCTGTTTGCTCAGTATTCCTCTACTATCACCATGCCTGTTCATGGATCTGCTAAGAATGGCATGGATATACCTCTATGGTGGCCGAGAAAGGCAAGCAGCCTTAGACATCCCTGGCTTATACTGCCCCTCTCCACAAAGTGTTCTATATGCTCTTTGGGGGTTAGACTGCCGGGATAATCTGTGGGTAATTGATCGTACTCCTTTGTATTTGTGTAAACCTCATCATACAAGCCCAGATACATGGAGAACCGTGTAACACTCATACTGTGATGATAACCTAGTGCTCTGAACTGCATAACATTGACACTGTCGAATCTCGAGTAGGATCGATCAAACTCAAATGATGAAAGTACCTCCAAAGTGAGCTGACGGATAGTTGGTTCTCGGATAGACAAGAGACACCTCCAGCTACCCAGTGATAACATCCCTTTGATCTCCTCTGCCATGTCTCCTGCTGATTGCACCTCCCTGAGAATGCTCAAGTCCTAGAATCGTGTTTGTCCAAACCATAGTCTAGACAAATGCTCAAAACGAGCCTGATGCTCGGGAATAGCAAATCTTATGCTCTCCGGCTCAAGGGATGATTCACGCGGCCATTTAGCAGCTTGCTTCTTTGACCGAGGTGCCATAATCTACAAGATTTGAAAGAAAAATGATCAAACAAGCTTATTAAGTAGTACTATAGATATCCACACGGTCATGTGGAATTTCTACATGCCCGTGTGGATCCACGGGGCGTGAAAACCGCATAGCCGCACCTAAAAAAAATCCAAAAATACACCATTTAATCATTTCTCACTTTGTCTTAAGCATGCATAACCCCTCTAATTGTAGAAACGAAGCAACATTAACTAGTGTCATCGATTAAAATCAAGAATTGACGAAGAAAAGAAAGAAATAGGGCTTACCAATGAGTTGAACTGAAAAACCTTGAGTCGACAGGAAAACCAAGTAAAAATCCCTCTAAACTGGCAGTACGAGGTCAGGAAAAAGTGTGAGTGTGCTCTCAGATGAATGGGGAGTGTGAAAATGAAGAGTAACGATGATCCTTTAAAAGGAACTCGCACCTCTTGGCGTTCTGTTCATCTGCACGGGCGTGCGGAAATTGCCCACGCCCGTGCGCCTTCACAGAAGAGAGCCACAGGGGCAGACGCACGCCCCTTGTACTCTAGAGATAATACTCCTCTATCCCTCAATACAACCGCACGGGTGTGCAGAAAATACCCACGCCAGTGCGCCTGATCCATAGGGGCAGCTACACGTCCCTGTGGTTTCTCTGTCCAATCGAGAGAATCATCTAAGTGTTTCGCACGCCCGTGCGGAAATTCCGCACGTGCGTGGACATTCACAGGTCCACTCATAGGGGAGAATGCACGTCCCTGTGTCTTCTCGGGATGGAGGAGAGCCCTTTTGCAGAGATCCACATGGGCGTGCAGAAAATACCCACACTCGTGCGTTTGTCAGAAGTTCGCCCATAGGGGCGAGTCCACGCCCCTGTGTGCTCTCGGGATAAATTGCTAAGCCTCTGCAGAAAGACGCACACCCCTGCGGAAATTACCCACGGGCGTGCGGTTGTCACAAGGTCACTCACAGGGGCGCATCCACGCCCCTCTGTCTTCTCGAGATGAGCTCACAATACAAATCCACGGGCATGTGAAAATTCCACACGCTCGTGTGTTTTCTCTAGATGCCTTAAAAAACTCTGCAGGCTCTGTAGAAAATTCCTGAACATGTTTACACACTCAGAGCCTGCCCTATTATGCAAACTATACCAGCAAAAAACATAAGAAACTAGCTCAAGCAACCAAAACTTCGACATATCCACATGTAAACGCACGATGACATTCAAAACCCACAGTAAAATCACAGCAAAAGCATCTAAGAATCAAGACACCAACACTCAACACTTTATTCATGCAAACACTAAACTAGCAATGAAGAAAACAGTAAACACTTAGGTTGCCTCCCAAGAAGTGCTTGTTTAACGTCACTAGGCTTGATGTACCTTGTCTTACCTCACGGGGGTTCATAGATGAAGGTTTCCCTCTTACCCATAGCTTGAAAGCATGATGAGAAAAGTCTCTTGAAGGTAGAGGTAGAGTTATCGGGCTAGGTACCACCTAGCAAAGGTTCATCCAACTTGTTCGGTTCATGCACATCCCCAATAGCCTTGGGACATTTCCGATGGTGTCTCCTCGCCCTCTTCATCTTCTGGAGCACCTTCTTCATGATCCCCGGAGTAGATGGTACTATTTCATTGAACCAAGCATCATTACTTCTTCATTTCCACCACTTGGTCCAACAAACCCTCGTACGGGACCAGATTGAATATTTCCTGCATGCATTCATCAACAATCTCATCAGTAGTATCAAGAAAGTAAAGAGTATCATTAAAGTCAAGAGAATGTCACATGGCTTCGGCAAGGCGGTAGGAGAGCTTATCATCTCCAACCCTGAGTGTCAACTCCCCATCATCCATGTCGATCAATGCCTTGGAAGTGCGAAAGAATGGCCTTCCAAGTATCAAAGGTACATCCGCATCCTCAACGATATTCAACACTACAAAGTCCACAGAAAATATATACTTATCCACCTTGACAAGCACATCTTCAATGATGCCCCTCGGATGTCTCACCATTCGGTCCGCCAATTGCAAAGTCATCCGAGTGCGCCTAGGCTCTCCCAAGCCTAGCTTCTGAAAGAAGGTATAGGGCATGACGTTGATATTGACTGATTAGTGTCTAAATGTAGGTGTTTTCATATATATATCGTATTCACTTTACATGTATTTTGTGAGGTTTGATGCCTGTTTTGCGCTTAATCATCTACTATTTGCTTTGTAGGGCATAAGGAAGCCATGGAGAACAAGAAGATATCATTTAGGTGAAAAGACAAGAAAACAGGAATTTCATACCACCCCTCATACTACCTAGTATAGGGGCCGTATGCACTCGTAAAGCGATGGAATGATTTGGAGTTATGCACCTGATTTCCATACTACCCAGTATATGGGGCTTTATGCATCCCGTATGAAACGTGAATCTAGGGTTTTTGAGTGCCATCTGATCCCCATACGACCCCTATACGGCCCGTATGTCATGGGGGGGTATAAATACTGACTTTTAGGGCAGAACAAGGGGTATTTTGCTGGGCTTATTTTGAGAGACCACTTGAGAGGCTTTGTGGGGACCTTGGGAAGGAGAAGAAGGGAAAGGAAGCTAGGAGATTATTGAAGGCCAAGGTCCAAGACTCTCAAGGAAAGAAGGCAACATCATTCAAGGGGAGATCTACCACGATTTGAAGGAAGGAGACCCGCGGATAGAGGAAGAGTCATTCGGCATTCCTTTTGTGGAGGAAGCATCATTTGGCATATATCCTACCTTCTCCTCCACCATTTCATCTAGGGATTGTCACTTATGCTTTTCTTTTGTGTTTAACTTGATTGTATTGGTTGTTGTGGGATGATGACACACTAGATCCCCAAGGCCACCGGGTGTTGGTGAACTTTGGGGGTTTTATCATGTATTTTGGATGATTACTTGTTAATTCCATGCTTGGGTAATGTTGAGATTTAATCCATTGTTTTCATGCTAAGTGCAACACTAAGGAGAAATCCGTAGCTCTTTTATGAGTGATGCATGTAGATGTGACTTGCTTGCATGTATTAGATCATGAATGGATTAGAAGGGGATACTTGTATCATCACGCAGAGAAATTGGGTGTTTGGTAGCCCT
The DNA here is from genome assembly GCF_009730915.1 of Dioscorea cayenensis subsp. rotundata. Classification (NCBI taxonomy): domain Eukaryota; kingdom Viridiplantae; phylum Streptophyta; class Magnoliopsida; order Dioscoreales; family Dioscoreaceae; genus Dioscorea; species Dioscorea cayenensis. The sequence goes on along the minus strand of NC_052480.1, from coordinate 13,594,144 downwards.
CCATGTAGGATTAAGCCGAAGAAGAGTAGGCTTACTCCTAAGTGAGATTTTCTCATACTTAATGCAATCGTAGGAATGTGGATTTGGAAGAAATTCCTATCTATGTTCGTATAGGATTAGGGTTCAATCGCTGAGAAATTGGGGTTGTTCTAACCTTGGAAACTCATGGTCCATTTTACCCTAGCATCTTTTATTCATCATCCATGTTTCATGATAACCCCTCGAGGGGATCCGCATCCATAGGCCTCTGCATTACATTGAGTTTCTTGCTTGCTTATTGCTTGTTCCCTCTAATTTGTTGATAATCTTGTTTTAGTTTAAATTGCACCTAGTAGAGTAAATTCCCTCACTTGATGATCGCTTCCCCGCAAGTGTACGGGATCGCCAAGTAATACCTCGTGCAAAGACACGAGGATCGTATTCCACGGGGCTAAGGATCTCCTATTACTCTTTCTCGAGCTATTATCTAGCCTAAGGTCTTAAGTGATGGATTTACTCTACTAAATACAAATAAAAACTAAACACAAGATTTGCTAGCAAATTAGGGAGAACAAGCAATAAGCAAGCAAGAGAATCAATGAAGTGCAAAGGCCTATGGATGTGGATCCCCTTGAGGGGTTATCATGCAACATGGATGATGATTTAAAAGATGCAAGGGTAAATTGGACCATGAGATTCCAAGATTAGAACAACCCCAATTTCTCGGGCGATTGAACCCTAATCCCATACTGAACATAGATAGGAATTTCTTCCCAATCTACATTCCCTACGATTGCATTAAGTACAAGGAAATCTCGCTTAGGAATAAACCTACTCTTCTTCGGATTAAACCTACATGGAGGGCTACCAAACACCCAATTTCTGCGTGATGATACAAGTATCCCCTTCTAATCCATTCATGACCTAATACATGCGAGCAAGTCACATCTACATGCATCATTCATAAAAGAGCTACGGATTTCTCCTTGGTGTAACACTTAGCATGAAAACAATGGATTAGATCTCAAAAATTACCCAAGCATAGAATTAACAAGTAATCATCCAAAAATACATGATAAACCCCCAAGGTTCACCAACACCCGGTGGCCTTGGGGGTCTAGTGTGTCATCATCTCATAACAAACCATACAATCAAGCAAATCATGAAATACAAGCATAGTAAGACACTCCCTAGATGAAATGATGAAGGAAGAGGCAAGAATGTGCCGAATGACGCTTCCCCCGCCAAAGGAATGCCGAATGACGCTTCCTCTAGCCGTGGGTCTCTTTCCTTCAAGTCGTGATAGATCTCCCTTGAATGATGTTGCTTTCTTGCCTTGAGAGCTTTTGGACCTTGGGCTTGAATGATCTTCTAGCTTTCGCCCTTCTTCTCCTCCCCAAGGTCGCCCAAAAATCTCCCCAATGATCTCCCAAAAAGTCGGCCAACAAAAAGTTCCTTAATCAGCCCTAAAAGTGAGTATATATATCCCCGAGGGCATACGGGCCGTATAAAGGGTCAGTATGGGGGTCAGTATAGCACTACGAAACCCTAGATTCGCGTTCCAGACGGGTGCATACGGCCTCCATACGGCCCCGTATCATTGGGTAGTATGGAAATCTGACGAACACCAACTCAATCTGCTGCTATCAGATGCATACGGCCCCCATACTCGGGTAGTATGGGGGTAGTATGAAATTCGCTTTTTTCATCTCTTATTGCCAAAATGATATCTTCTTGTTCTCCATGGCTTCCATATGCCCTACAAAGCAAATAACGGAGCGATTAAGCGCTGAAACGGGCATCAAACCTCACAAAAATACATGCAAAGTGCATACGATACATATATTAAAAACACCTACATTTAGACACTTATCAAACATCCCCACACTTAGCGTTGCTTGTCCCCAAGCAAACAACTCATGAAAAACAAAGAGACGAGAAGTGGCTAAATGCAATACCTCGGCTCAAGCAAATATAAGATTCCAAAAAGCAAAGGACAATGAAACATAGATGTTGAGTTATAGTCATTAAGCATAATAAAAAAATATCCTGTCTCACCCCTAATATGTAATGCGTGTAAGTGAATCCTTTTATCTCATTTGCCCTCGATCCGGGTCTAGCTCAAGGACTTCAATCGACATGACTCTAGATGCTAATCACTCCACATACAAAAGAATACTAAGTCTTAAACTACTAAGTGCTACTTCAATGGCCAAGTAAGATCCTTCTAATTCTATAGCTTGAAACTAAATCCTTTTTTTCTTTTCAAAACCTTTGGTAGGTACTCAAAAAGATCACTAGGGTTTTTTTATTTTCAACTCAATATTCAACATCGAGTCCGACTAACGTAGTCGCATCAAAAATCATTTTAAAAATCTTTCTAGAGGATGCACATCTCTGGTTAGGCACAAGAGCCACCCTAACTACTCGATTCATGGTCTACATAGACGCATTCATGCTTCATTAGCGGAGGAATACTGACATAGACTCATTGTTTCTCGCTTCCCGCAAGTGTATGCGGGATCGCCAAGTAATACCTCGTGCAAAGACACGAGGATCGTATTCCACGGGGCTAAGGATCTCCTATTACTCCTTCTCGAGCTATTATCTAGCCTAAGGTCTTAAGTGATGGATTTACTCTACTAAATACAAATAAAAACTAAACACAAGATTTGCTAGCAAATTAGGAGAACAAGCAATAAGCAAGCAAGAGAATCAATGAAGTGCAAAGGCCTATGGATGTGGATCCCCTTGAGGGGTTATCATGCAACATGGATGATGATTTAAAGATGCAAGGGTAAATTGGACCATGAGATTCCAAGATTAGAACAACCCCAATTTCTCGTCGATTGAACCCTAATCCCATACTGAACATAGATAGGAATTTCTTCCAAATCTACATTCCTACGATTGCATTAAGTACAAGGAAATCTCGCTTAGGAATAAACCTACTCTTCTTCGGATTAAACCTACATGGAGGGCTACCAAACACCCAATTTCTCGGCGTGATGATACAAGTATCCCCCTTCTAATCCATTCATGACCTAATACATGCGAGCAAGTCACATCTACATGCATCATTCATAAAAAGAGCTACGGATTTCTCCTTGGTGTAACACTTAGCATGAAAAACAATGGATTAGATCTCAAAAATTACCCAAGCATAGAATTAACAAGTAATCATCCAAAATACATGATAAACCCCCCAAGGTTCACCAACACCCGGTGGCCTTGGGGGTCTAGTGTGTCATCATCTCATAACAAACCATACAATCAAGCAAATCATGAAATACAAGCATAGTAAGACACTCCCTAGATGAAATGATGAAGGAAGAGGTAAGAATGTGCCGAATGACGCTTCCCCGCCAAAAGGAATGCCGAATGGCGCTTCCTCTAGCCGTGGGTCTCTTTCCTTCAAGTCGTGATAGATCTCCCTTGAATGATGTTGCTTTCTTGCCTTGAGAGCTTTGGACCTTGGGCTTGAATGATCTTCTAGCTTTCTCGCCCTTCTTCTCCTCCCCAAAGGTCGCCCAAAATCTCCCCAAATGATCTCCCAAAAAGTCGGCCAACAAAAAGTTCTTTAATCAGCCCTAAAAGTGAGTATATATACCCCCAGAGGCATACGGGCCGTATAGGAGGGTCGTATGAGAGTCGTATAGCACTACGAAACCCTAGATTCGCGTTCCAGACGAGGGTGCATACGGCCTCCATACGGCCCCGTATCTTGAGTAGTATGGAAATGCAGACGAGAACACCAAACTCAATCCATTTGCTCTACGATTGCATACGGCCCCCATCTTGGGTAGTATGGGGGTAGTATGAAAATTCTGTTTTTCTTCTCTTATTGCCAAAATGATATCTTCTTGTTCTCCATGGCTTCCATATGCCCTACAAAGCAAATAATAGAGCGATTAAGCGCGAAAGCGGGCATCAAACCTCACAAAAATACATGCAAAGTGCATACGATACATATATGAAAAACACCTACATTTAGACACTTATCAAACATCCCCACACTTAGCGTTGCTTGTCCCCAAGCAAACAACTCATGAAAAAAACAAAGAGGCGAGAAGTGGCTAAATGCAATACCTCGGCTCAAGCAAATATAAGATTCCAAAAAGCAAAGGACAATGAAACATAGATGTTGAGTTATAGTCATTAAGCATAATAAAAATATCCTGTCTCACCCCTAATATGTATGTGCGTGTAAGTGAATCCTTTATCTCATTTGCCTTGATCTGGTCTAGCTCAAGGACTTCAATCGACTGCACTCTAGATGCTAATCACTCCACATACAAAGAATACTAAGTCTTAAACTACTAAGTGCTACTTCAATGGCCAAGTAAGATCCTTCTAATTCTATAGCTTGAAACTAAATCCTTTTTTCTTTTCAAAAACCTTTGGTAGGTACTCAAAAAGATCACTAGGGTTTTTTTATTTTTCAACTCAATATTCAACATTTTTCGAGTCCGACTAACGTGGACTGCATCAAAAATCATTTTAAAAATCTTTCTAGAGGATGCACATGCTTTGGTTAGGCACAAGAGCCACCCAACTACTCGATTACAGTCTACATAGACGCATTCATGCTTCATTAGCGGAGGAATACTTGACATAGACTCATTTTTCTTTTTCACTTTCACTCTCACCCTAGATCACATCTTCGAGTACACTACATGCCACAAAAACTCGGATTAGCTCAACAAGACTTAGAAGTTCTTAAGAAAACATTGAAGGATAGAACTTAGTGTTCTAAGGCCAAGTACTCAAAGTAGTGTGTTAAGCATACAAGAGAGTTAGAGTAGTCACATATGGCTATTCCGGGGCATCGACAAAAAAATTCAGTGCACAAGACAATACTATGGGGTGAAACGAGATTCAATAAAGCATAAAAAAACAAGTAACTCACATCAATCATTAGTCCAAGCTAAAAAGAATCTTACAAGAATGAATAAAGCCATCATTGGTAACACTAGCATGTAAACAATGTTCCTAAAACATGAAATGCACCCATCCCCACACTTAGTGTTGTACATTGCCCTCAATGTACACTAATCATGAAAAAAACATGCAAGAAGGGCCAATGCAAAATAATTGAGGAGGGTGAAAAAAACAAAAACTTCCCCGGTTTATCTTGTGTTCGTCGTGAGGTGCGACTCGACAAAAAGGTGTGGTGAGCAATACATGTCTTGTCCGACCTCCATTTAAAAACTAGGAAAGCTCACCAAATTCCCTCAATGCCTGCGAGGCATAAAAGGGGACATCATCATTCCACAAAAATTCACAAATACAAACACAAGGGAGAGACTAGGGAAAAAGTCAACAAAAATACATAGATGAAAACACAATAAAGTTCAACACCAAGAGTTGGGGGGAAGAGATCCATGCCAACTCAACAAAACACAAACATAAAACATAACACACTAAAGTAAAGTAGATAAAAAGTGTCCATGCTCAAACGAGCCGCTACTCATCACAATCCGGTGCTGGTGGTGGTGGCATGGCGCCAAAAACTTGATCGCTTCCCCGCAAGTGTACGGGATCGCCAAGTAATACCTCGTGCAAAGACACGAGGATCGTATTCCACGGGGCTAAGGATCTCCTATTACTCCTTCTCGAGCTATTATCTAGCCTAAGGTCTTAAGTGATGGATTTACTCTACTAAATACAAATAAAAACTAAACACAAGATTTTGCTAGCAAATTAGGGAGAACAAGCAATAAGCAAGCAAGAGAATCAATGAAGTGCAAAGGCCTATGGATGTGGATCCCTTGAGGGGTTATCATGCAACATGGATGATGATTTAAAGATGCAAGGGGTAAATTGGACCATGAGATTCCAAGATTAGAACAACCCCAATTTCTCGGCGATTGAACCCTAATCCCATACGAACATAGATAGGAATTTCTTCCCAAATCTACATTCCCTACGATTGCATTAAGTACAAGGAAATCTCGCTTAGGAATAAACCTACTCTTCTTGGATTAAACCTACATGGAGGGCTACCAAACACCCAATTTCTCGGCGTGATGATACAAGTATCCCCCTTCTAATCCATTCATGACCTAATACATGCGAGCAAGTCACATCTACATGCATCATTCATAAAAAGAGCTACGGTTTCTCCTTGGTGTAACACTTAGCATGAAAACAATGGATTAGATCTCAAAAATTACCCAAAGCATAGAATTAACAAGTAATCATCAAAAATACATGATAAACCCCCCAAGGTTCACCAACACCCGGTGGCCTTGGGGGTCTAGTATGTCATCATCTCATAACAAACCATACAATCAAGCAAATCATGAAATACAAGCATAGTAAGACACTCCCTAGATGAAATGATGAAGGAAGAGGCAAGAATGTGCGAATGGCGCTTCCCCATAAAAGGAATGCCGAATGACACTTCCTCTAGCCGTGGGTCTCTTTCCTTCAAGTCGTGATAGATCTCCCTTGAATGATGTTGCTTTCTTGCCTTGAGAGCTTTGGACCTTGGGCTTGAATGATCTTCTAGCTTTCTCGCCCTTCTTCTCCTCCCCAAAGGTCGCCCAAAAATCTCCCCAATGATCTCCCAAAAGTCGGCCAACAAAAAGTTCCTTAATCAGCCCTAAAAGTGAGTATATATATCCCCCGAGGCATACGGGCCGTATAAGGGTCGTATGGGGGTCGTATAGCACTACGAAAACCCTAGATTCGCGTTCGGGGACGAGGGTGCATACGGCCTCCATACGGCCCCAGTATCTTGGGTAGTATGGAAATCTGGACAGAACACCAACTCAATCCAGCTGCTTTCACGAGTGCATCGGCCCCCCATCTTGGGTAGTATGGGGGTAGTATGAAAATTCTATTTTCATCTCTTATTGCCAAAAATGATATCTTCTTGTTCTCCATGGCTTCCATATGCCCTACAAAGCAAATAATAGAGCGATTAAGCGTGAAAGCGGGCATCAAACCTCACAAAAATACATGCAAAGTGCATACGATACATATATTAAAACACCTACATTTAGACACTTATCACTTGAGATCTTAGGCTAGATAATAGCTCGAGAAGGAGTAATAGGAGATCCTTAGCCTTTGGAATACGATCCTCGTGTCTTCACACGAGGTATTGCTTCGATCCGTACA
>NC_052480.1:13501279-13586037 GCF_009730915.1 Dioscorea cayenensis subsp. rotundata | reverse complement strand
TTTTTGTTTTTCAAACACAAAATCCCGTTTTCAATTGAAGTTACGTATTTGGAAGCGGATGGCGCGAGTCCCGAGCGTTGGAGAAGCCCCATCGAGGAGGATCATCGATCTATCTCGGGTGTCGATGAAAGTCGTCAATTTATTGCAGCAGCGTGTTCATTTTCACCGGGTGCGATCATACCGGCACTAAAAGCACGGATCCCATCGAACTCCGAAGTTAAGCGTGCTTGGGCGAGGCAGTAGTACTAGGATGGGTGACCTCTGAGGAAGTCCTCGTGTTGCACCCCATCTCCATTTTGCTCCATCGTTTCCCGTGTTGTTTTTCACAATATTCTTACTACTTTACAATAATAATAATAATAATAATAAAATTTTTATTATTATTATCAAAAAAATAAAACTCCGACTCTTGTTTCTGCGGGTCCTCCTATCGTTTTTGTTTTCAAACACAAAATCCGTTTTTCAATTGAAGTTACGTGTTGGAGGCGGATGGCGCGGGTCCCCGGCGTTGGAGAAGCCCCATCGGGAGGATCATCGATCTATCTCGGGAATTGTCGATGAAAGTCGTCAATTTATTGCAGCAGCGTGTTCATTTTTCACGGGTGCGATCATACCGGCACTAAAAGCAGCGGATCCCATCGAACTCCGAAGTTAAGCGTGCTTGGGCGAGAGTAGTACTAGGATGGGTGACCTCACAGGGAAGTCCTCGTGTTGCACCCCATCTCCATTTTTGCTCCATCGTTTCCCGTGTTTGTTTTTCTCAATATTCTTACTACTTTACAATAATAATAATAATAATAATAATAAATTTTTATTATTATTATCAAAAAAATAAAACTCCGACTCTTGTTTTTGCGGGTCCTCCTATCGTTGTTTTCAAACACAAAAATCCCGTTTTCAATTGAAGTTACGTGTTGGAAGCGGATGGCGCGGGTCCCCGGCGTTGGAGAAGCCCCATCGGGGAGGATCATCGATCTATCTCGGAATTGTCGATGAAAGTCGTCAATTTATTGCAGCGCGTGTTCATTTTCACGGGTGCGATCATACCGGCACTAAAGCGCCGGGATCCCATCGAACTCCGAAGTTAAGCGTGCTTGGGCGAGAGTAGTACTAGGATGGGTGACCTCTGAGGAAGTCCTCGTGTTGCACCCCATCTCCATTTTTGCTCCATCGTTTCCCGTGTTTGTTTTTCTCAATATTCTTACTACTTTACATATAATAATAATAATAATAATAATAATAATAAATTTTATTATTATTATCAAAAAAATAAAACTCCGACTCTTGTTTTGCGGGTCCTCCTATCGTTTTTTGTTTTTCAAACACAAAATCCGTTTTTCAATTGAAGTTACGTGTTGGAAGCGGATGGCGCGGAGTCCCCGGCGTTGGAGAAGCCCCATCGGGAGGATCATCGATCTATCTCGGGAATTGTCGATGAAAGTCGTCAATTTATTGCAGCGCGTGTTCATTTTTCACAGGGTGCGATCATACCGGCACTAAAAGCACCGGATCCCATCGAACTCCGAAGTTAAGCGTGCTTGGGCGAGAGTAGTACTAGGATGGGTGACCTCTGAGGAAGTCCTCGTGTTGCACCCCATCTCCATTTTTGCTCCATCGTTTCCCGTGTTGTTTTTCTCAATATTCTTACTACTTTACAATAATAATAATAATAATAATAATAAAAATTTTTATTATTATTATCAAAAAAATAAAACTCCGACTCTTGTTTTTGCGGGTCCTCCTATCGTTTTTGTTTTCAAACACAAAATCCGTTTTTCAATTGAAGTTACGTGTTTGGAAGCGGATGGCGCGGGTCCCCGGCGTTGGAGAAAGCCCCATCGGGAGGATCATCGATCTATCTCGGGAATTGTCGATGAAAGTCGTCAATTTATTGCAGCAGCGTGTTCATTTTCACAGGGTGCGATCATACCGGCACTAAAGCACCGGATCCCATCGAACTCCGAAGTTAAGCGTGCTTGGGCGAGAGTAGTACTAGGATGGGTGACCTCACAGGGAAGTCCTCGTGTTGCACCCCATCTCCATTTTTGCTCCATCGTTTCCCGTATTTGTTTTTTTCTCAATATTCTTACTACTTTACAATAATAATAATAATAATAATAATAAAATTTTTATTATTATTATCAAAAAAATAAAAACTCCGACTCTTGTTTTGCGGGTCCTCCTATCGTTTTTTTGTTTTCAAACACAAAAATCCGTTTTTCAATTGAAGTTACGTATGTTGGAAGCGGATGGCGCGGGTCCCCGGCGTTGGAGAAAGCCCCATCGGGGAGGATCATCGATCTATCTCGGGAATTGTCGATGAAAGTCGTCAATTTATTGCAGCAGCGTGTTCATTTTCACGGGTGCGATCATACCGGCACTAAAAGCACGGATCCCATCGAACTCCGAAGTTAAGCGTGCTTGGGCGAGAGTAGTACTAGGATGGGTGACCTCCTGGGAAGTCCTCGTGTTGCACCCCATCTCCATTTTGCTCCATCGTTTCCCGTGTTGTTTTTCTCAATATTCTTACTACTTTACAATAATAATAATAATAATAATAATAAATTTTATTATTATTATCAAAAAAATAAAACTCCGACTCTTGTTTTGCGGGTCCTCCTATCGTTTTTGTTTTCAAACACAAAATCCGTTTTTCAATTGAAGTTACGTATGTTGGAAGCGGATGGCGCGGGTCCCCGGCGTTGGAGAAAGCCCCATCGGGGAGGATCATCGATCTATCTCGGGAATTGTCGATGAAAGTCGTCGATTTATTGCAGCAGCGTGTTCATTTTCACCGGGTGCGATCATACCGGCACTAAAAGCACGGATCCCATCGAACTCCGAAGTTAAGCGTGCTTGGGCGAGAGTAGTACTAGGATGGGTGACCTCACAGGGAAGTCCTCGTGTTGCACCCCATCTCCATTTTTGCTCCATCGTTTCCCGTGTTTGTTTTTTTCACAATATTCTTACTACTTTACAATAATAATAATAATAATAATAATAAAATTTTTATTATTATTATCAAAAAAATAAAACTCCGACTCTTGTTTTTGCGGGTCCTCCTATCGTTTTTTGTTTTCAAACACAAAAATCCCGTTTTTCAATTGAAGTTACGTATGTTGGAAGCGGATGGCGCGGGTCCCCGGCGTTGGAGAAGCCCCATCGGGGAGGATCGTCGATCTATCTCGGGAATTGTCGATGAAAGTCGTCGATTTATTGCAGCGCGTGTTCATTTTCACCGAGTGCGATCATACCGGCACTAAAAGCACGGATCCCATCGAACTCCGAAGTTAAGCGTGCTTGGGCGAGAGTAGTACTAGGATGGGTGACCTCACAGGGAAGTCCTCGTGTTGCACCCCATCTCCATGCTCCATCGTTTCCCGTGTTGTTTTTCACAATATTCTTACTACTTTACAATAATAATAATAATAATAATAATAAATTTTTTATTATTATTATCAAAAAAATAAAAACTCCGACTCTTGTTTTTGCGGGTCCTCCTATCGTTTTTTTGTTTTCAAACACAAAAATCCCGTTTTTCAATTGAAGTTACGTGTTGGAAGCGGATGGCGCGGGTCCCCGGCGTTGGAGAAGCCCCATCGGGAGGATCATCGATCTATCTCGGGAATTGTCGATGAAAGTCGTCAATTTATTGCAGCGCGTGTTCATTTTCACAGGGATGCGATCATACCGGCACTAAAGCGCGGATCCCATCGAACTCCGAGTTAAGCGTGCTTGGGCGAGAGTAGTACTAGGATGGGTGACCTCACAGGAAGTCCTCGTGTTGCACCCCATCTCCATTTTTGCTCCATCGTTTCCCGTGTTGTTTTTTTCTCAATATTCTTACTACTTTACAATAATAATAATAATAATAATAATAAAATTTTATTATTATTATCAAAAAAATAAAAACTCCCGACTCTTGTTTTTGCGGGTCCTCCTATCGTTTTTTTTTGTTTTCAAACACAAAAATCCCGTTTTTCAATTGAAGTTACGTATGTTGGAAGCGGATGGCGCGGGTCCCCGGCGTTGGAGAAGCCCCATCGGGGAGGATCATCGATCTATCTCGGGAATTGTCGATGAAAGTCGTCAATTTATTGCAGCAGCGTGTTCATTTTCACAGGGTGCGATCATACCGGCACTAAAGCACGGATCCCATCGAACTCCGAAGTTAAGCGTGCTTGGGCGAGAGTAGTACTAGGATGGGTGACCTCTGAGGAAGTCCTCGTGTTGCACCCCATCTCCATTTTTGCTCCATCGTTTCCCGTGTTTGTTTTTCTCAATATTCTTACTACTTTACAATAATAATAATAATAATAATAATAATAAAAATTTTTATTATTATTATCAAAAAAATAAAACTCCGACTCTTGTTTTGCGGGTCCTCCTATCGTTTTTTTTTGTTTTTCAAACACAAAATCCCGTTTTCAATTGAAGTTCTGTGTTGGAAGCGGATGGCGCGGGTCCCCGGCGTTGGAGAAGCCCCATCGGGAGGATCGTCGATCTATCTCGGGAATTGTCGATGAAGTCGTCAATTTATTGCAGCAGCGTGTTCATTTTTCACCGGGTGCGATCATACCGGCACTAAAAGCACGGATCCCATCGAACTCCGAAGTTAAGCGTGCTTGGGCGAGAGTAGTACTAGGATGGGTGACCTCACAGGAAGTCCTCGTGTTGCACCCCATCTCCATTTTTGCTCCATCGTTTCCCGTATTTGTTTTTTTCTCAATATTCTTACTACTTTACAATAATAATAATAATAATAATAAATTTTATTATTATTATCAAAAAAATAAAAACTCCGACTCTTGTTTTTGCGGGTCCTCCTATCGTTTTTTTGTTTTCAAACACAAAATCCGTTTTTCAATTGAAGTTACGTATGTTGGAAGCGGATGGCGCGGGTCCCCGAGCGTTGGAGAAGCCCCATCGGGGAGGATCGTCGATCTATCTCGGGATTGTCGATGAAGTCGTCAATTTATTGCAGCAGCGTGTTCATTTTTCACAGGGTGCGATCATACCGGCACTAAAAGCAGCGGATCCCATCGAACTCCGAAGTTAAGCGTGCTTGGGCGAGAGTAGTACTAGGATGGGTGACCTCTGAGGAAGTCCTCGTGTTGCACCCCATCTCCATTTTTGCTCCATCGTTTCCCGTATTTGTTTTTTCACAATATTCTTACTACTTTACAATAATAATAATAATAATAATAATAAATTTTATTATTATTATCAAAAAATAAAACTCCCGACTCTTGTTTTTGCGGGTCCTCCTATCGTTTTTTTGTTTTCAAACACAAAAATCCGTTTTTCAATTGAAGTTACGTATGTTGGAAGCGGATGGCGCGGGTCCCCGGCGTTGGAGAAGCCCCATCGGGAGGATCATCGATCTATCTCGGGAATTGTCGATGAAGTCGTCGATTTATTTGCAGCGCGTGTTCATTTTCACGGGTGCGATCATACCCGGCACTAAAAGCACGGATCCCATCGAACTCCGAAGTTAAGCGTGCTTGGGCGAGAGTAGTACTAGGATGGGTGACCTCACAGGGAAGTCCTCGTGTTGCACCCCATCTCCATTTTTGCTCCATCGTTTCCCGTGTTTGTTTTTCACAATATTCTTACTACTTTACAATAATAATAATAATAATAATAATAAATTTTTATTATTATTATCAAAAAAATAAAAACTCCGACTCTTGTTTTTGCGGGTCCTCCTATCGTTTTTGTTTTCAAACACAAAATCCCGTTTTTCAATTGAAGTTACGTGTTGGAAGCGGATGGCGCGGGTCCCCGGCGTTGGAGAAAGCCCCATCGGGAGGATCATCGATCTATCTCGGGAATTGTCGATGAAAGTCGTCAATTTATTGCAGCAGCGTGTTCATTTTCACAGGGTGCGATCATACCGGCACTAAAAGCACCGGGATCCCATCGAACTCCGAAGTTAAGCGTGCTTGGGCGAGAGTAGTACTAGGATGGGTGACCTCTGAGGAAGTCCTCGTGTTGCACCCCATCTCCATTTTGCTCCATCGTTTCCCGTATTTGTTTTTTTCTCAATATTCTTACTACTTTACAATAATAATAATAATAATAATAATAAAATTTTTATTATTATTATCAAAAAAATAAAACTCCCGACTCTTGTTTTTGCGGGTCCTCCTATCGTTTTTGTTTTTCAAACACAAAAATCCGTTTTTCAATTGAAGTTACGTGTTTGGAGCGGATGGCGCGGGTCCCCGGCGTTGGAGAAGCCCCATCGGGGAGGATCATCGATCTATCTCGGGATTGTCGATGAAAGTCGTCAATTTATTGCAGCGCGTGTTCATTTTCACAGGGTGCGATCATACCGGCACTAAAGCACGGATCCCATCGAACTCCGAAGTTAAGCGTGCTTGGGCGAGAGTAGTACTAGGATGGGTGACCTCACAGGAAGTCCTCGTGTTGCACCCCATCTCCATTTTTGCTCCATCGTTTCCCGTGTTTGTTTTTCACAATATTCTTACTACTTTACAATAATAATAATAATAATAATAATAAAATTTTTATTATTATTATCAAAAAAATAAAACTCCGACTCTTGTTTTGCGGGTCCTCCTATCGTTTTTGTTTTCAAACACAAAAATCCCGTTTTTCAATTGAAGTTACGTGTTGGAAGCGGATGGCGCGGGTCCCCGGCGTTGGAGAAAGCCCCATCGGGGAGGATCATCGATCTATCTCGGGAATTGTCGATGAAGTCGTCAATTTATTTGCAGCAGCGTGTTCATTTTCACAGGGTGCGATCATACCGGCACTAAAGCACCGGATCCCATCGAACTCCGAAGTTAAGCGTGCTTGGGCGAGAGTAGTACTAGGATGGGTGACCTCACAGGAAGTCCTCGTGTTGCACCCCATCTCCATTTTTGCTCCATCGTTTCCCGTGTTGTTTTTTTCACAATATTCTTACTACTTTACAATAATAATAATAATAATAATAATAAATTTTATTATTATTATCAAAAAAATAAAACTCCGACTCTTGTTTTTGCGGGTCCTCCTATCGTTTTTTTGTTTTCAAACACAAAATCCCGTTTTTCAATTGAAGTTACGTATGTTGGAAGCGGATGGCGCGGGTCCCCGGCGTTGGAGAAGCCCCATCGGGAGGATCATCGATCTATCTCGGGAATTGTCGATGAAGTCGTCAATTTATTGCAGCAGCGTGTTCATTTTTCACAGGGTGCGATCATACCCGGCACTAAAAGCACGGATCCCATCGAACTCCGAAGTTAAGCGTGCTTGGGCGAGAGTAGTACTAGGATGGGTGACCTCTCAGGAAGTCCTCGTGTTGCACCCCATCTCCATTTTTGCTCCATCGTTTCCCGTGTTTGTTTTTCACAATATTCTTACTACTTTACAATAATAATAATAATAATAATAATAAAATTTTATTATTATTATCAAAAAAATAAAACTCCGACTCTTGTTTTTGCGGGTCCTCCTATCGTTTTTTGTTTTTCAAACACAAAATCCGTTTTTCAATTGAAGTTACGTGTTTGGAAGCGGATGGCGCGGGTCCCGGCGTTGGAGAAGCCCCATCGGGGAGGATCATCGATCTATCTCGGAGTGTCGATGAAAGTCGTCAATTTATTGCAGCAGCGTGTTCATTTTCACAGGGTGCGATCATACCGACACTAAAAGCACGGATCCCATCGAACTCCGAAGTTAAGCGTGCTTGGGCGAGAGTAGTACTAGGATGGGTGACCTCACAGGAAGTCCTCGTGTTGCACCCCATCTCCATTTTTGCTCCATCGTTTCCCGTATTTGTTTTTCTCAATATTCTTACTACTTTACAATAATAATAATAATAATAATAATAATAAAATTTTTATTATTATTATCAAAAAAATAAAACTCCGACTCTTGTTTTTGCGGGTCCTCCCTATCGTTTTTGTTTTTCAAACACAAAAATCCCGTTTTCAATTGAAGTTACGTGTTTGGAAGCGGATGGCGCGGGTCCCCGGCGTTGGAGAAGCCCCATCGGGGAGGATCATCGATCTATCTCGGGAATTGTCGATGAAGTCGTCAATTTATTGCAGCAGCGTGTTCATTTTTCACAGGGTGCGATCATACCGGCACTAAAAGCACGGATCCCATCGAACTCCGAAGTTAAGCGTGCTTGGGCGAGAGTAGTACTAGGATGGGTGACCTCACGGGAAGTCCTCGTGTTGCACCCCATCTCCATTTTGCTCCATCGTTTCCCGTGTTGTTTTTTTCTCAATATTCTTACTACTTTACAATAATAATAATAATAATAATAATAAATTTTATTATTATTATCAAAAAAATAAAAACTCCGACTCTTGTTTTTGCGGGTCCTCCTATCGTTTTTTTTGTTTTCAAACACAAAATCCCGTTTTTCAATTGAAGTTACGTATGTTGGAAGCGGATGGCGCGGGTCCCGGCGTTGGAGAAGCCCCATCGGGGAGGATCATCGATCTATCTCGGGAATTGTCGATGAAAGTCGTCAATTTATTTGCAGCAGCGTGTTCATTTTCACAGGGTGCGATCATACCGGCACTAAAGCGCGGATCCCATCGAACTCCGAAGTTAAGCGTGCTTGGGCGAGAGTAGTACTAGGATGGGTGACCTCACGGGAAGTCCTCGTGTTGCACCCCATCTCCATTTTTGCTCCATCGTTTCCCGTGTTTGTTTTTTTCTCAATATTCTTACTACTTTACAATAATAATAATAATAATAATAATAAAAATTTTTATTATTATTATCAAAAAAATAAAACTCCGACTCTTGTTTTCGCGGGTCCTCCTATCGTTTTTTTGTTTTCAAACACAAAAATCCCGTTTTTCAATTGAAGTTACGTATGTTGGAAGCGGATGGCGCGGGTCCCGGCGTTGGAGAAGCCCCATCGGGGAGGATCATCGATCTATCTCGGGAATTGTCGATGAAAGTCGTCAATTTATTGCAGCAGCGTGTTCATTTTCACAGGGTGCGATCATACCGGCACTAAAAGCACGGGATCCCATCGAACTCGAAGTTAAGCGTGCTTGGGCGAGAGTAGTACTAGGATGGGTGACCTCACAGGGAAGTCCTCGTGTTGCACCCCATCTCCATTTTTGCTCCATCGTTTCCCGTATTTGTTTTTTCACAATATTCTTACTACTTTACAATAATAATAATAATAATAATAATAATAATAAATTTTATTATTATTATCAAAAAAATAAAACTCCGACTCTTGTTTTTGCGGGTCCTCCTATCGTTTTTTTTGTTTTCAAACACAAAATCCCGTTTTTCAATTGAAGTTACGTATGTTGGAAGCGGATGGCGCGGGTCCCGGCGTTGGAGAAGCCCCATCGGGGAGGATCATCGATCTATCTCGGGAATTGTCGATGAAAGTCGTCAATTTATTGCAGCGCGTGTTCATTTTCACGGGGTGCGATCATACCGGCACTAAAAGCACGGATCCCATCGAACTCCGAAGTTAAGCGTGCTTGGGCGAGAGTAGTACTAGGATGGGTGACCTCACAGGGAAGTCCTCGTGTTGCACCCCATCTCCATTTTTGCTCCATCGTTTCCCGTGTTTGTTTTTCTCAATATTCTTACTACTTTACAATAATAATAATAATAATAATAATAATAAATTTTTATTATTATTATCAAAAAAATAAAAACTCCGACTCTTGTTTCGCGGGTCCTCCTATCGTTTTTTTGTTTTCAAACACAAAATCCCGTTTTCAATTGAAGTTCTGTGTTGGAAGCGGATGGCGCGGGTCCCCGACGTTGGAGAAGCCCCATCAGGAGGATCATCGATCTATCTCGGGAATTGTCGATGAAAGTCGTCAATTTATTGCAGCGCGTGTTCATTTTTCACCGAGATGCGATCATACCGGCACTAAAAGCACCGGATCCCATCGAACTCCGAAGTTAAGCGTGCTTGGGCGAGAGTAGTACTAGGATGGGTGACCTCACAGGGAAGTCCTCGTGTTGCACCCCATCTCCATTTTTGCTCCATCGTTTCCCGTATTTGTTTTTCTCAATATTCTTACTACTTTACAATAATAATAATAATAATAATAATAAATTTTTATTATTATTATCAAAAAAATAAAACTCCCGACTCTTGTTTTTGCGGGTCCTCCTATCGTTTTTGTTTTCAAACACAAAAATCCCGTTTTCAATTGAAGTTATGTGTTGGAAGCGGATGGCGCGGGTCCCCGACGTTGGAGAAGCCCCATCAGGAGGATCATCGATCTATCTCGGGAATTGTCGATGAAAGTCGTCAATTTATTTGCAGCAGCGTGTTCATTTTCACCGGGTGCGATCATACCGGCACTAAAAGCACGGATCCCATCGAACTCGAAGTTAAGCGTGCTTGGGCGAGAGTAGTACTAGGATGGGTGACCTCCTGAGAAGTCCTCGTGTTGCACCCCATCTCCATTTTTGCTCCATCGTTTCCCGTATTTGTTTTTTCTCAATATTCTTACTACTTTACAATAATAATAATAATAATAATAATAAATTTTATTATTATTATCAAAAAAATAAAACTCCGACTCTTGTTTTCGCGGGTCCTCCTATCGTTTTTTTGTTTTCAAACACAAAATCCCGTTTTTCAATTGAAGTTACGTGTTGGAAGCGGATGGCGCGGAGTCCCCGGCGTTGGAGAAAGCCCCATCGGGAGGATCATCGATCTATCTCGGGATTGTCGATGAAAGTCGTCAATTTATTGCAGCAGCGTGTTCATTTTCACAGGGTGCGATCATACCGGCACTAAAAGCACCGGATCCCATCGGAACTCCGAAGTTAAGCGTGCTTGGGCGAGAGTAGTACTAGGATGGGTGACCTCA
Organism: Dioscorea cayenensis subsp. rotundata; assembly: GCF_009730915.1. Taxonomy (NCBI): domain Eukaryota; kingdom Viridiplantae; phylum Streptophyta; class Magnoliopsida; order Dioscoreales; family Dioscoreaceae; genus Dioscorea; species Dioscorea cayenensis. The sequence continues at coordinate 13,575,205 of NC_052480.1, read as the reverse complement.
CAGGAAGTCCTCGTGTTGCACCCCATCTCCATTTTTGCTCCATCGTTTCCCGTGTTGTTTTTTTCTCAATATTCTTACTACTTTACAATAATAATAATAATAATAATAATAATAAATTTTATTATTATTATCAAAAAATAAAACTCCCGACTCTTGTTTTGCGGGTCCTCCTATCGTTTTTTTGTTTTCAAACACAAAATCCCGTTTTCAATTGAAGTTCTGTGTTGGAAGCGGATGGCGCGGGTCCCCGGCGTTGGAGAAGCCCCATCGGGAGGATCGTCGATCTATCTCGGGAATTGTCGATGAAAGTCGTCAATTTATTTCAGCAGCGTGTTCATTTTTCACCGGGTGCGATCATACCGGCACTAAAGCGCGGATCCCATCGAACTCCGAAGTTAAGCGTGCTTGGGCGAGAGTAGTACTAGGATGGGTGACCTCACGGGAAGTCCTCGTGTTGCACCCCATCTCCATTTTTGCTCCATCGTTTCCCGTATTTGTTTTTTTCTCAATATTCTTACTACTTTACAATAATAATAATAATAATAATAATAATAAATTTTTATTATTATTATCAAAAAAATAAAACTCCGACTCTTGTTTTTGCGGGTCCTCCTATCGTTTTTTTGTTTTCAAACACAAAATCCCGTTTTTCAATTGAAGTTACGTATGTTGGAAGCGGATGGCGCGGAGTCCCGGCGTTGGAGAAAGCCCCATCGGGGAGGATCGTCGATCTATCTCGGGAATTGTCGATGAAAGTCGTCAATTTATTGCAGCGCGTGTTCATTTTCACAGGGTGCGATCATACCGGCACTAAAAGCACGGATCCCATCGAACTCCGAAGTTAAGCGTGCTTGGGCGAGAGTAGTACTAGGATGGGTGACCTCACAGGGAAGTCCTCGTGTTGCACCCCATCTCCATTTTTGCTCCATCGTTTCCCGTGTTGTTTTTCTCAATATTCTTACTACTTTACAATAATAATAATAATAATAATAATAAAATTTTTATTATTATTATCAAAAAAATAAAACTCCGACTCTTGTTTTGCGGGTCCTCCTATCGTTTTTTTTGTTTTCAAACACAAAATCCGTTTTTCAATTGAAGTTACGTATTTGGAAGCGGATGGCGCGGGTCCCCGGCGTTGGAGAAGCCCCATCGGGAGGATCATCGATCTATCTCGGGAATTGTCGATGAAAGTCGTCAATTTATTGCAGCAGCGTGTTCATTTTTCACGGGTGCGATCATACCGGCACTAAAGCACGGATCCCATCGAACTCCGAAGTTAAGCGTGCTTGGGCGAGAGTAGTACTAGGATGGGTGACCTCACAGGGAAGTCCTCGTGTTGCACCCCATCTCCATTTTTGCTCCATCGTTTCCCGTGTTTGTTTTTCACAATATTCTTACTACTTTACAATAATAATAATAATAATAATAATAATAAATTTTTATTATTATTATCAAAAAAATAAAACTCCCGACTCTTGTTTTTTGCGGGTCCTCCTATCGTTTTTGTTTTCAAACACAAAAATCCCGTTTTTCAATTGAAGTTACGTGTTGGAAGCGGATGGCGCGGGTCCCCGGCGTTGGAGAAGCCCCATCGGGGAGGATCATCGATCTATCTCGGGAATTGTCGATGAAAGTCGTCAATTTATTGCAGCAGCGTGTTCATTTTCACCGGGTGCGATCATACCCGAGCACTAAAGCACGGGATCCCATCGAACTCCGAAGTTAAGCGTGCTTGGGCGAGAGTAGTACTAGGATGGGTGACCTCACAGGGAAGTCCTCGTGTTGCACCCCATCTCCATTTTTGCTCCATCGTTTCCCGTGTTTGTTTTTTCACAATATTCTTACTACTTTACAATAATAATAATAATAATAATAATAAATTTTTATTATTATTATCAAAAAAATAAAACTCCGACTCTTGTTTTTGCGGGTCCTCCTATCGTTTTTGTTTTTCAAACACAAAAATCCCGTTTTTCAATTGAAGTTACGTGTTGGAGCGGATGGCGCGGGTCCCCGGCGTTGGAGAAGCCCCATCGGGAGGATCATCGATCTATCTCGGGTGTCGATGAAAGTTGTCAATTTATTGCAGCAGCGTGTTCATTTTCACAGGGTGCGATCATACCAGCACTAAAGCACCGGATCCCATCAGAACTCCGAAGTTAAGCGTGCTTGGGCGAGAGTAGTACTAGGATGGGTGACCTCCTGGGAAGTCCTCGTGTTGCACCCCATCTCCATTTTTTTTTTGCTCCATCGTTTCCCGTATTTGTTTTTTCACAATATTCTTACTACTTTACAATAATAATAATAATAATAATAATAATAAATTTTATTATTATTATCAAAAAATAAAACTCCCGACTCTTGTTTTGCGGGTCCTCCTATCGTTTTTGTTTTTCAAACACAAAATCCGTTTTCAATTGAAGTTACGTGTTTGGAAGCGGATGGCGCGGGTCCCCGGCGTTGGAGAAGCCCCATCGGGAGGATCATCGATCTATCTCGGGAATTGTCGATGAAGTCGTCAATTTATTTGCAGCGTGTTCATTTTCACCGGGTGCGATCATACCAGCACTAAAGCACCGGATCCCATCAGAACTCCGAAGTTAAGCGTGCTTGGGCGAGAGTAGTACTAGGATGGGCCCAAGTGCCCATCATAGATTTATGTAATATTAATATAATAAATATATAGGTCTATATACATTGGATGACCCATTAATTTATGCGTTTATTATATTGTACTATATAATCATATGCACACTCTTCTTTTTTATTCGATGTGGCACTAAACGTTTTACATATAGTACACTTACATTATTGACATTGCACCTTAAGACCTTTGGTAATACAGTTCTGCTATGATATACTATTTTAATCAAATTTTAGTCTTAAAAGATATATGTCAAATGGTAAGCGGCGTTTCATGTAATATGATAAGTTGAATCTTCACATCTTACCATTGGGCTATTTACCATTCAACACAGCAACCTCACTCACATCTTACTGTTGTCAAAAACAATTCATTAATTTTTGAATCCAATTTCTTTATTTACTTTATTTTTTAAACTTTTTTACAATAATTCACCGTTCTTGCGTTAGCTTATTTGAATAGCCACAGAAGATTGTCTTAAGTAATTAAAGATTATAAACTAGTGCCATTTAACTCCGATAATTTTTTCTCATATTTTTGAACCGCAAATTAAACCTTGGCGTTTTGGATTGATGATTTTCACAATCTAGCATTTTCCTTGACCTTTCTTTGTAAACAATCAACTTCAACAATTTTTCCCAATATGTTAGATAGGCCAATGCTATCTATCTATAATAGAATGTGTCTATATATGACTTGGGTTAACTTCTTTTGCATTGAGATTTCATCGATCAAAATAACTTCAATAATGTCAATGTTCAGCTTCATGCAAAACTGATGAAACAGTGCCTTCTTACTGTTTAGTGACAACCACCTCTCTCTACAGTTAATAAACACTTTCTATCAATTATAAATCTTTTCACAAGTGATTTACTGGTATATGGATTCATGTTAAACCCTTCACAAATAATAAAAGTTCAAATTTTGGATAAAGGCATATTTTTAGGAGTATAAGTAGTGGTTGTGTGTGAGTGGTCCCAAAGTCAATATGTGAGTGGGCTTTGCTTGGCCCAATTTGCTTCCCCAAAGCTTATGCACGCCTTTACCTTTCTTAACGATGTAACCGCTCATCTTGATAATAAAAAAAAATAAAAAAAAATAAAATAAATAATAATAATAATAATAATAATAATAATAATAATAATACCTTTAAGCTGAAGACAAGCCATGATTTTCTGAAACTATTTTTTTAAAAATGTGTTCACAACCATGTCTTTCAATTTCGGTTTTTATTTTCAATGCAAGACAAAATAAAAATTGTGCTCTAAGCAAGTCCTTAAAATGTCCTCAAATAAGAGATCTATTCTTAATCTAGGTTGGAAGATTTTTTACACATATCTCATCGTTGAAACCATTTTAATATGGTTTTCACAGTCACATATATGAGATATCATGATATTGACACGGTATAATTAACTTAATGAAGCCATAAAGAAAGAATGTCTTACAACCAAAGGTCGAATGTTTCTCTTTGCATTACTAATTGCATGACACTTCGCTTTTTATTAACTCTTTGGAGAGGGTTGTCTTGTTTTACAACTACGGGTTATGACAATTATCGGAGTGGAGCAAAAAGAAGGGGTTAGAATGGAGATGAGGATCTTACACAAATAGACTACTTAAAGCTAATGCATAGTTAAAATAATTATATATATTTAATTTAAAATTAATACATAATTAACATAAATTAAATTATGTTTTCATTATAATTTAATACCTAATTTAAAAAATTAATTGTATTTTTACTAACCATTTAATGCACAGTTAAAAGAAAAATCCAATTATATTTTATTAAAAATGTAAAAGACAATTATGTTTTTATTGATAATTTAATTGATAATTACAAAAACAATAATTATTCACTCAGAAAATTTTATTATGTAATTACTATAAATATAATTATAATCATAAAAACATAAAGATGCCCGTGAGAATATGTTGGATATGGGAGTTCTGTAGTTGGTGGATATCCAAAATTCTCTTAAACAAAAAAGTTTTATAACTTTTTTTAATAATAAAATCCCACTCCCACATCAACTTGGAAGTGGGAACGTATATTCTCATACAATTTTATTCCTACTTACCTAAGAGCACCTTTGAGTTTATTAACTGTCTATGTATGGGTTATGTGAAAAGAAAAGCATGTGAATTGATTGTGGTCTATAGCCTTTACCATTTGGTTAGAACCATTTAGCTTCTTCCATCCAAAAATTATCATAAGCTCACAAATTGATGGACTTATTATTTTTCATGAGCTTTCTAAAAGAAAAAATTCTTCATTTATATATATATATATATATATACATGATGAGTGTATTTTATATAGATATTTAATATATCTTATTGCACTTGTCTTTTCATATTTATTAATTATATATTGATGCTATTTTGGGTATGTGTGCTTCATTGTGCAAACAATTAGATCCTGGAACGAAAACAACAAGTTTGGATCAATTTCGGTACGAAACAGACCTGGAATACACATTTAGGCCAAGCACGGTTGGGAAGTACGCCCATGCTTCCGGCCGTGCAATTTGCAGCACTTAAAAAAATTCAGCTCAACTGAGAAAACACACCCATGATTGGAAGTAAGGGCAGGAAGCAAGGACGTGCTGATGGGCGTGCCATTTTACAGGAATTCTCAAGACTTAGTAAGCACGGTCTCCTTGCCCCTAGCACCATCGTGCTCTTGAAGCACTACAGTAAACACGGGCGTGCTTACGCTTGTGCACTTTACAGGTTGAGCTACAGTATGTCGAAAACAAGCTACAATACATCCTGAGAATAGCACCGTTAAGAGCACGGCCGTTCTTACATCGAGAATTGTGTTTTTAATCCCAAAGTTAGGTTTTAGAGCGATCTTCTTCCTTTATTTGGGAGAAAAGGGTTAGGCCAGACTTGGTCATCATCTAGGGCTGGATCTGGACTGAGAGATCATTGTGGGAATGGAGGAATGCTGACAAGATCATCATTGGAAGCTCTCCGATAAGGATTGTGAAGCAACAAGGGAGTTTATGGATTTCATTTCATAGTTTTTCTATTTTCCTTGTATGCATTGTAGAACAATGACGGGCTAACTGTTATTTGGTGGCTCGGGTTATGAACCTCCATTTATTTATGTATTGAATTTATTGCTTTGATAGTGGAGTTTTCTTATGATTTCCATTTTGTTTATCTTGGGTTGCAAAACTCTTGTGTTGATTGCCTTGATATGCATGTTATGAAACTCAGCGTGGGAATTGCCATTAGTTGCGTTAAAAAAACTTGATGGGCATTTTCCCCCTACTTGTAATTGCAATCTTGATAGCATGTTAACCATAGTTGCACATTGGCCGTCTACATGATGATTGAGAAATCTATCTATCTAAGCACACATTAGGGAAGGGGTTGAGTCCGCTCCTAGAGATAGGTCATACGCTATTAAACTCTCAGTTAGGGGTCTACCCGTGGTCCAAGGAGATGTACCGTGTAACCAGTGTTTAAGTCAATACATTTGTTGAGGGAGTAACCCAGGGGGCTGTCCTTCCCACTGATTTCTCTATTCATCCAAACCCTGTCTCTCTCTCTTTCTCTCTTTTTCTTTTTCTTGTTTATTAGTTTTATTCAGATTTAAGACTCAACCCAATCTTTGAACTAGCTAGATACTAATAATCCAACAAGTATCGAGAGCTATACAAATCCCTGAGGATTCGACTGCCAGATTCCTTCGGCCGGGTACATTTTACTACTAATATCACCCTTGCACTTGCGATTACGCAAGGGGTGTATCAATATATATATATATATAATTTGTCTCTCTTTTTTTACTTTTTAAATTTTCACACGCATATTAAAAAAAATTTCAAAAATACATAATTATAACAAAACATAATAAATATGTTAATAAACAATATTAACATTCTAAAAGCATTCATAACCTCTCCAAAAAAATAGTAGGGGACATTTCATCACAACACGATTTGGTGACTATAACCTGACTTCTGTGTTACCATATGTTAGGAACTACCGAAGTCACATTTTCTAGATTATAACTTTCATCATCCAACCACAAGAAATCGTTATTGATGTCATACTTCCTTAACCAAACACATGAAAGTGGAGACCTCCAACTAAATCTTCGAACTTGACAAAAGTGCCATTTCTAGACTTCCATTACTTAGGCCATCCACTTTCTAACAAAACACACACCCTAAGTATCACACTCTCTAAAATAAGCATATTTCAAATAAAAAAAAGAGCTTTGAGTTCATGTTTTTAAAATTATTCTATTTTGCTTTTATCTAACCTAACATCTTCTCTTTCTCTTGCTATTTCAATAAGTACTCCATGTCAAGTTCTTCAATTTCAGCTCTTGGTTATTTATTCTCATCATTAAAAGTGCACAAATTCATAATGCACTTCGACAATATATTTCAAAAGCTCTTCTCCAGTGTTGCAATTCTCAATGATTTACCAACAAATCCATTAAGAAAAGAGCTTCAATTGATGAACAATTGAATTACAAATCAAAATCAAGGGATCCAAGGCCTTAAAACCTTGGATATCTCCTCCAATTCTAATGAATAAAGACATAAGAGAGAAGAGAAGATTTGTAGGCGAAGAAGAATTAAGCTACAATCACTCATTAAGTTCTCTCTCTCGAGATCTCTTCCTTCTATACCCTTACTCCCTCTAAGCACTAGCTCAATAGTCACCCTTACCCTCTTTGTACCTCATCATTCCCTAGCTTAATAGACATCGATATTTTCTTTGCCACCTCTGCCACTCCTTTTGTAATTATAGTTGAATTCCCCCTTTTATTCCTTCATTTACATGCAATAGACTTAACTAACATGGGCAACTTATGTAATTTGCCATATGTTTGTACCCAGATTTAACTAACATGGGCAATTTATGTAAATGTAACATTCTCCTCCCATTATTCTTAAGAATAATCTATGTCGTAAGGATTCTAAAAGTAGTATTGAGGAAATTTCTTTTGAAAATCCTTATAAAATTCCTATGTTGCTTCCTCCCTAGTGACATTAGACCAATATACTAGTACCTTAACTACAACTATGTTGAATTTTTAAACAAATTGTCTATCCAAAATAGTAATTTTCTTTTGTAATAACTCATTTGACTCAACAAACTCTAGTAAGCTAGCAGATACCACCTTATCACCAATTTTCCTTTCAAGCTGTGAAATATTTTTTGCATTCTCTTGCAAACTAATTTTGTAAGCCACTTTGCTAACCCACACTTCTATTTTATATGGACTATAGTTATGGTTATGCTTTTGTGGTACTGATGATTACACATATGGTTGAACTTAATATTGTTAGATGTATGTTAGATGTATGTACATATGTATGTATATATGTATAATTGTTGCTGGGTATACTTGTATCATTGTCTTCTATATGTACCTAAGGTCTTACTTGTTTCATCAATTCATTGAATGAGAATCTATTCTTCTCTATCTTCTATCTTCTATCATGGTCTTAGATTAGGTTAGACTTCTCCGGCCATTTTCTCCAGCCAACTTCTCCTTTTCTTTCAGCCATCCTCTTCGGTGCTCTTCTTCCGGCCAACCTTCGTTGGTCATCTTCCACATCCATCCTCATCTACCTTCTCTTTCCTTCTTCATTCATTCATTCAAAAAAATAGTTCCACCACATCATCTTCATTCATTCATCTTCCCCGGCCACCTTCAAGCTTCCATCACCTCATCTCCTGCTACCGGTCATCCACGACATCACCAGCCCATCACCTTCACCACATTCAAGCCCCCTGCCATCATCATTCCGGCCACAGGCCCCTGACCATCCTATCACTATCACCACAACCACCATCATCATCATCCCCGGCTAAACACCATCATCATCATCCCTGCCACCCTCATCCCCGGCTAAACACCATCCTCATTATCCCCATCACCATCATGGCCATCATCATCACCACACTAAATACCAGCCCCCATGACCTAACCACCCGGCCACCCCATCACTATTACCACAGCCACCACCATCATCATCATCATCATCACTATTACCACAGCCCCCATGACCTAACCACCCGGCCACCCCATCACTATGACCCAACTACCCGGCAGGCCATCACCTCTACCACTGCTAGTTAGTCACCATCACCCAAGACCCATTGCATTCTCACATGTGACTTCTTGCCTGGCCAAACAAAGACATGAGTGATGTTACTGTTAGCTTGTGAACTTTTGTTTTGTAAAACAAAAACATTAATATTGATATTGAATTTAAAAAAAATGGAATATTGACTCAGTGGTCCCCGTAATCTTCACCATTCAAATGTGGTGCTTGATGGCACCAACTACATTCCTTGGCGACTCACTATCAAGCAGATTCTCGATGATGGTCATGTTCTTCGCCAGGTTGATGGTACCTGTACTGCTCCTACTGCCCCTTCTTTTCCTAACACCATCACCTCTTCAGAGGCTTCTGCTTTTCTCACAGCATTTGAGTAGCTGCTTGAAAAGTGGCTGTTGAGGAATCTATGACCAAGATGATGATTTGTTAGATTACTGATCTTCCCACTGCTCGTGAGATGTGGGAATATCTTTAGCGTCGCTACTTTGGTTCCCGTCAAGCCTAGCTCTGCACTCTATACCAAACCCTCAGCAGTTTCCAGTAGGGTGAGGACACAGTCAACCAGTTCTACAGTCAGTATTGTGCCCTATGGCATCAGATTAATGCTCTTACCCCTCCGTATTGTGATGTTCATGCTGCCTAAATTCTAACCTGTTATGAGTCTTACTCTCGTCGTTGTAGTTATGATGAGGCATGGCATATGTATGAGTTTATTATGCATCTCTGCCTTGAGTTTGAGCCTACTTGGGCTTAGTTACTTCATGCTCCGTCAGCTTATTATTTGGATGAGGCCTTCACTTTTGTTTGTGCTAAGTAAACCAACCTCTGAGCTTCCTTCACACGAGGGTAGTGCTCTTGCTATCTCATCTTCCTTTTGTCTCTTCGACTTCCTCATCTACTCGACCTCCAGCTTCCTCTACTGTCTCATCCTGGCTGAAACATACTGTAATTTGTCAATACTGTGGCATACTTGCTCACCAGCGTGATTGCCGGAAGAAGCAGCATGGACTTCCGCGTACTACTTCCTATGGTAGTTCTGCACCGGCTCCACCTCTTCTTCCACTACCTCACTCCCCCCAGGCACATTCTGTACAAGCATATCCTTCTCCACCGTCTACTACTCCATCTTATCCTGCTCCGCTGTTTGCTCCCGATCAGTAGTTATTGGCGATGTTTCGACAGTTCTAGCAGTCCCATTTAGCAGACTCCAATGGACATGAACGGTCGGCTCAGATTCCTCCTTCTACTTTAGGTAGTTCTTGTCCTCTCAGATTACTCCTGATCCCACTCATTTGCATCATTCCAACCCACCATTACATATTACTTGTGTTTGCACTATTGGTGGAACATTTGGTGGCACATTCCTTCCTATTTTATCATCTAGTCATCTTTCCTCCAATGCCTTCCCTGTACCTTTTGTCTCCCATGTTCCTTGTTTATCCATGAACCTTATGGTTGTTAGTCAGCTTACTAATTATGACTATCAGGTTATTTTTGACCGTACATCGTATCATGTGCAGGATCACAATGGGACGGTGATTGGAGCTGGCAGCCGCCATAGTGGAGTCTATATGTTGGATACCCTTTACCTCTCATCTTTATCTAGGCCAATTCATCAATGTCATGCTTCAATTTTGTCTCATCATATGTGGCATCATCATCTTGGTCATTTGTGTCCATCTTATCTGTCATCTCTTGTTCGTCTTGGCATCTTAGGAGCTGTCTCTCCTTCCTCTGATGTTGTTTGTGTTGGTTGTAAGCTTGGCAAATAGCTATAGCGTCCTAATCCTATGAGTGTATCTTAGACCACTTCTCCTTTTGAGTTTATTCATTCTGATGTTTGGGGTCCTGCTCCCTTTGTTTCTAAAGGAGGTAACCATTATTATGTTATTTTTATTGATGACTACACTCGCTGCACTTGGATCTATTTTATGCATCATCGTAGTAAGTTATTGTTAGTCTATGGATCTTTTATAACTATGGTTCACACCCATTTCGCTGCCTCGGTCAAGAACTTTCGATCTGACTCCAGTGGTGAATACACTTCCTAGGTCTTTCGTGCCTTTTGTCTTCTGAGGGCACCTTGCCTCAGTTATCTTGTCCTGGGGCTTATCCTCAGAATGGGGTCGCTGAATACAAGCATTGTCATATTTTAGAGACAACTCGTGCTCTTCTTCTTGGTGCTTTTCTCCCTCCTCATTTCTGGGCTAATGCTATTAGTATCGCTATTTATCTAATTAACCTTCAACCTTCATCTCATCTTCTTGGTCCCAGCCCGGATGAGTGTCTTCATGGGACACCTCCTCGCTATGATCATCTTCGTGTTTTTGGTTGTTGCTGTTTTGTTTTGGTTGCACCTCGGTAGCAAACCAAGCTCACCGCCCAGTCTGTTTCCTATGTCTTTCAAGGATATAGTATTGAGCATAAAGGTTGTCGTTGCTATGATCCTGTCATTCATCGCATACGTATCTCTTGTGATGTCATGTTTGATAAGGCCACCCCCTTTTATGCTTCTCCTTCTTCTACTGAGTCACCCGCTTCCTCGGTTCCTTTATCTTTCCTTTTCCCTACAAATTCTCCTGAGGATGCTTCCCCTGTACCTTCCTCTCCTTTGTTACTTGCTTCTCCAGAATTTATTAGTCACTCCTTTCTTGATCTTCTTTCTCCTTTATCTGTTGAGTCTCCTATCGTGTCTCCCCTTCTTCTTCACTTCCTCCTGCTCATCCTCCCATTCGTTTATTTTACTATCGTCAGGATCCCACAATGACTCCACCTGGGCAGGTCCTCTTTGACTCCTCTCCTACTACTGATCCATCTCATGAGGTATCCTCTCATTTTTACTCTTTAGGTGAAAGCTCCATCTTAGATCCCCCTGTTCATCATGCTTCTTCTAGCACCAGTGTCTCAAATGTCTTTGAGAAAGGTACCTACAAGGAAGCGATTTGATCCCCTAAGTGGTGAACTGCCATAGTCCCTCTTCCTATTCATGCCATTCCTATCACTTGTCACTGGATCTACCAGGTGAAGACCCGTTCTGATGGGTCTCTTGAGCTTTATAAAGCTCGTCTTGTTGCTCGCGGTTTTTAGCAAGAGTATGGCCATGACTATAAGGAGACTTTTGCCCCGTGGCTAACATACACATTGTGCGTACATTAGTTGGTGTCGTGGCTGTTCGTAGGTGGGTTCTTCATCAGCTTGATGTGAAGAACTCCTTTCTTCATGGGGACCTTAAGGAGGAGGTCTACATGACTCCTCCCCTTGGCCTTCAGGTCCCTTTGGGGTTTATTTGTCATCTTTGTCGTGCTCTCTATGGTCTCAAACATGCCCCATGTGCCTAGTTTGAGAGGTTCAGCACAGTTGTTAAGGCTACTTGGTTTACTCCAAGCATACATGATCCTGCAGTCTTCATTCATTCTTCACCTTGTGGCCGGGCCATCCTTCTTCTTTATGTAAATGATGTGATCCATACTGGTGATGATTCTGCTTACATTACCTTTGTGAAGTAGAAACTGTGTGAGACTTTCTTGATGACTGATCTCGGTCCGCTTCGTTATTTTCTGGGTATCGAGATCACATCTCATCCTGATGACTATCGTCTATCTCAGCAGCATTACACTCTAGATCTACTTACTCGCTCTAGTTTAACAGATACCCGTACTGATGTTATACCGATGGAGTTACATTTGCAGCTTCATGCTTCTGATTGGATTCCCTTATCAGATCCTTCTCGCTATCGGCATCTTGTTGGTAGGTTGGTATATTTGGCCGTTACACGTCCTGACAAGTCTCATGCTGTGCACATTCTTAGTTAGTTTGTTGTGGCCTCCACTTCTGTTCATTATGGGCATCTTCTTCCAGTGTTGTGATATCTTCGAGGCACTGCCTCATGTGGTCTATTCTACGCTTACTAATCCACACTTTAGCTACATGCCTATTCTAATGCTACTTGGGCGAGCTCTCCTAATGATTAGGTCTCTATCACTAGCTACTGTATTTTTCTTGGATCTTCACTTGTTGTTTGGAAGACAAAGAAACAACAAACTATTGCCAAGTCCAGTGCTGAGGCTGAGGTTCATGCCTTAGCTTCTACAGTACAAGAGGTGCTTTGGATTAGTTAGATTCTGCAGGATTTTGGTGTACCGCTTTTTTCCCCTATTGCTTTTCACTGCAATAATATGTGATCCCTTCAAATTAGTACTGATTTTTAAGTCAGGCATGAGCTGACCAAACACATTGGTGTGGATGCACACTTCACTCGCTGTCATGTATGTGCCCATACAGTGTCACTTCATTATCTTCCTGCAAAGGTACAGGTGGCTGATTTTTTTTACTAAGGTACAGACACGTGATCAACATCTACTCATGTTATCTAAACTGAAGATGCATGATCCGCCTAGAGTTTGAGGGGGGGGGGTGTTAGATGTATGTTAGATGTATGTACATATGTATGTATATATGTACAATTATTGTTGGGTATACTTGTATCATTGTCTTCTATATGTACCTAAGGTTATCGTTGTCTTCTATATGTACCTAAGGTCTTACTTGTTTCATCAATTCATTGAATGAGAATATATTCTTCTCTATCTTCTATCTTCTATCTTCTATCAAATATATACCATATATCCTACTTTAAACTCTCTATCTTATATTTTCTTTATCAACTAATTCCTTCATCCAGTTCCTAGCCTGGGATAAGTTTTTCTGAGTGACTTTAGAATATATTTCCTTGCTAGCAAGCTCCTGACAAGCACATCAAATTTAGTACATGAACTTTATTTGGAATATGCATTTGTGATCATTTCATATATACAATTTTATAGGGACACGCCTTAATTGAGGTATGATAACTTATACAATGCGACCATTATGCTAAGGATAACCATTTAACCCACTCCTGGTAATTTTCTCCAATCATACAATTGAGATAGTGCTCCAAACACTAGTTCATGGCTTTTGTTTGACCATCCATTTGTATATGATATGTCATTGAATGATTTACCTTTGCCCCCTACAATTTGAACACCTCATCCCAAAATTTTCTAACAAATATTGGATCTCTATCACTGGTTATAGACCATGAAATTCCATGTAGTCTGTATATATGATAGTAAAACATTTACACTATTTCCATAGCAGCATAAGGATAGGATAGTGCTAGGAAATGAGCATATTTACTCATTTTGTCAACAACAAGTATTATGGTGTTCTTCCGTTGTAATGCAGGTAGTTCTTCAACAAAATCCATGCTAATGTCCTCCCATACCCCTAGTGGTAAAGATAAATGTTGCAATGCATCTACATGCACCTGATTTTTTGCTTTGTTTCTTTGACAAACCTCACACTCACTGACATGTCTTCTTAATATCTCTTTTCATTCCTTTCCAATAAAAATAACAATTGGATTCTCTTCTTCGTAGCTTTTATTCTTGATTGTCCTCTAACAAAACTGCCATGAAACTCATTTCTTATCAACTACTTTAAATCTTGATCATTGCCGACTACTATCATGCCCTTTCTTTTGAGTTGACTTGTGACTAAGATTAGTGAGATTTGAAATTTTGGGCTTGTTGTAGGTCCTCAATTAAAAAAGAAATTTCTAAATCCTCTTTCCAACTCTTTTAAATTTTATTGCAAAGGTTTGAATCTACTATAATTTTCCATTAGTGATACTTTCCTTAATAAAACAGCAACTACGTGTATTTTCCACTACTTTTTGTACATAATTTTAAAATAATATCCCACTAAGTTGGCTAACCACATTTGTTGAGTTGGTGTGGTGACTCTCATCTAAAGTAGAAATTTTAAACCTTGCTGATATGTTTTGATTTTGAAACACCTACCCAATAAGTGTAGCCTCCACTTTTGAATTGCCATCACTATTGCCAACATCTCCTTTTCATCTATGGATAAAAATTGATCTTCTTAGACAAAGATTTTGATAAGTGTTTAAATATGCTAAATTTTATATTACTTTTATGTACATTTTGCATGCATATTTGATAAAAATGCCACTCACTTATACTTAATTCATTGTATGTTGGGTTAAAAGGAATGTAAAAGGTGATCATAGAACTAGATAGCATTTGAAAGTGCTTTCATCCCAAAATGAAGAAGCTTGGAGCTAAAAAGGACCCGTGAGGGCTACCATATGCTTGTATGCAAAGTTGGTTGTTTGATTAGTATTTAAATATGCTCGATTTTATATTACTTTTATATACACTTTGCATACATATTCATTGAAAATGCCACTCACTTGTACTTAATTCATTGTATTTTGATTTATAGGGCATGGAAAAGGTGATCCTAGAACAAGGAAGCATTTGGAGGTGTTTTCATGCCAAAATGAAAAAGATTGGAGCTACAGAGGACGCGTGCGGGCTTCCATATGCTTGTATGCAAAGTTAGCATGATTTCCCCACTCAAAAGAGTGAAGAAGAGGCATTTCCATGGGCATATGGGTTACTTTATGTGCTCAAACGGGGTATATGGAGTTTCCAGAATACTATATAGGGAAGCCTATGCCCTATATGACTGAGTATATCGATTTTTCAGTAAGCTCGATTTCCATCCACACTTAACCCATATGGCATCAATATATATGCCCATATGCTTTCTCCCATCAGGGGAACCTATTTAAGGTGTTGTTTAGGCTTGAGAAAGAAGCCTTTTGATTGGGGACAACTTAGGAGCTATTAGCGGAGGGGGAAGGGGCCCATGAAGATACACTACTTGAACCACATCGGTGACTGTAGGAAGCTGGCAAGCATTTAAGGATGCCAGTTTGGAAGACATTCCGGTTGTGTTAACATGGTTTCTTTGGACTTTCTTTTCCATTCATCAGATTGCATAGTTAAGGGAGTTTTTCATGTCTATGTTCATTGTCTTGTATTTCTTTTTGATGAATTTGTGCTCACTTTCATGGGGAACTAATTTTTTAGGTATTTGGCACACATGTGGATCTCCTAAACCAGTATGGCTGCCCCTGTAGCTTACAAAAGAGCTCCAAAAGTGCAATACACCACAATCTTTACTAATTTTCTTCCAAAATAACCTTTACACATGCTAGATGCACCAAAGAACAAGATACACACAACATTGATAAGTTCTTGTGTATTAATAATACAAAGTATTCTTTTCTTAGAATGAGCATTACTTTTCTCATATTTTATCGCTTATAAATGTGTATACGTGTTCTTTTGTGTATGTAGGGATGTGGCGACAAGTATGGAAGAAAGACGCCAAAGTAGGTCGTGAATGCACTTTGTTGATGAAATCTTGGAGTGAACAAACGTGAAGACACAAGTTGTGCTCAAAGACATATGAGTGTGTGCCAACCTCCGTTGTGTTCGAGTGAACATACAAATTGGAGGGGTACAAAGGCAGTCACACTCATGTGTTCCGACTTGTGCAATGCTAGTAAGATTGTCGTTAAATGTGATTTTATTGAAGATGCAATGCGATCTACCACATGGATGTGTGCCCGTTCATGTGGCCTCGATGAAAGTGTGGATTCGGGAGTATTTTGGCGGATCACTGTAGCAGATCACTATAGCAGATTAATGTAGCAGTTAATGTTCATAGGCCGTTGAAAATTTGATTCCCGCAGACTCACACGGGCGTGTGTAAACCACACGCTCGTGTGGATGCCTGATTCCAGTCTATTTAAGTCGCGACTTCAGCCTGTTTTGAGAATCTTTTCCCATCTTCTACCCATCTCTTCACCATCTTTAGAGGCGCTTGCGGCTAGGGTTTGGAGAGTCATTGGTTAGGTTTTTGGAGTGGTTCTATGGCCTTCAACACCGCGTTCCTTCGGAAGATAGTTATTGGGGGAGCTTTCGTCGGCATCGATTTGGCTAGGTGTGTCATAGGCTTGATGAGGGAACCTTTGGAGAAGACGCGGCTACTCCACAAGACCATCGACACAAACACCAAGGGGGTTTTATCCATGGATTGTATATCTTTACTTTTGATTTCATTATTGATTGTATTTTGCTCTATGAAGATCTAAACCCCTAGTGGGTACTTGGACTTGTAAACCCTAGAATGATATTGTTTCATTGACTTTTTATTATGCTTTCTTTAATTGATGTTTTAATCGAGTTCCAATCTTGAATGCTTGTTGAGTTGATTTTCCCTTAGAGTGACACTAGGGTTTAGAATCCATCTTGGTAATCTTTTTGGATGAGTGACACACCATGAGGGTTAGACAATGCTAGATTGGAAAAGGGTTGAGAGGGTGAGTCGAGAGGTAGCGGAACATCCCTTTTCCCCTCCGGTGTAATTTATCATATCTCCACATTTCAAAAGTTCTTTGCATTCATAATAGAGTAAAGTGCTAAGAGACAAAATCCGCTAGGGCTCAGTTACGCAAACAACAGAGTGAAGTATTTAAGTAATCATTAGTATCTGGGGCTTAATTGTGACTAGGGGTCTTTCACCTGGACCAAAGGGTTGGATCTATAATAGGGAATAGGGTTTATTACTTATAGTTCCTAGAGCTTTAAGCAATCTTACACAATATGAGGCATCGAGACTGAGCGATTTCTCTGCCGGGGCATAGTGTAGGGTTAGTCACGGTTGACCTTAGGTTTGGGACCGTGTGTTTTAGGATTTTCAAGATTCATTAAGCATCAGTTGAGAAACATAATGGTTAGTCTTGCACTTGAAACAATAGTCCTAGGGTGAGCAATGTCTGGGTGCCCCAATTTTTGTCGATTACCTCTCCTACCTTTTATTTGCGCCTCCTTCTTCTTTTCTTATTTCTATTTTCATTGATTTTGTTCACACCACTATTGATTCATCTTCATTCTAGTTAAATAATAATCTTTGTGTTTCTGATCACTATTAGCTGTGGATACAACAACACATTCACCAGGGTATTATTACTTCGACAAACCCGTGCACTTGCGGTTCACACACAAAAAGGGTTTGTCAAGTTTTTGGCATCGTTGCTGGGGAATAGCCATTTTAGAAACACTTTCCACTTTGCTATGTTAGGTATTAATCATTTGTTCTAATACACATTCTCTTATTCTTCCATTGTTCTGATTTGTTTTCTTTCTTTAGTTGCAGCTCCAGGTTATGACCCGTGGGAACCCTTCTACATTGGTTGAAAGTGATCCTGAACTTGAACGAACACTTTGAAGGAGGGGTAAAGAACCTGTGCAAGAACAGAATCATCCAGCTGAAGTAAAGATTTAAGAATCTGAAAATATGGCCGAATAAGAAGGGCAACAAAAAATACAATCCAGCATTGTTAGGCCACCGGTAGCAGCCCAGAATTTTGAGTTGAAGCCGTCTTTCATTCAAATGGTTCAACAATCTGTATAATTTAATGAGTTAGCCGATGAAGACCCAAACAACCATATTAAGAACTTCCTTGAAGTGTGCAACATGTTGAAGATAAATGTGGTTTTTGATGAAGCAATTCACTTGAGAGCTTTCCCATTATCATTGAAAGGAAGAGCCAAACATTGGCTTCATTCATTGCCAAGAGCTTTTATCACAACATGGAACGAAATGGTCGAAGCTTTCCTTACAAGGTACTTCCCTTCAGGAAAATCAACAAAGCTTCGTAATGAGATATCTTCAATTGTTTAGATGGAGCTTGAATCTTTGTTTTAGACTTGGGAACGATTCAAGGACCTCTTGTGGAAGTGTCCACAATATGGGTTCCCCGAATGGATGGTTATTCACACATTTTACAACGGGTTGATGTCAAGCACCAAACAACTTCTAGATGCCTCCACAGGAGGTACAATGGGAAACAAGACCCCCAAAGAAGCCTGGTAATTGATTGAAGAAATGGGTTTGAATAGCTACCAATGGAATGCAAGAGAGAAAAAGAAAGTGGTCGGCCTCCATGAGACTAATGCAGTTACGTCATTGGTCTCCCAAGTGAAGTCATTGAGCAAGAAGTTAGACACTCTAACTTCTCCTAGATTGGCAGCCATAACGAGTTGTAATGGATGTGAAGGAGGATATGATCCATCCGATTGCCCGATAGCTATTGGCGGTGCATTCTCCGCGGAGCAAGTTAACTTTGTAGGGAATACAATGAGAGGTCAAGGGAATCCATATAGCAACATCAACAATCCGGGTTAGAGGAGCCACCCGAATCTTTCATGGAGTACCCCAAGCAACAAAAGGCTATGGCACCACTGGGTTTCTAACAATAATAACAACAAGCCCCGAACATGAAAATCGAGTTTCAAGCTTGGAGACTTGGATGACCGACCTAGAGAAGGCCTTGACCGAGTTCATTCAATCGTCTGATACAAGATTTTAATCGGTTGAGGACACACTTCATAACCACACCGCGTCATTGCAAAATTTAGAGAATCAAGTAGGGTAGATTGCGAAGTCATTATCGGAAAGATCTCAAGGGAGTTTGCCTAGCAACATGTATACAATCCTAAGAGAACATGTGAAGGCGATCACTTTGAGAAGTGGTCGTGAAGTTGAAGGTAGGCTCCCGAATGAGAAGACCAATGTTGAAGCACCCGAGGTCATGGAGATTGAGGAGAGAACCACCAAAGGGAAAGAGGTGGCAACCCCATCTTACAAGCCAAGAATCCCTTATCTTTTGAGATTGAAGAACGGCCAAAAGGATGAGCAATATGAGAAGTTCTTGGGTCTATTCAAGCAGTTGCACATCAATATCCCATTTGTGGAGGCGTTGTCTCAAATGCTTCGTTATACAAAGTTTTTGAAGGACCTCTTGACCAACAAGAGGAAGCTAGAGGAGAGTGCATATGTGATCTTAGATGCTTTATGTTTGGCGGTGCTATAAAAGAATATGCCGAATAAGAAAAAGGACCTCGGGAGCTTTATCATTCCGTGCAACATTGGCAATTTGGGTGAGGAGAAGACATTGACGGACTTAGGGGCGAGTATCAACGTCATGTCATACACATTCTTCTAAAAGCTAGGCTTGGGAGAGCCTAGGCCCACTTGGATGACACTTAATTGGTGGACCGAACGGTTAGACATCTGAGGGGCATCAACGAAGATGTACTTGTGAAAGTTGACAAGTACATATTTCCTGTGGATTTTGTAGTGTTGGACGTTGATGAGGATGTCGATGTTCAACTGATACTTGGGAGGCCGTTCTTGTGCACTTCCAAGGCTTTTATAGATATAGACGGCGTGGAGTTGACTTTACAGGAGCTTACATATTGTCTCTGCGAAGCCATGAGACATTCTCTAGACTTTGATGATACTCTTTACTTTCTTGACACTACCGATGAACTAATAGATGAATATGTGTAGGAAATGATGTGTCCGAACCCGTACGAGGGGTTACTAGACCAAGAGGTGGAGAGTGAAGAAGTTTTGATGCTTGGTCTACAGGACAAGGTGCAACCTACCCCGGGGATCATGAAGAAGATAATCTAGAAGATGAAGCGAGCAAGGAGACATCACAAGAAACACCCCAAGGCTAATGGGATGTGCAAGAACGGAGTATGGGTGATGTACCCTCATGTGGTAACATGCTCGACAACTCCCCCTCTACCTTGAAAAGATTATGTTCATCATGCTTTCAGGTTATGGGCAAGAGGGGAACCTTCATCTATGAGCCCCCGTGAGGTAAGGTCAGGTACGTCAAGCTTAGTGATGTTAAACAAGCACTTCTTAGGAGGCAACCCAAGTCTTTATTGTTTTTCTAGACTTTAGTTTAGTTTTTGCATGAAAAAATCTTTGAATGTGAGTGTCTTGATTTTTTTCATGTGATTGCTGTGTTTTCTTGTGAATTATTGGTGTTGTCGTGTGCATAATTGTGTGTGGTGAAGTTTCTTGGTCTTTGAGCATGTTTTTCATGATTCTCTGGTTAGTTTTGCATAATGCAGGCAGGCTCTGAGTATGTGCAAATGTGCAGAAATTTTCTGCAGAGCCTGAAATTTTGTTCTAAGTTATCCAGAGAAGACACATGGCCATTTGGAATTTCCACACGGGCGTGTGTCTTCGTTCAGAGCTCATCCGGAGAGGACACAAGGGCATGTGAGTACCCCTGTGAATGAACTTATGACGGTCACACGCCCGTGTATAATTTCCATATGGGTGTGTGTTTCTCTGCAGAGTTCAGAGCGCTATCCCGAGAGCACACAGGGACGAATGTCTGCCCCTGTGGATAACCCTGTAAAATACACATGGGCGTGGGTAATTTCGGTACCCCCATGTGAATCTCTGTAGAGAGTTATTTGCCATCCCGAGAAGACACAGGGGTGTGTGAATGCCCCCATGAGTGGCCCTGTGAAGATCCACGCCCGTGTGGAATTTCCACACTGGAGTGTTAAATACTTAGAGAAATTTCTCGGCTGGACAGAGAAGCTACAGGGGCGTGTGGGTGCCCCTGTGGGTTGGGCACACTGGTATGGGGAATTTCCACACGCCGGTGTGGATGCGTTCAGAGGGAAAATGTGCCATACCAAGAGCACATAGGGCGTGTGAGTGGCCTTGTGAAGCTCCCCTGTGGAGTCACATGGGAGTGGGTAATTTCCACACACCCATGTGGATGTACAGAACTCAAAAGGCCACGATTCTTCTTTAAAAATCTCTTGTACCTTTTCATATTTTCACTCCTAAACACTCAGAAAACACATCCTTGCACTCACCCGACTTCTCACCGTCGATTTAGAGGGATTTCTTTCGAGTTTTTCGGTCGTTTTCGAGTTTTTCATCTTCATCTTGTCGATAAACCCTCATTCTCTCTTTTCTTTCACCACACTTGATTTAATTCGATTAAACTGGTGAATGTTGCTTCGTATTCATGATTAAATGATTGGTGCATGCTTTAGAATGATTTTGAAACAAATTTTCATGATGTATTTCTTTGATTCTTACGTAGTGGCCATGTGGTTTTCATGGCCCGTGTATCCACACGGGTGTGTGAGATTTCCACACGGCTGTGAGGATTTTAGCAGTATTGAATCTTTGAGTTTATTTGATCAATTTCTTTTCAATTCTTATAGGTATGGCATCCAAATCAAAGAAGGCGGCCGACAAGCATCCTCAAGAGCCCTCACCTGAGCCAGAGCACATGGAGTTCGTGATTCCTGAGCATTAAGCTCGTTTTGAGAGATTGGCTAAGCTTAAGTTTAGACTGACATGTTTTCCAGACGTGGGTGCTTTGATAGAGGTTCAGCTTATTGATGACATGGTCGATGAGGTTGAGGAGCTCCTTACCATAGGTAGTTGGCGCAGATTGTTGTCTATATGTGAGCCTGCCATTTGTTTGCTGACATTGGAGGTATTAGTGTCCTTCAAGTTCGACCGGTCTTATAGGAGTTTTGATAGTATCGACGCTATACAATTTAGAGCATTTGGGCAGTATCATAGTATGAGCGTCACGCAGTTCTCATTCAGATTGGGTTTATACGATGAGGCGTTCACGCACACTAAGGAGTACTATCGGCTACTGATCGATTATCCAGGTAGCTGGACCCCTCAGAGAGCATACAGGATACTTTGTGGTCAGGGCTAGTATGAGTCGGGAGTGTCAAAGGCTACTTGCCTTTCTTGACCAGCGTACAGGTACATCCACGTCGTTCTCAGCCAATCAATGAACATGCGTGTTGATAGCATAGGGGTACTAAGCAGACATGAGCTATTATACTTGTACTCCATGGTGCAGAGCTAGCCGATTCATCTGGGGCACATCTTGGCTGAGTACTTATACCAGCATGGCCTGTACGCCAAAGTCGGAGTCATCTTCTCAGGTCCGTATAGTACGAGACTCATCATGGGTATAGGTCTCCTGGATGCGACCAGGGGGGCTGAGAAGATTGTAGTACAAGCACCCTTCGGCTTGGAGGCTATGCGACTGATGGGTATCATTAGGAGATATTGAGATGGGGTGTATGTGATGAACATGCCCCCACCAGAGCCAGTCAAGGCCGAGGGTGACACAATAGAGGGGTCACAGCTAGTGCTTGAGCCACAGACAGAGCAGGTACAGGCAGAGGTACCCCCATAGCATAGGAGCCACCACCCGTGCGTATATTCTCTTCCACTTGAGCCCATGATCGATTTGAGAGGCTCGATAGTGCTGTGGGTGTGCTACAGGTAGATTTGGCCGAGGTTCGCGCTATACAAGTCACGAACCACACTGAGGTGATGACGTGTCTTAATATCTTACAGCAGTTACTCGAGCGAGACTTGACTTCTCCGTTCATGATGAGACCCCGTACCCCTCAGGCATTACCGACACTACCATCACTAGTTCCACTAGCGCTGACATATCCACCAGCATCATCTTCATCACCAGCAGTACCAGTAGAGATAGCACCAGACACCGACGCTTGAGGCGTCTTTGCTTTTCTTCGTTCTTATTTTTCGTATTTAATTTTAGTATTATGTTTTGGACTTGTATCACTCAGAAAGGATCTTCTTTCAATGTTTATCTTTTATTTTTGTTGTCTCAAGTTGTATTTCAGTGCTTTATCTTTATATATTAGAGTTTAGTTTGTTTCTGTTGAGCTTCACTGAACCCCCTTGTGTATACATGCAGATGGTCTTGTGAGTATGGAATTTAAGGACTAGTTATGAACACGGTGAATGTGGCATTCACATGACCGTGTGTGCTCTACAACCCATTGGAACTCAACTCTCAATGAATATAGCTCCATCAAACATACCATTAAGAGTTCAGGGGAGTATTGTTTCAATTGCCCACCTTCACTTATGCTTTTGAGTGTTATACTTTTTATTGTACTTGCATGTGTACATTGAGGGCAATGTACATCTTAAGTGTTGGGGGGAGTTCACTTTACACATGTTCTATACTTATGCTTTTATTGTATATGCTCATGTAGCCAATGGCTGTTCACCTTAGTTGCAATGGTTGTATTCTTAAGTTTAGGAGAATTTTTAACATTGAATTTTCTCTTGCTCTAGTTTTTACTTGGATTTTAAGGAATTTTTGCCCGATTGACACTTGTTGCACTACTCGCTCATTAAACCTTGTAAAAATTCAAGTTGGATGTTTAAGGGACTAGTTTAGTTGATCTTTGTTTTTAGTTTCTTCAAAAAAAAAAATGGTTGAATGAAAAGAAAAAGAAAAAATATGCTTGTGTTGTTTGCGTATTGGGGGTGGAAAGAGCTACCACCCATGAAGTATGAAGCTACTCTCATAAGTTAGATACTAGTTATGCCCTAATGAGAAAAAGAGCTATCTCATGGGATGAGTGAAAGCTACTACCCCGGTAGAACGAGCTACCACCTCGAAAATGTGAAAGCCACCCTAGCGGCCGCTTCGGAAAGGGCTACCTTAGAGGATGTGTGAAGCTACTACCACCTCTTTTCTTTCTTTTTGTACTTAAATAAGTCCCTCTAACTTAGAGCTTTGAGGAGTATACGGTGGGTTGACTTGAGTGAATCTACACACAACTACACGATATTGGGTTTGTTGTCCCTTTTTATTCGAGTTTTTAGCTAGAGCATTGATTTTTCTTATTCGGTGTTAAAATTTTCCTTACTTATAGAATGCTTCCCCTGCATGCTTTTGGTGAACTTAAGGCTAAGCACTTTCAATATTTCCTTCTTTTATGCTTTAATGTTTATTTTTGCTTGAGGACAAGAAAAAGCTTAAGTGTGGGGGACCTTGATAAGTACTTGTGTATTAGTAATACAAAGTATTATTTTCTTACAATGAACATTAATTTTCTAAGATTTTATCACTTATACATGTGTATTGGTGTTCTTTTGTGCATGTAGGGTTGTGGAGACAAGTATGGAAGAAAGAAGCCAAAGTAGATCGTGAATGCACTTTGTTGATGAAATCTTGGAGTGAACAAAAGTGAAGAGACAAGTTGTGCTCAAAGACATATGAGTGTGTGCCACCCTCCATTGTGCTCGAGTGAACATGCAAATTGGAGGGGCACAAAGGTAGTCACACTCATGTGTTCCGACTTGTGTAATGCTAGCAAGATTGTCGTCAAATATGATTTTATTGAAGCTGTAACGCGATCTACCACATGGATGTGTGCCCATTCATGTGGCCTCGATGAAAGTGTGGATTCGAGAGTATTTTGGCGGATCACTGTAGCAGATTAATGTAGCAGTTACTGTTCACAAGCCACTGAAAAATCGATTCCTACAGATTCACACGGGCGTGTGGATGCCCAATTCCAGCCTATTTAAGTCGTGACTTTAGCCCGTTTTGAGAATCTTTTTCCCATCTCTTCACCATCATTGGAGGAGCTCGCTGCTAGTGTTTGGAGAGGCATTGGCTATGTTTTTGGAGTGGTTCTACGGCCTTCAACACCGCGTTCCTTTGGAGGACAGTTATTGGGGGAACTTTCGTCGGCATTAATTCGACGAGGTGTGCCCTTGGCTTGACGAGGGAACCTTTAGAGAAGACGCGGCTACTCCACAAGACCATCGACATGGACACCAAGGGGGTTTTATTCATGGATTGATTGTATTTTGATTTCATTATTGATTGTATTTTGCTTTATTGATTTCATTATTGATTGTATTTTGCTCTATGGAGATCTAAACCCCTAGTGGGTACTTTGACTTGTAAACCTTCATTGACCTTTTATTATGCTTTCTTTGATTGATGTTTTAATCGAGTTCCAATCTTGAATGCTTGTTAAGTTGATTTTCCCTTAGAGTGACACTAGGGTTGAGAATCCATCTTGGTAATCTTTGTAGATGAGTGACACACCATGAGGGTTAGACAATGCTAGATTGGAGAGGGTTGAGAGGGTGAGTTGAGAAGTGGCTGAACATCCCTTTTCGCATCTGATGTGATTTATCCTACCTCCAGGTTCCAAGAGTTCTTTGCGGTTACAATAGAGTGAAGTGCTAAGAGATGAACTCCGCTGGGGCTTAGTTGCGCAAGCAACAGAGTGAAGCGTTGAAGTAATCCTTAGTATTTGGGACTTAATTGTGACTAGGGGTCTTTCGCCTGGACCAAAGGGTTAGATCTATATTAGGCAATAGGGTTTATCACTTGGAGTCCCTAGAGTTTTAAGCAACCTTACACACTGTGAGGCATAGAGACTGAGCAATTTCTCTGCCGAGGCATAGTGTAGGGTTAGTCATGGTTGACCTTAGGTTTGGGTCCCTGTGTTTTAGGATTTCCATGATTCATTAAGCATCAGTTGAGAAACATAATGATTGGTCTTGCACTTGAAATAATAGTCCTAGGGTGAGCAATGTCTGGGTGGCCCAATTTCTGTCGATTGCCTCTCCTATCTTTTATTTGCGCCTCCTTCTTCTTTTCTTATTTCTATTTTCATTGATTTTGTTCACACCACTATCGATTCATCTTCATTCTAGTTAAATAACAATCTTTGTGTTTCTGATCACTATTCCCTATTGATACAACTACCCACTCACTAGGTTATTATTACTTCGACAAACCCGTGCACTTACGGTTCACACGCAAAAAGGGTGTGTCAAACATCAGTGTATATATATCTGATAAAACAATGCTCGATTGATGTACTCTCCGCAAGTGAATGGATCGTTACAAGCAATAGAATGGTAACCCCTAGGGGGTAGGGTTGTCGAATCATAGGGACTGGACTTTTAATACTAATTAATCCTCTATTGTCTAGCAAATCAAAGGGTTGGTTGAAAGGTTAAAAAGGTAAGCAAGAATAACAAGATAAGGGTGGAATAAATAGGTAGACTAGGATCGAGGTTTTGGCAACAAGAGATAAATGCCCGGGACTAATCCTTTGTGCTCGAGATACTGACTTTAATCTAATGCCTACTATGGTATATTCTAAGATCCTTGTGGGTGCTCAAAAGCTTTGTTTCATCTACCGCTCTCAAATATGTTTAGGGATGCAAGTGTAACTATGGGCTTCATACACATTGAGTTTTTGCAACTACGCTAGGCAATCGCAACTACGGTAATCCACACAAGTCAAGTTTTACACAAGCATTTACACAAATCAAGCACGTCAAGTTATTTAGACACATGAGAAACACAAGAATTCATTAAAACTCCATAGGCAAAAGAAAACAAGTATTCAAAGTATCAAGAACAACATAGTTCAACATCCCCTCATGATTTGATACAACTGAGAAGAAGGAAAGAAAGAACAAGGGTAAGAATTCATGATCTCCCTCTTTACAAATCTCCTCTCAATTGTGCCTTAAAAGCTTCATGGATGAGCTAGCTCCACTTCCCTTGAGCCTCAAACTCAACCTTGATCCCTTTAGATGGTGTGGTGAAGCTTGATTTTCGTCCTCATCAATTCTCTCCCGAACAAAGATGAGGAGAAACCCAAGAATTTGGAGTTATAAAGGGTGTTTTCGCACTCGACATGGTCTAACCATGGTTGTGCTTAGACCGTGCTCTTCTTTGAGACTCTGAGTGAATTAGATAAGTATCAGCTAGAGATATTTATGGGGAAGAGCACGGTCATGCTCCATTTGTGCTTCGCCTGAGTAGGACAGTGCAAGGAGCATTCTGGGCATGCTTCCCCAGTAAGCAATTGGTGTATCGATTCCAGTGATATTCATGGGGAGGAACACGATCATGCTTCAATTGTGCTTGGCCTGGAAGCACCCCCTGCTTGATAAGTAACTCAAACAACTTCAGACAGAGAATATCACAGGGACAGAGCACGATCGTGCTCTTCCTGTGCTTGGCTTGGACACTTCGAAAAAAAATCTTCATTTTTTTCTTTTTTTGTCCTCGAATTTACTACTAATTGCTTTGAGCCCTAATTTCTTGTACTATGAACAAAAACACCCAGAGCAACATCAAATATATACAAAAGGTGCTAAAAGACAAGCAAAAGTATGAATTGGGAGTATGAAAAACATGATATGAATTGCACTCATCATCGATCCACAGAAAATACCATAGTAAAATATGTATAAATTTACACTTATCAGTGATAGTTCTTTCTACCATCTTATATGACATTTTCCCGATAGGACATTCACCTATGAATCTGACTTCCTGATTTTATTCCATAAATTTTTTTCCCAAGACTAATGGCTAGTTAGCTATTACCTCTCCTAAGCTCCAAGTGACTCCATGACTAGGGTTTAGTGAGAAGAAATAAATGGCGTTTCCAAGACAAAGGGTGAAACTACACTTACGTTTAAGTAAATTTATACTTACACTCATGTCCTTCGTGTCTAGAAATTCCCAAATTGATATCGTGGATTATCATCAGTCATGCATCAAACCATAACCACATACACAAGTAAACCCCTGGCTTACATATGAATCATACATTGTCCTTAATGTACATAATGTATGCATGTAAAAAAATTAGCAAGGTAAAGAATATTAAGGGAAGAGAGTTGGGGACTTATCTAAATAGGGAGAGTGATGTTGCCACTCTCAAGGTTGGAATTCCATTGCCATACATTCATGACGTCCCAAAAACCTAAGAATGAGAAAGGTTGCGATAGTGCCACGAGAGGTCAAGGTTGCTCATAGCATCCCCATGGTATGCAACATGTCAACAGTGATGGGGGTAAGCCCCCTGACCATCTACATCTTCCCGGTCCTCTCTAAAAGACCCATTTCCTGAATGAGCCAATTGATATAGGGACTCAAGAAAATGGCTCCAACTCAGAGATCCATCCCCTGGTGTTGCTAAAAGTTTATGAAGGTGAACCCAAGATGAGGAAAAATCCATCTACCATGCTAAATAGGTAGAGGAAATCCTTGCTATTGACAATGTTTGTGCAATATCTTTACCTTGTTAATGATCTACTGAGGAGAGCATGTACATACCTCAAGGCGGGAAAGTAGTAGGTAATGGCCTTCGATGAGCGGGGTCGATGCTGATTCGATGGCAACAATGCTCTTAAGGATCCTAAGTAGGTGAGAGATGAGTAGTGCCTTGTATTGAGAGGTCTAAACAAAATCAGAGTAGTAGAGACCAAGACAAACATCAAACTCCTTATAGCTCATGCAGTATAAGACTCCATACAACAAGAATTGTATTTGGTCAACCTCATGCTAGCTGACTTACCCTTTAGCTGCCTTGAATGTGGCAAGGACCTCCAGTGTTAGTTCTTAATTTGCTAATATGCTAGGTTGAAGGGGGAAAAGATGCCAGACACCTGCGTTGAAGAGGCACTTGACCTTCTTGGTAGGAAAGAGCACAATCATGCTTTAGACTATGCAAGCCTATACAGATTACTGGTATTTACACACGTGTTTCGAAAATATCATGCGTGTCTATGAAAGGGGCTCCCATGCTCGCTTATCAAAAGCACAGGCGTACTTGTGCCCGTGCTTGCCCCCTGCTCAATTTTTCTAGTTTCATGTAAAGTGCACAACCATGAGCATGCCATGTTTTGCCCGTGTTTAGTTTAGGAACACCTCCAATCCCTTGTTTTGCCCCATTTACACAAGTGTAAGTATAGTGTGTGCTCTAAATACAAATATTCTCGATCTCTAAACACATATAAACACTGAGTAATAAACATGAAAACATGAAACACCACCAGCCATCATGAAAGCTCAAGAAAATAAAAAAAATTAAGCTAAGAAAGAAAAATACAAAATACTAAACATTATGACTTGGGTTGCCTCCCAAGAAGGGTTTGCTAAGTCACTAACTTGAACAACTTATTCAAAGGCTTGTGAAGCCAAAACCTCTAATTGATTCCTATGCAAGAATTGTTATAAAATACATATGGTTGCAACAAAAAAATTAATTCTTTCTCACTAGAATTCAAAACTAAAGAATGAAGTAGAGTAGAAGAGGATGCTGCCAGTGGCTTCTTCTTCTTCTTGATGCCAATCCTCTTCCACCACTTCTTGGCCTTGGAAGATGTTCCTTGTGTAGCTTTAGAGATATATCGGGTGCCACCATTGGGAGGTTCTTCTCTTAACAACTGTTCAAACCATACCTAAACCATGATTTTTGCACAAAATCAGAAATATACCCATCAATGTTATCAACAAAATAACAAAAGTCATCAAAGTCCATAGAGTGTCGCATAGCACCTTTGAGCTTGAATGCTACTTTCTCCTCTCCCACCCTTAGGACCATCTTGCTATCCTTGACGTCGATCAATGCTTGTGACATTACTAAAAACAATCATTCTAGAATCAATGGTACCTCCACCATATCATCAAGGTCTATACTCACAAAATCTACGGTGAAGATGAACCTATCTATCTTCACTAGCACATCTTCTATGATATACCGCTTTGATGGCAAATAGAACAGTAGGCTTGTTAGAGAATCATTGTAGTTGGTTTTGGTTCTCCAAGTCCAAGTTTTTGAAAAATTTTGTAGAGCATGAGATTAATGCTCACACCCAAATTAGCTAGAGATTTCCTATTAACCACCACTAAAATGGTGCAAGGACCAATGAAGCTTCCCTTTGGAACTTGCTTGGTCAGAACAACTGAACAATTCTTTAGTAAGGATGACTATTTAAATCTCTTTCAATTTCTTCTTATTCATGAGGAATTCCTTCAAAAATTTGCATAATGAGGCATTTGCGCCAAGGTCTCCACAAATGGCACATTGATGTCTAAAGTCTTGAATGTATTATGGAACTTCTTGAAATAATCATCCTATTGGTTCTTGACCTTGGTCGGATAGGGAAGCCTTGGTTGTTACTATGGTGTTTCAAGCTGTTCTTTTCTTTTTCTCTTTTCCTCAAGGTCAGTTACTAACTTCTCCATTTTGGAGAGCTCACTATCTTTTTTTTAATATCTATACTTCCATGCTCAAATTGTTTCACATGAGGAGTAGGTAACTATTTTCCACTCCTTAGAGTGATAGCCTTTACTGACTCCCGAGTGTTTACTTTAGTGTTAATCGGGAGACTTTATTGTGGACGGTCCATCAATGATTTTGTAATTTGAGCAACTTAATGCTCCAAATTCTGAAGAGATGCTTACTGGTTCCTCATATTTCTTCATGTTTGGTAAGGTGACCATTGCTGGCTTGGATATAATTGGTAATCAAAGCCTGCAAATTCAAACCCGTCTTCTCTTGGTTAACTGGTTGAAACCTTGGCTTATGATTTCATGACACCTTGTCCTTACCTTGAAGTATTCCAGGAGAAATTTGGATGACTTTTACACCCCGTATTCTAGGTAGAATTGTATGGGTTGTTTGGAATTGGGAGGTGTTGTTAATGAAGTCTACTTGCCCTACCGGTCAGGTGCTACACTCAGAAACTGGGTTTATAGTGTTGACATGAACTCCATGTGTCCCACATCTCATAATGGTGTTAGGTGCTTATGGGAATTGTATGACATCAAGACACTTGGTGATGGTCGCCACTTGAGCCACTGAAGTTGTAAGAGCATCAATTTCGTAAATCTTGGTCACCTTGACCATCTTGTTCCTCTCGGAGCTCCATTAGTCTCTTCAATCAAAATCTGAGCGGTGTCAAATGTCTTGCTACACAAAATATTCTCCAATAGCCACACCCAAAATTTGCTTCGTTGCTTGAAGGACGGGTTATGGGTGCGTAAATTATGCAAATATATAAGCATGCAAGTATGCACTTAATACTACAATTGGTATGTTATACCGCAAGTGTACGGGTCGTTAAGTAATTATTTACACCTTAGAGGTGAGGGCTCCATTCCTCCATGACATAAGGTAGTGTTTTTTTTATGTTGATTGTGTATATTTATTTTATGAATTATTTTTATTATTTTATAGAAAATATTATAATTTCAAAGTAATATTATGACTTTCTTATTATGTACACATCTACAAGATTGGATTTTAATCAGTGGCTCTTCCAAATTAATTAAAAAAAAAATCATGTTGCTTGTAAATGGTTTTAAATTATTTATATTTTAATGATATGACATTTGGGTAATTTATTCACATAAGCATACAATAAAAACGAAAATATGTCTAGTAATGAATAAATCCCAAAGTTGAAAAGAAATTGATCTTTTCCTCTTTTCTCTTAAAAATTACATTTATAAAGAAAGAGATATTAATATATATACATATAAAGTGATTAATTATGTATATATGCACACAGACATATACCCTTTGAGGGGAAAAGATACAAAAGGTAAAAAAAGGTAAATTTCTTTTACAAAAATATTTTATATTGAAATTCTTATGTATATTATTTATCTTGGATTTAAAATTTCCAATACTTGAACAATTACACAAAATTCTTGTGGTTATAAAAAAAATGAACTTAGTCTCATAGTAATATTTATAAGAATGAATGATTGATGCATATAAAGAAATATGATTTTTATGGTATCTTTTTGTTAGATCACATATCACCTTTATTTTTTATTATTTTATTTTAAAATTTTACTGAATTAAAAAGCTAGCTGGTAATACATATATATAGAATTCACAGTTTTCTTAAAAGCTTGATTAAAAACTATCCAAAATTGAATGGAGTATTCTTTCTTGAGTAATACTATATAAAGCAAAATTCTTGTCGAAAATATTTGCGCGAGTGACATGTATACCAGTTTGGCAGCCACACCATACCTATTCTTTCTCTCCTAATCAGCCACCTTAAAAAAAACAACAAAGAAAACATCACATGTTCCTCATTCAAGAGAGACGGCCACCAAACTCGTCGCCGATGCTGACGCCGACGTCGACGCCCTTTGTCGTCTCCGAGTCTCTCTTCTTTGGTGCCATCCTAGTCCATCAATAGTGTGCCACCAAGCTAGTCAGTCTCCATCGCAGCAGCCACCGACGCTAACAAACCCATCACCCGATGCGCTTCATCTTTAAGCCTCACCTCTCTGGTGCTCACCATCACTGCCACCACTGACACTGATGAACCTCTCCATACATACTATCACTCCTTCATCACCTTGTGTAGCTGAATCTCACCATGCCGTGGTAGTCTTTCGGCCTCTGGCTATCTTCATCGCCCTTGCAATTACTCTGACACCATGGCCACTTCCCCCCTAGTGAACTCTCATTCCTCCAAAGCTTTTTATTTGAGTCTTTCTAATTTCTTCAGCTCGCTAGGTCTTGAATTGCTGGAATCTAGTGGGGAACTAGTAAAGCCTAAGCCTTGTGATCAGGCTCAGAGATTAGCTTGCTGGCTAGGGTGGGCAATGCTTCCATGCTTGACATTGAATCAGAATCATCCTCATGTGATGCTCTCTCATCCTTGCATCATACCAAGTATACCACCAATGCTAATCATTCTGAGGATGAATTAAATAAATC
Source organism: Dioscorea cayenensis subsp. rotundata (assembly GCF_009730915.1). NCBI lineage: Eukaryota > Viridiplantae > Streptophyta > Magnoliopsida > Dioscoreales > Dioscoreaceae > Dioscorea > Dioscorea cayenensis. The sequence continues at coordinate 13,542,320 of NC_052480.1, read as the reverse complement.
TCTGGAGGTACTCTCATATTTTTCTTATTCTTGGCAAGTTGAAATTGTTGGCATTATTGATGATCCCATGTATAATTGTTGTTTAAATTTTCTGAATGATTTGCATTTGTAGGTGACAGTGAATTCTGGAGGTGTTGTTTTCTATGCTCTGTTTAACAACATGAGCCGTGATGATCTCTTGCAAAATGAAGCTGTGGTGGTGATCAAATTTTCAACTTCTTGAATGGCCACGCAATCGGAACGTCTAGGCAACGAATTTGACTAATAGCTTATAGTTTAACACAATGAGCCGTGATGATCTCAAGTGTGTAGTTAGTATTAATGTTTTGAAACTTGCCATTGATTTTCATCATAGTGTGATTGTATTGCTACTATGTGTGAATTTTTTTAGGCCAACTAAAGTCTAGTTGAGATCATTCTATTTTATGGGTTTTTGCTAAACTTCATTCATGTAAATGATTTTTTTTATTGAATTGACGAGTTGCTTGATTTGCAGGTTATATGAGCAGATGATTTTCTTGTGAATCCAATATGATTAATTGAACATTTTTTCTTGATGATGCGTTCCAAACTTGCTCAAACTTCCTTCACAATGAAATTGACATAATGTCAAAAGAAAACTTATTTAGCATAGATATGCCATTTAGTACAAAACTCACACAATTGGATGTACGAGTCAGTATAATATCCTTGATTCTAAAAACTAAATACCATAACATAGAGCTATCATTTATGAGCATTAATCTATCATAATTTGAAAGGAATAATGCTGCATTTTGGCCAAAAAAAATTCTTTTAGAAATAAAAAAAATGCCAACTAAAATATTTTTGCCAACTAAAGTAAATCATAGATTATCAACAAAAATTGATGATAACTGAAACCAAAAAACATGGCCTCAAAGAGGGTGCTTCTGTCAAGTATCAACGATATCTACCATAGCAAGGACTCTACCATGTTTTGAATCTAACCCATATGCCATATGTGATCCTCATAGATGCAACATTCAAGCACCTAAGCAATCCTTAATTCTTTGTTCAAACTTGCCGAGTGCAGAAATTGTCTCCATTAAACCATCTTTAATCTTTTGTCTACATCATAGAATAACACTTAGTGACAACAATACAAGCTAGCAACAACCAAATTGAAAGCTGAGGTAGATGAACACAAGTAATGCTATCTTACACAAGAGAAAAGTATGGTTATAAGATAAATTAGATGGCAGAATTAAGTAAACTTATTTTTTAAAAGTAAAAAAAAAGGGCATACATATGGATTATGATATATGAAGTACAATAATGAGACTAACCAAACAGTCATGGCCACTACATTTCACTACCTCAAATGATATCAAAAACAATTTTCATAAAATTAATTTAACTTTAGTAATGGCCCGAGGACAACTATGTTCATAAAAGCATTAGGGGTCCATATATTCATGTAATATATAAAACAAAATAGCTATCACATATCAGTAACCAATTCAAGGAATGAGGTAACATCAAATTAAAGAAGAATTATACCTATCATCTATGAGCTGAAATCACAGTCATCTATAACACTCCCAAAGGAAGAAATTAAAAGATTTGCATTGGTTAGTGAAACAACACATAATCAAAATAATATTTAGTAAATATAAAGTGATTTATAAGTATGGTCCATTATACAACACCATGAATAGAAACATTAACTTATGCCTTTTTGTCTACTTTAATGCAAAGTGTATTAACCAAAGCATATACATAAGAGCTATAAAATACTTCAAGGAATACATTTCACTCTGAATTTCATTAAATTAGTGGCACACATCCAACTTTTGTGAATTGCATTATATTTATATCTCTATGTGTGCATCTATAATATAATTCAAATTGTGCATGGTTTACCAATAAACGACCTCACTGACCAAACAAGATCATCATTCAAATATTCACACACAAGTCTTTGCCCCACACAATTACTAACTAGAAACTTTAAGAAATGACATTCTCAAGGCTTGTTTCACCAATTCATCAAGATACATAAGTTTCCAACAAAGAAAATAAAGGACTACTAAGAAGATTTAAACAAAGTAAGACAATTCAAAGCAAATATATTACTCACAATAAAGCATCATCCATATTGTAATCAGTTGTTGATGAACTTGTGAAACCCAAAGAAGAACCAGATTGTTGTACGATCGCCTAGGAGAAAAAATGTGAATTTTTTTGTGCAATAATATAACAAATATAAATATTGAATAACATAGCATTACCATACTTTCTTGTGTACAAAGTTCAACTTGGGAGTTGTTTTGAGTTTGTGCAATTCCTTTTGGTGGGGCTACCTGCAAAAATAAAATTAGTTTTAGACCCAAAAATAATTGAGAAAGAATGATATAAATTGCAAGTACATGCTTCTTGTTTCTAATAGTTATTTCCTCAAACTTTGACTTCTTCCTCTTTGATGGTGGTCGGCCCTTACTCCACACCTTTAAAAGAGCCAAAAATCTTATTATTGAAGTTTTTGTTTGGTGTTCTTCTTCCAATAGCATCAGTGGTAGAACTTCATTAGAATGGCTCTCACAATAATTTCCATCATCTGTTAGTTTCTTTATTGCCCCATCCACACATTTCATTAGAAAACTATATTTCTTAGTTGATTCTGCTCCAAAGTTAGAGGCTTTAGAAAAATGAGAACATAATTTGTTGTATCTTGCTTTTGTCTCACTACTTTGTGCGTCATCATAACAATTCGTCACATAAGTATGACCACTTTTAATATCCTTCCTGCAATGAGTTAAAATATATCGAGATGGAATCACTTTTACATTCTTTTCAATAAGAATCTTGCATATATGTATGTAAATAACTCCTCTAAACTCAAATAAATGGCATGTGCATTTAATATCAAATTTGGCTTCATTGTAAAATACATTGAACACCACTTGCTTTCTAAGTTTGACTTCTTTTTCTCTAAAAATGTCTATCACTTGAAATGCATATATTGCCCTATCTGAATTGACAAATGTAAGATTGCAATAAAGCATCCCCTTCAACTCATCTTGAAACAACTTAAACACTTCATTTGTATAAGCTTCTTGTAGTTACTTTTCAAAATGACAATTAGTTATCACTGGAAAACTTGAGTTAAAAGAAACAAAATCAGCTTTCTTTTCTTTTTCAATCTTGCTTTTCAATGCATTATCATAATACTCGACAATTGCTTCAATGATGTTATTAGACCAACATAACCATCAAAGAAAGTATTTATACTTTCACTTCTTTGTGTGGTAGACATTCCGACCCAAAAAATTCCTTTGATGTATATAGGAGCACAACGATGATGATTTTTATATAAAGAATTTAGCCATTTATATTTTTTTGATACTATAGCTCTTTATCATCTTCAACCAAATATTGTCAAATTCTTGAATAACAGCTACTTCATAGATGATGCTTTTCAAAAACATTTTACTACTTTATGCTGGGTCAATCCTCCAAGCTTCTCAGGAACCTTCTTTATAATATTGCAAAGACAGAGACAGTGGTGACAATTTGGAAAGACCATTCTAATTGCACCTTAGATAGCCATGCATTGATCTATTATGATTGCCTTTAGAGCCTTGGCAGACATGCATTCTAACCAAGTTTTAAACAACCATATGTATGTTTCTGTGTCTTCCTTTGACAATAAACACATCCAAGTAGTATTATTTGTCCATAATGGTTTACACCAACAAATGGAGCAAAGGGCATGCCATACTTATTTAATAAATATATCGTGTCAAATGATATTACATCCCCAAAAGCTTCACAAGACACTATAGATTTTGCATCTACCAAAAATACATTTCTCAAATGACCTTCCTCATCCATATCAACCACATAAAAAAAATTTTGAGTTTCTCCATTGCATACAAGAGAAATAATTGGCTAGAGCTTTAGCATCACCAACTCCAAGTTTGAACTCCCTTGCTTTTGCAATATAATTTTGACAATCTATTTTAGTATATGTTAAATTTTCATATCCGCCGCTTTCAACAGCAAATGAATGGAATTTTTTGCTTAAACTTATACCCGCTTGATCATTTAGTTCAAGCTTTCTCTTAACTATGTATCCATTTTTTTATTGCACTTTTAAAAATGGGATTTGTAAGGAATAAGTGCATAATTATGCTAAAATGAGCACTATAAATAGTAAAGCATCCATCATTACCAACAATGGCATTAATCTTGGCCTGACAATTTGTTTTAGTAGATAGCCCTGGATTGAAAGAATTTTTTGTGGTAGATATTCTTTTGACACTTCTTGCACATGAAAGTGTGTAATATTTTAATTTCCCATCATCATCATCCGACCTTGTACTCTTTTTGGTAATACAAAACCCTTCCTGCCAAGCATACTCAATATAGAAATTATAAATTTCTTCTTCAGAATTAAGCATCATACCGGCCTCTGGGACAACTTTTGCAGATAATAAATCCTCTAAATGTACTGATTTATCTTTTTTCTTATTCAGTATTTGTAAAGTAGAAGATCCATCTTTTGCTTCATTCTTGCTCCGCTCAGAAAATCCAACCTCTGATTTTTCCATATTTTCCTCGATTTGCATCTATATATAGATAAAAAATAACTACAATAAATTAATAAAAATTACATTATAGTTTTATTTGATAAAGCTATGTACAAGAATGCTTACTCCATGCTATCATCTTACAACTCATTTTTTTAGCTTTTAGACAAATCAAATAGTTTACCTTTCCTCTAAAACATAATATTGTATATATGTATGATCTAGAAACATTTGTATAACAAGACACTTTTACAAGCAAGTATAGTTTCATCTTTTGAACTTCTTCTTAGTTTCAATAATCAAGGCTTAAACAATCAAGCTTTGTGTAGAAAACATTGTTTCTAGCTAATTAATATGTTATTAATTGTCATTATTACTATTGTGCTAATAATAATAATAATCAGTTAATAATAAATGATAGCTTGTTCATTAGTAAAAAAATTAGTTAAAGTATCAGCTTTAACTAGAATAACATCACACACACAAGAGAGAGAGAGAGAGAGAGAGAGAGAGAGAGAGAGAGAATATGTGTGTGTTACCAAATGGTGCTGCTTGGTTCAGCCAAAGGTGACCGCCACGACATGGTGAGATTCAACTACACGAGGTGATGAAGGAGTGACAGTATGTATGGAGAGGTTCATCGGTGTCGGTGGTGGTAGTAATGGCAAGCAACGAGCGATGACCTTTGTGGCGTGCTCGTGACGGATTTGGATGGGGTCAGAGAGGAGAGGTTTGGAAATGAAAGAAAACAAGTGATTAGTTTGTTGGCGTCAGTGGCGACAACGATGGTGAGCAACAAGCTTGGTGGTGCGCTGGTGATGGACTTGGATGGCACCAGAAAGGAGAGGTTGAAAGACGATGAAGGGCGTCAATGTTGGCGTTGGTGATTGGGTCATCGAAGTTGAAGATAGAAAGAGGAATTAGGGCCAAATATCGGACAAGAGAGGAATGGGTGATTTATTTTTAAAGGTGGTTGATTAGGAGAGAGAGAATGGGTATACATGTCTAGAATGGGTATAGCATTACTCTTCTTTCTATGTCTAGAGTGCCCAACAAAGTGTAACTATCGATGCTCTTCAACACAACACAGGAAGTCATGCCTTTTTTCTATAACAAGTGTTGTCATAAGTACCACTGTGTATCTTCAGGCACCTATGGAAATAAGTAAGAATGCCCTTGTTATGACAATTGGAAGACCAAGATGGCAAGCCTAAGTGCCCTTAATAAGACTACTACAACTTACATTGTTTAAAAAAGAAGTTGATAATGTGAACTCAATGATGGAGAAGTATAAAAAGGAGTGGAAAAAGATGGATGTACTTTGATCTCCGATGGATGAAGTGATTGAAAAAATAGATCTCGCACTAATTTTTTGGTTAATAGGCCAAGTGGAACTGTTTTCCTTAAATCTATTGATATCTCGGATGTAGTAAAAGATACTCAGAAGTTGTTTGAGTTGCTTGATTCAATTATGGAGGAAATTAGGGAAGAAAATGTTGTCTATGTGGTGTCTGATAGTGCTTTAGATTATATAGCTTTTGGTGATTTATTAATGTAGAATCGGGCAAAATCAGTTTAGTCTGCTTGTGCTACACATTGCATTAATATGATTTTGCATGGCATGGGTAAGTTGCCAATTTTCATAGATGCTATAAAAAAAAGCAAAGGAAGTGTGTGTTTACATCTTTCGACATGTTTGGTCCTTAACATGTTTAGAAAGTACTCTAAGAAGAGAGAATTGAAGATGCCCTCCTTTATGATGAGTGCATTTCATATAGATATTTTTATATCTATTTCATGTATTTAACTTGTCTTTTAGCATTTATTTGTTGTGATTTGATGCTACTTTGGGTATTTGTGCGTAAATGTGCAGGTGAACATGTCTTAGAGTGAAAAGAACAAGATTTGGTGATAATTTGGCATGAAAACAACATAGCAGGATATTTCTAGGAGAAGCATGGCCTGATGCATAGCCATGCTTTACCCCATGCATATCTCAAGCAAAAAAGAGTGGTTTCAGAGCTCTTTTCATGAGTGTGGATCTAGGAAGCATGGCCTAAGCATGCTCGTGCTTAGGCCATGTTGAGCCTGAAAACACCTTCTAAGCCCGGGTCTAGGACATTTTATGGGGATCTTCTATTTTTCTTCTTGGGGAAGGCTACCAAGTTCTTCCCCATCACATTTCTGGGGCTCGAGTGAGTCTATGGTGCAAGAATAAGAGTAAAGCAGAGCTTAGTTGGTGATGCTTCATTGAAGCACTGTCGGAGTGGTTTGTGAGGCAAAGAAGGAAGTCTTTCATGGCTTGTTTATCTATTGTTTTTTTTAGTCTTGTATTGATTTGTAAAACTATGAGGGGCTAACCATTCTCCGGTGCCCCGTATCCATGAACTTGGATGTTTATGTGTTATGTTGACTTACTCTTTTGCTTTGTCTATGGAGTTCTATTGTTTGATCCTATGTTAAACCTTGTGTTTTCTAACTTGAAGTGCATGATTTGTGTAGTTGTAGTTGTAAAACTTGACATTTGTTGATTGGCGTAGTTGTAGTTGCCTTCATGTGATTGCAAAACTTGACGTGCATGATTCTTGTAATTACAAATTGCAAAACTCGACATATTTGGGTGTCAGTAGAAGGAACATTGCTTATAGAGCACACGTTGGAGCCGTAGGATGTACCTGATAGTCATTGTAGAAGAGTCCGTACATGTTTTTCCATGGGAATAGCCTAGGGCACTACTCTATCTCTGTGTTTCTCACCCATTACATTTCTAGCCCTTTCCAGTCATCCTTCCTCCTTTAAGGTTATCTAATTATCATCTTTACCGTGAATTTGTGATCCGGCTAGTGATTAGAAGAACAATTAGTACTAGGAGTCCTAGTCCCTGTGGTTCGACAACCCTACCCTTCATAAGTTACCACTTTATTACTTGCTACGATCCGCGAACTTGCGGACAGTACATTAGGTTACAAGATTTGCTACATCATTTCTCACTTTGAAAAGTATTCATGAGTCTAAAATTTCTCTTAGGGAATGTTTACATCGGAAGAGTGGGTTAAATGTCCTTATTCTTCTAATTTGGAGGTAAAGAAAGTAAAGGCGGTCTTATTATTGGATGACAAGTTTTAGAAATCTATTAAGTATTATTTGAAGTGTGCAAGTCCTCTCATTAAAGTTTCAACACTTGTCGATTGTGATGCAAAACTTGAAATGGGTTACATATATGAAGCCATGGATAGAGCAAAAGAACAAATTGCTCAAAATTTTAAATGACAAAAGGCAAGATACCAACACATTTGGCATATTGTTGACACCAGATGGGATTTGCAACTTCATAGGCCACTTCATGTAGCGGGCTATTTTCTCAATTCCAAGTAAGTTTACAAAATATTTTTGTTAATTTTCATTTTCTAGTTTGGCAAATTTTTACTTGCATTGCATTGGATTTTATAATTTTATAGGTTTGAATATAGTGATTCTTTCAATGCATACATGGAAGCGAAAATGGAATTGTACTAGACAATAGAGAAAATATATCCAGATCTTGAAACAAGAATCAAAATTGATCAACAATTAGAAAAGTTTAAGAAAGTAGAGGGACTATTGGGCATGTGCATGGCTATTTTAACAAGAAGAAAGAAGCAACATGTAATATTTTTTTAATTTTTTAGATGAATTGTGAAACTTTTTTTTTTTCTAGTTTAAGCTCTACAAAAACAAAATCTAATTACATATCTTATATATTCTAGTTTTATGGTGGGAAAGTTATAGGGAAAAATGCAAAGTGCTTCAAAATCTTGCCATTTGGGTTCTAAGTCTTACATGTAGTGCAATAGGATGAGAAAGAAATTAGGGTACATCTGGTTTGAGCATGTGCATTCCAAAAAGAAAACCCATTCTGAGCAACAAAGATTAAATGCTCTTGTTTTTGTCAAGTACATCATTCAACTTGAATTAAGACAAGAAATAAGGGAGAAAAAAAAGTGAGACATATGATCCAATTTGTTTAAGTGATATGGAGTTGGATGATGAGAGGATCACTGAAGTAGAGGATGCTTGTTTACCCCAAGATAATTCTTGGATGGATATTAATGAATGTTTTGAAGATGATGGATGGCTTGGATCGAATAGCAAAAGAAAATAAGGTAAACAACTCAATCTATAAATGTATAAGCATTCATTATTTAAAATATTGAATTATAATATTTTATATAATGTATAATGTATTTTATATAGTTCCAAGAAACTTAAAAATTGATTAGAAAAGAAAAGGAAAAGTTCTTGTAGATGAAAAGGAGGCAGAAGATGATGAAGAAGCTAATACAGAGGAGGAGGAGGAGCAAGATGTTATGGTTGAAGATGATGATGAAGTTGACGATGAAGGGTTACAAATTTAAATGAGTGTTGGCGTGTAATCATGGATATGAAACTTATAATTTGATAGCTTGAGCAACTGAGTTTGAGGGTTTGAGTTTTATTTAGTTTTTAAATATTAACTTGGTTGGTAGACAAGTGTTTTGAACTAGGTTGCCTTTAGCCTTATGTTTAATGCATGACTTAGAATTTCTTTTTTTTATAATCATATTATATATATATATATATATTTTGAAATGTTGAACTAAATCTTATGATTCGATCCAATTTATATTTGCAAATTTAGAATTTTGATTCACGATTCGAAACTTGATTTGACTACCTTAATTGCTCTACAATACCAATAACCATTTAAGTAACTTTTATAAGGACAAATAATTTCTTGTCCTCGAGTGATCCTTTGAAATGCCATATCTAGAACCCCAATAACTCCATAAACATATATCAGACTAGCTCTCAAAAGAGTCTTCCAAGCTTAATTTATGATATTCATAACTTTTAATTGTTTAAATTAAAAAAAATGTTCTTCTATCATTACAAATACTTATGGGAAATAATAATATACAAATCATAATTCACAAGAAATTCCAAAAAAAATTCAATAAAGCTAGACTTCAAAGGAAATGGTTCTTAATTTGTCTTTTTGTCCATGTGGCTCCATTCACTTCTTAAAATTAAAATAGTTTCATTAAGTTAAAATAATAGCATCATGTGAAGGGCAAGCACATATATATATATATATATATATATAAGAAAAGGGCATTAGTAAATTCTAAAGGATTAGGTATTGTCAAGGTATGGGTAAATTTTTTTCTGGGACACTTAACTTTGAATAATTATCGAATCAGACACCCATCTTTAAAATGTATCAAGATGGTCACCCTTCTATGTTTTCTTTCTCACCGGGAAGTCACCCGGTGATTCTCAGCCCCCAACATTCTATGTGTGTCAGATAAACAATGTCAGCACACCATTGCCAACTCATCTTGCATAGTTGGCTTGACTACATCAGTAAGGGATGCTGACTCAACAAAAAACTGGCTAGTCAGCATCAACTTTCCTCTTTTCTTCAAACAGGGTTCGTTCCTTGGAGAAAATAGTACAACATCCATCTTTTATTGTTGCCATTTTCATCAAGACGCTATGACATTGAACAGCTGGTTGGGAGGAGAAAGCATTGTTTGTGTGGGTGCTTCGAATCATGATAGTCCAGTTGCATAAGATGTCCATCAGCTAGGAGATACAACAAGAAATGGAGGAGGCGCCATAATACTATAAGTGCTTATCCTTATTATGCATGCTTGCTTAGTTTCCCACATTCCATTGCATTGCACTTTTGATGAGGATGCCATGATTTGTGTCTGCTTTAAGCATGTAGTAATAATGAAGTTGTTCTATCTATTGTAGTGGTCCCCAGTAGGCCAGAGTTAGAAAAGGACAGTAGTATTGGTGCATGTGACAATATTAGTCGGTCATGTTAATTAAAAAAGATGACAGCTTAGGCAAGGTTGTATTTTTTTTTAGGAGCTTGCACAGTATGTATAAAATTATCATGTTGAGAAAAAAAATGCAATCTTCGGCTGTTTTGTGATTTTTTTTTTAATGGAGATTGTGTTGTATGTGTTTAGGGAACTAAGTTTTAGTTATTTGCTAATCATGTGAAAGTATTAAGAACAACTTAGTTAAATTGCCTTGTTCTATATATATATATATATTAATGTAGGGGCAACATTAGCATGAATGTCAAGAAGAAATAAATGCATAGTCATTCAAGTTTGTGATTTTTTTTATAGAACTTGTCCAGGATGTGTTTTAGGGACATTGGATAATTGAGTGATAATGTTAAGAAAAAAAAAATGCAAACTTAGTCTGTTTTGTGATTTTTTTTTAATGGAGATTGTGTAGTATGTGTTTTAGGGAATTGAGTTTTAGTTATTTGCTAATCATGTAAAGGTATTAAGAGAAACTTACTTATATTGCCTTGTTCTATGTATTTTATTTTTATATACAAGGGTAACATTAGCATGAATGTTAAGAAAAAATTAATGCGTAGTCATTCAGGTTTGTGATTTTCTTATGGGACTTGTCTAGTATGCGTTTTAGGGACATTGGATAATTGAGTTTTAGTTATGCTAAACAAAGGTTATGTAAAACTCTTGTCTTGTTATAATAGTAAGGTTCTCTAATTTTTAACAGATGGGAAGTAACAATTTGATCATGATTAACTTGTTCAACATAGATCCTTGTCCGTTAATTAGGTGGTTCTTTTTTCCCTGAATTTGATGGTTCAAAGAACTGCTTTATGTTTACAAGTTAGTAAATTCTAGGCTGCCCAATTAGTGAGGCTTTTTTAGTTGTATTAGAGGCAGAAAACTATCTTCATTTTTTTAATTAAGGATGCATTCTTCATGCTGCCTTAAGATTTTCCCTTTTTCTTTATTTACCTGGTTTAGAATAGTAGTGTTTGGGTTTTGTCTCTATGGTGATTTCTATATGGAGTCCCTAAAATCTTTCACTTTTTCTTTCTTTATGTGTGTGTGTATTATTTGTTGAAGGTTTTAACTTTGCATGAATTTTTTTTGTACTGTATACATACAAATGTATGTATGTATTAATTATAGTTATTTGATGAAGGTTGTAAATTTTCATGTTTTTTTACTATTGGTAGAGTAAATTAGGATGTAGAAACATTTAGCTTTCAACTATGATGAAATAAGATATTAAGTTGCTACCTGAGTATCCTTGGTGCATCAGGAATATTAACATGCATGCAAAACGGCCATTGTTCAATAAATTATTTTATTATCAGAATAATTCTTCAAAAGAACTGGTTTTTAGGTGAATAGGACCAGGTTGAATTCCATTCTGAATTTATTTTCCATAATAAAGTAGTGCTCTTTATTAACATAAGATTTTTGTATACCACTTTAGTGATTGTATGGTAATGTCTATGATTGTTTCTTCTGTGTTGTTTTTCTTTGTCTTGGCATTATAAACAAGTTTCTATATATATATATATATAATATGTAAGGGTAACACAACATTTACATTAATGTTGCTACCAAAAAAAAAAATGCAAACTTTTAGGCAATGCAATTGCAACTCATGGTGTCTGATTTTATATTTAGCATTGCTATTTGGGTTAAATATATATTTTCCTTGCATTAATTGTGTCTTGTATTTTTTTTTTTTGCCCCTTGTGAATGTTTACTTGTTACAATGAAACCAATTTGTTTTTTTTCTTGAACAACCCAAATTGATCACATGATGATGGCAATGAAATTTAGTTCCTTTTGCATTGAGTTCATTGTTACTTAATATTTCATCAATAGTCTTGCAAAAAAGACAAAACAATAACTAGAAATGCGATTTCCATTTTCAATACTAACAACTGAATTGCTTACAATAAGGATGGATTACATGATTGGACCACATTGTTCATTAGATATGTAGATTACTATTCTGAAGATCACATTTCAAAACATGAATTGCTATCAATAGCTAAGGAGTTTAAATTAGATATTGAACAATGCACAATATGGTGGTTAGATGCTGTAAATGGAAATAAGGGCATAAAGAGGATACAAACTGACCTAGATACAATGTTTATGGCAAGGTCAGTAGGTTCCAGCAAGGAAGTATATGTCTATGTTAAACTTAAGAGTGGTATTGGATCTAATGAAGGAATTAGTAGAATGGACCACATTTAGTTAGAAGCATAACAAGTAGAAACAGTAGTAGAAGAAGAAGAACTAGACTTGGAAGATATATTAATTGGGTGTATTGGAAAAGGGAAAAAGGAAGAAGATGATAGTGATTTAAATGATTTAGATTATAATTTCAGTGATGAGTTAGATGGGGAAACTTTGGATAACAGTGAATTACATAGGGTTGTGGTTGTGTTAGATCAAGAACCTCTAAATGTGATGTCTGATATTCAGTTTGACTCAGACTATGCACATTCAGATGAGTTGAATTCATGCTCATCAACAGATGATGATGATTTGGAGTCTAGAAGGCCTAGATATGTAGAATTTAATGAGGAATGTGACATGAAGAATCCTATGTTCAAGATTGGGATGAAATTTAGGAGTTTCAAACAATTTAAAGATGCAGTTAAGAATTATGTTATTAAGAATAGGTATGTCATGAAATTTAAACCAAATTCCATGAAAAGATATAAAGCACTTTGCAAGAGAGGATGCCTTTTTTATTTGTGGGCCTCACCAATGGTGAAGGACGGAGATAGTGCAGATTAAATAAGGTAGATTTGAACATGAATGTTCAAAGGATCACATGAACAGGCATGCCAATGCAGACTAGATTGTAATAAATTATTTAGAACAGTTCAGAGCTAATCCTAGTCTAAAAATATTTAGTATCATTCAAGCTGTAAAGACTAATCAAGAAGTGGACATAAGTAGATTGAAGGCATATAGGTCAAAGTGATTGCTTTGAAGTAATAATATCTAGTATTATGTGAATCTATTGGTTTCAATATGAATTTTTTTCCTGATGTGTTTCCTATTATTTTTTTTCCTCTATGATAAATAGGCTTATAGATGAGGATGAATCAGAACAAATGGCAAAGTTGTATGATTACAAATTGGAATTGATCAAGACTCATCCTGGGTCTACTATTAAATTCAGATGAGAACAAGGTATTTTCCAAGGCATGTATGCCTGCTTATCTCCCTTGAGAGAGGGTTTTTTAGCAGGGTGCAGGAAAATTCTTTATGTAGATGGATGCTTTTTGAAGGCTTTATATGGAGGAAAACTACTTGCAGTAGTGGCAATAGATGCAAATGATTGCATCCATCTTGTTGCTTGGGCCAGAGTTGACAAGGAAAACAAAGCCAATTAGAAATGGTTTTTGGAGATGTTAGCAAAAGACTTGAGGATCACAGATTGCTACAACTGGGCTTTTATGAGTGACAGGCAAATAGTATTTTGTTTTTTTTTTCTTTGCTTGTTTAATGTAGTTAGCTCATATCATTTATGTATTATGATCCAATCAACATTACATTTTTTTTTCATTGCAATGACTCTATCAATATGATGATTCAATAAATTAACTAGTGTATACTGCCCAGTTAGCTGCATTAGGATCAATATGATCATTACATTTTTTCTATGGCACATTGCTAAATTGCTGAATTTGTTTTTGTTGACTTACTATTCCAATGATCATTACAATTTTAAACGTGGCAGTCTAGACTTCCAACTTGTTGAATTTTTTATTGGAGAATGTATGATTGGAGAATGTATGATTACATTGTTATTATTGTTGGATGCTTATTGGTGTGTTGCATTTTTTAATTGTTCACTAACTTAAACATATTGCCTTCCATTTCCTTTTTTTTCCCGACTTGTGGTGGGTGTCATGTGTGTGAATTATATATCAATTTTAGGGTTTATTGCTTGGAGTGGAGGAATTATTTCCTGGTAGTGAACACAAGTTCTGTGTTAGGCACATCCATAATAATTTTAAAAACACATATAGAGGAAAAGCACTGAAAAATCAATTATGGAATTGTACCAAAGTAACTTCTATATTCCTGCCTATGAGCAAGCTATGGAGATGTTGAAGGGGATATTAGTAGGTGCACATGATTATATGAAAAAATAGACCCCACCATTGGTGTAAGGCACATTTCCAAACAAGATATAAATGTGACATACAACTCAATAATCTGTGTGAATGCTTCAACAAAAAGATTCTCGAGGCTAGGGTTAAGGGAATTGAAACAATGAATGAGATGATTAGAACCAATTTGATGGTTAGGATTAAAAAAGGGATGGGATGAAGAAATGCAAAATCAATCATTGCCCTAGGATACTTGAAAAATTAGAGAAATGCAAACAACTTAGCTGGCAGTACAACAGAATTTGGTCTGGGGATAGCCAATATCAAGTTTTAGGGCCTGATGGTCAATTTATTGTTGATAAGAATATGGGCAGTTGCACATGTAGGAAGTGGCAGTTAACAGGGGTACCATGTAGCCATGCTATTTCAGTCATCTACTACAATAAGGAAAAATTTGAAGATTTTATAGATGTTTGCTATAAGGTCAGCACATTCTTTTAGATATATGAACACACATTAAATCCCACTCAAGATAGGAAATGCTGGCCAATAAGTGATCAAGGTCCAATGATCCCACCAATTGAAGTGAACAAGAGAAGAGGTAGGAAAACACTGCTGAGGAAAATAGAAATAGGTGAGGAAAATAGGGGCTTCAGAAATAGAAAAGTGACCAAGAAAGTGGTTGGCTTTAAATGTGTTTAAAGTTATAGGACACAACAAAAGACATCATAAGAGGAGCCAGGTAAATGGGCATTGTCTTTAATTATAAATTATTTTTTTTATATGCATCATGAAACATAAATTTTTTTTTCTGTTGTTATTATTATTTTTTTGTATAACGGGAGATAATAATCAGGAAAATGTTGAGACAACAAATAAGAATCCAATGGATGAAATTGACTCTGAAGTCTTATAGGAACATTTTGCCATGGTCAATAGAATTTTAAATTTAAAAACTTGCAAAAATACATCCACATCAGTAGATTTATTTGAGCCTGTTATCCTCTAATTCATTTGATTTAATAGGTGGATAAGTTAAGTGGGACCAGCTAGGAAGATAGAAACATATTACATACTCAAGCTCATCAACAACCATTATCACAGTTTAGGATCACTTTACATTTAAAAATTTTCCATTTTAGCTTAACTCAATAAAAAATACAGTTGAATTAAATTTTCATTTAAATTGTCTTCACTCATCAATTTAAATTATAATCTACCTCAACATAGTTCCTTTTAATTCATTTGTTTGAACAGGTGGATATCTTAAGTAGAGGTAATCAAGAAAAGAGAAACTTACTGCAAAAAGAAGCTCATCAAGAACCACTCTCATAAGTCAAAGTCACTTTAATTTATATAAATTGTGATGTATGTTAGGATCACTTTAGATTTTATAACATGCATACTCTCATAGTTATATAATTTTATTCAGGTTATCAATACGACTATTGAAACCCCTACCCAGACTACTAGGAGGGAAATTTTGATTTTGAGTGGGGGCAAAAGCAAAGAGGTAAATGCTCACCAATCTACACAACCTGTTAGTCATATCAGCAAACTTAAAGAAGGAGATGTTGGCAAGAAGAAAAGGGTATGGCTCCCTCCAGGAACTTCCATAGGTGGAGGAGGTCTACATGGAAAGATCTAAAAAAGGAATCTAGTTTGGGATAAGCTTTTGTGGTCAACATTATAATGCAATTGTTATGTTTTGTTTATGAACACCAGTTGAGCAGTGAATGAAAAATGCGATTGCAAATGTTTTGTTTGTGAGCACCAACTAATGTAACACTTCCCAGATGAGCTTTGAATGAAAAATGCAATTACAAATGGTTTGTTTATGAACACCAACAAATGTAAAAATTTCCAATTTGGTTGAGAAATTTTTTTTTCCAAACTATATGTGTGTTGATACAGATAATTGTGAGATGTAAGGAAACTTTTTTTTCCCATTAATCCTTTTGTATGCTGAGTACAAATTATGGTGTTATATGTGGTGAAGTATACAAATCTATTTCTGAACCTTTGTTATAAATTCTATTTTCTATTTCATTCTGCAGAAATTCAAATGTGTAAATAAAGATATGACTGTACAAATCCTTGTTAGACTGCAGACTTCTTTTGTTTTTAAATTTTTGTTTGGATTATTGTTTAGACATTACTAGTTCATTAATATTGATGCTAAGAATGGTTAAACTGCTAACAAAGTGTTTAATTATAATGATTAATGGTGAGATTAACATCCTAATAGTTGGTTAATTATCAAGATTACTTCCTATAGGTCTAAAATCCTAACTTTCTTGTGAGATTAGTAATCAACCATGTCTGAAATTTACTAATTAATCATTAGTGTGTCATTAATTCTATTCGTTTTTAAAATTCGAACATGGCCGGATAGGGGAAAGTTTCAACATTTTCGTAAATAGATTTATTTGCTCAGCAAATTGACTACCATTCTGGGAAAAGAATAGAAATAATTCAATTGATAAATTAAATAAAATTTCTATTACAATCAACCCAAAATTAACAAATGAAAAATAAAAATAAAACCTCCACTCATAACTCCAATAATATAATAAACTTTGTTTTCTTCTTTTGTGGCTAGGTCAGGCAATCAAGATGGTCTTCTTGCATTACCAAATCAGTTTTCTTGCATGATCTCTTCAAGCTCTGAGAGGACTAAAAAGAAAACATTATTACACCATCTTCAGAAGGCCTCTTCAATTCATCCCATGCTCTCCATTACCCCTTGATTTCGAACCAGGATGAAGAAAATGGGAAAGTTGATGTCGACGTGGCCAATTTCTAGTTGAGTCAACATCCCTTGCTGATGTGGTCAAGCCAACTATGCAAGATGAGTTGGCAATGGGTACTGACATCGTTTATCCGGTGGCCGCATAAGATATTGGGGGCTGAGAATCATCGAGTGACTTCCCGGTGAAAAAGAAAACATAGAATTGTGACCATCTTGATACATTTTAAAGATGGATGACCGATTCGATAATTATTCAAAGTTAAGTGTCCCAGAAAAAAAAAATTACCCATCAAGGTACAGTCATTGACAAATATAGTCATCTTTGAAAAACATACTTTTCCAACTGAAGTTGTGCTTTGCTCTCCGACTCTTGTTAACTTGCAAATATGGAACCTAATGACGCAAACTAGTTGCGTATCCACTTTATAGATGGTTTGAATGCCATTTCTTATCCATTTTTGGATTTTTTTTTCCCTTTTAGAGCCTTTTATTTTATCTTATTAACATATTTATTTTATTTATTTGGTTTTTTTAGATGGTTTGCAACACTACAAGAAAGTTGGGCTATAACGACTAAATTTAGTAGCAAATTTATAAATTTGTCAATGTAAATTTCTATAGCGACGAATTTTCTAATTCATCATATTTGTAATGGTTGTTTTTTATATTAGCCGCTATAGATATGTTTTTAACGGCAAATTTTGAATTAGCTACTATAGACACAAGTTTATTTATTATTTCTTTAAGGAATAGTGTTTATTGCAACAAATCCATGTATTGGCAGCTACATATCTTAAACTTAAAAAATTATATATTATGGTTGAAAATGATCTCCACTATTTTTTATCATTTATTTAAATGAAAATTACTAATGGAAAAAATTTATTATCGCAAATTTTATGGATAATATTCTATTTTGGAAACTTTGTGATGCCGTCCATGTATGCAGTGGCGGAACCAGCAGAAAAATAAAGGGCATAAAAAATTATAAAGAAAATTTTGAAGTTTTTTTAATTCAAAAAAAATATAATTAGATTAGTTGAACAACATATTTATTGTTGTTTGGAAGTTCCAATTGTTACAAAAAAAAAATACATTTATACATTTTTTTATGCTATACAAAATAAAAAACTAAGGGGCTAAACAATAATTTTTTATCAATATTTTCTAAAATTTATATATATATATATCTTATATCCTAACTAATAAAAATCACTAGTTTAACCAATAAATGTTTGCAAGTTTTTCTAATTTTTATTCTATATAAACTAATTAGTAATAAATGAAGGGTCAAACAATAATTTTTTTGAAAAAAAATCTTTTATACTATATAAACCAAATTTATAAAGTATCTAAATAATAAATATTATTTTTGTTCCAAACATTATTTTTTTTAAAACTATTGGTATTAATTTGTAAAAAATTAATATTTTTAGAAAAATGAAAATAAAAATCCAATGAATTATTAATATATATATTATATATATATAAAGAGAGTTCACGTATGACCATTATGCTATAAAATATGCTTTAAATCACAACAACCTAATAAAGCTGTCTACCAATTTTTAGTGAAACCAGTTAGCTTATCTAAACTTCTTAATTGAGTAACCACATGACATGATCATGTTTTGCATCGGTGTGCTGTAAGTTTGAGGACAAACAGAGTGCTAATGTGGGCCCTAGTAACCGGCGAGGGCTAGATGATAAAGTGGCTTATTGGAGGACTTTTCTTAAATTTTCTTGATGTTGGATCAATTCTCTTTTTGTTAATAAAAAATATATATATTGGGGATGCACGAAATGTGATGATTGATTACAAATGCAAACTAACCCAAAATTAGAGTTAGGAATATGTAAAGTAAGAGAGAGAAATATAGTAAAATTACATTTATGCCCTTTTATATAAATAAATTGACATCTTACAAAATAATAGTTTATATTTAAAAGTAAGTAACTAATATGATTATTATTAAATATTTGTAATATATTTAATTATTTATTTTAATTTATTGTTTTAAATATTTCATCTAATTAATATAACTTAAGAAAATTTTGTTATATTAATTAATAAATAACTTGTTTTATTTTTATTTAATATTTTTAATATGTTATTTATTTCTTCTAATTGTAATTAAATATTTCAACCAATTAATATAATTTAACAATTGCTTGTTCATTTTGATATTGTCTTAAGACAAGTGTTTGGCTCATACATCATTGCCATCATAGAGATTAACCAAAATTACACTTGAACACTATTCTCTCTGATGAAGATCAGCTACAACAAGCAACTAAATTTATCAATAGACCTTATAAGCAATACAAGAAATATATCAATTTTACAATAAAATACAAAAAAATTACAGCAAAAATTGAAAATTTATCAAATTGCTGGAGAATACTATAAGCAAAAATAAGCATAGAAATACCTTGAAATGCTAAGTGTTTCACCCCGCACAAACTAGTTCTTGATCCTTCTCAAGAAGCCAAAAAATCACCAAGACAACATAAATGGCCCCATCTTTTGCAAGATAAACAGCACCAAACAAAGGGTTCACCGCTATTCCAGTCATCCCTGGGAGCCTTGCAGTATTGAAAATTGCAATCTTTTCCTTCCTTGCCATTGCTTCAACAAATATTTCCACTAAAAAAACACAACCATGCTGATAATCTTAGCTCTCAAATTAGATTTGAGAACATAATGAGGCCTTCGATCCACCTGAACAAATTAAAACATTTATAATAAGAAACATCTAGCATATCTCATCAATGCTACTTAAATCATACAAATGCCTACAATGCAAAAGTTTTGTTTGCATAACCCTAATAATCCAAATGCCAATATAATGATATAATTAAATCATCACAATATCAAACAAAACCTGAAAAATGCGTCAAGATTGAAGGAAAATATAAGAAAAGGATTAAATTCTTCTTTATATCATCTTGTATGAATGACGAATCAAGTATGTAGTAATAAAGTTCAAAATTTTCTACATTTTTTCCTTCGTTTTCTCTGAAACCAATGAAACAAGAGGAATGTTGGAAATATAGTACCACATCGGTTGTGTAATAAAATTGTAATGGGTTTATATAGGTATGGAGGTTGAGCCACTAAGTCTTGAGACTTTTTGGTGTAAGACCCCTAAGCCCATATAAGACCCACTACTACCAAAACTATAAAATCTAACAAGGAACTCAGCAAAAAATTCTAAGAAAAAATTCCAATACAAATCAGAGAATTAGAATTTCATCACAATGGAGAGCATCTGTAAAAGAAACATATCAGATTAAGTTGTGAGAGGATAAGTGAAGGAGCAAACCCTAATTAGATCTTCATTCTTTCCAATCAATGGTTGTCTCATCGACCTCATTGACCTCATTGACCATCGCTGACTAGATTTCTGTGACCTCAGCATCGAAATCAGCCCTGTAGGGACCTCAATGGCCGTCTTCATTCTTTCCAGTCCCCGCCATCTGCACATCAATCTCTCTGAGTATATGGCGCACAACGGAGAGGTCCCCACACTTGGCCGCGATGTGGAGCTCGGTGTCATTATGCCTCCCCATCACCTACTTCACATACTTCTTTTTCCCAGACTGGCATCCATTTCTAGGAGTTTGACAGCACTAAGGCCGGTACTGTCATCCGAGAAGGAGTAGGCGATGGAGATGGCAATGATGATGTCGCCGACGTACCCGACGTTCTCAGAGATGGCGTCATCAACCCCATCTCCTAGGGAACTAAACTTTATAATAAAGGGTAAAATGGTATTTTTCTTTTAACTACGGAGAAACAAACCTCCCAATTTTCTCAAAGTGAAAAACACCCAAAATTGAGTAATTCCAATTTTATGAAAATGTACTATTTATTATTTGTTATAGAAGTAAGATGCCTGGGTGCATATGATTCCCACTCTCAAGACATTAGTCAAGATCCAAACGCCCCTTAGAACTTTTAGAAGGTCCTAGAAAAACCATTACCTGTGATCTCTTACCCCACTCCCATCCTCAACTGTTAAATCCTTCATATACCTCATCACCACCGTCCATTCCTTAGCCAATCGTATCCTATCAAACCAATGGCTTTTCTTATCCTATCAAAATGCCTAGCCCTTAAACAGAATTGAAACAGGGGTATTTGCTTCATTGCAAGTGGAAGTTTTCATTGGGCTTAGAGCAAATCAAACCCGGTATACAATTTTGCTCAAAAATTTCCACTCTTTGGAAACCGCTGGCCATGCTCATCTCCAAATCCTTTTATCCAAGAAAAAGGATGTGAAGATTGAGAAAGAGAGGGAGAGTGAGAGATCCGTGGTGAAGAGATTTAGGGTTTTCGATTGTTGGTGAGTTGAATCCTTTTTTTTTATTTCAATCTCAACATTGTATATTTTTAGACTTTTTAATCATAGCATGAAGTTTTTTCTAGATCTATTTTGAAGTATTTTTTTGGCTTTTCTTTATTGCAATTTTGGAAATATTAGATGTTTGTTGGGAATAGGTTTTTGGGATTATGATTTAGGGTTGTGGTTCTGAATCCATTGAATCGTGATGAAGAAAAGGGTGGATGGGTAGCATACGATTGAGAATAATTAAGAATATATCTTGCTATGTTTTGCACTTGTTTATTTTTTTGTTCTTTTGATGATGATGTTCTCTTTCTTTCTTTTTTTTTTTTGTTGGTTGGATTTGAGAGTGTAGTTGTTTGAGTTCTCATTTGGTAGATGAGACTGTTTTATGGGTGCAAATTAGAGTATCTATCAGATTTAATATATGGAGATGTTCAAGCCTCCAATTTGTGTTTTAATGTCTTTTTACATCCAGCCTTGTGTTATTATACATGAAAAGTATTATTGGTTGTTGGTTTGGTTACAACAAGAGACTAATAGGAAATGCCATCCTGCTACAATGTCTAAAAATAAATTGAGTAATGCATGATTAATTACTGATATTTTTAATTATCAACAACCTTATGCAAATCTTTTCTCATTTTCATTCTTAAGACAGAGGACTCGTACGAGGAGCTCCATTTCTCCTACAATTCAGAGACAACATAATGTAAGGGAAACCCACCATTCTTCTTCCTCTTCACCACCTTTGAATTCTCTGGCCTCCGTGTAACCACCTTACCACCGTGACTTTTTGCCAAACGCTCTTTATACTGTACTGAATCCTGTGCTACAGTGCTTGACATCACATGCCCATCCTCTTCCAAAATATGTATGAGCTATCCGTTAATTCTTAGATTCTCAAAATGTCAAAATGCAAATTCTGACTTATTGAACCTACACATTATGCTTGACAGATCCTCTCCTTGCAGCACCACTGATCAACCTGCACTATTTGTTTTTTTTTAATTAATTGAAAATTTTTTCTCCATAATTTTTGCATTACATGAATGATCTGTAGTAAGAGAAATTAATATGTATTTTTAATTAACCTTGCAAGGTAGAGAACAGAAATGGAATGGTTCTTGTAGGATTCTATCACAAGTCAAGCAGATATTTCCAAATCCTTTGAATGGCCTGGAGTGTGGTCTTGGCTTCAGGAACGCCACTTTTGCACTTTTCCATTTTTTTTAGTTTTAATTATTTTATGCAAATCCTTAGCAGTAATCTCTATGGGGAAATGATTCTATGACTGGACTGATACCATGACCTTTGATAATCACTATATAGCTTCTACACTTCATGAGAAACAACTTTGCTATTCATCATAAAGATCAAAGAAGTCTATATAAGCCAGGAAAATTCATAGAAAATGGAAAACACAGCAGAAATTCAAAATAAAAAATTTCATATAAACTAACAATACAAAAGACTATATAAACTAACTGAAAGTTCAATGCTCAAAATAAAACAGATTAGGTGACTAAGCTAGGCAAGTACAGCAACTCGGTGCATCAAACCGCTTATCAACATTGCCTCGTACTAAAGCGCACCTCTTTGATTGATCAAATCTAGACCACCCAATCACAACTCCGATGCTAGCCTTTCTCTATCACTACCCCGATGCTAGCCTTTCCCTTTCTGCCTTGAACTTATGCTAATCACCTTGATGGATTAGATCACGGCCTTCCATTTCTTCCCACTCACTCTTCAACAGAAATACCGAATTTTCAAATACCTGAAAAGACCAGCTTACCCTTAATCAAGAAGTATTTACATCAAGACAGCCAACTACTTCAATGGCTTAGTTCTTCACTTCATTCTTTCTGAATTCTGCAGAGCTTCAATCAATTCTAACAAAATCCCCTCTTGATTGAAGCTGACAAACACCCATCTCTCCTCTAAACTAATTATGCTTCTGAATACTCAAACATTTGGTGAAAATATCAGCAACCTGATTATTAGTACTACAGTAATTTACTTGAACCTTCTTCTTTGCTACAAGCTCTCAAATATGATGGAATTTGACATCCATATGTTTAGTCCTGCCATGGAGTGTAGGATTTTTAGCAATTTCAATGCAGGATTTATTGTCACACTAAATCTGCATTGCTGCTT
Organism: Dioscorea cayenensis subsp. rotundata; assembly: GCF_009730915.1. Taxonomy (NCBI): domain Eukaryota; kingdom Viridiplantae; phylum Streptophyta; class Magnoliopsida; order Dioscoreales; family Dioscoreaceae; genus Dioscorea; species Dioscorea cayenensis. The sequence continues at coordinate 13,518,548 of NC_052480.1, read as the reverse complement.
CACAATTGACTTCATAATCAATCAAAATTTTCTCCATCCACATGCTTTAACAACATGTTACACTCAAGGATACATACTCAGCTTCAGTAGAAGATTGAGCAACAATCTCTTGCTTTTTTCGAGGCCCAACAAACAACTCATGATCCCAAATTAAGCACAAACCCAGTAGTACTCTTTATATCTTGAATTCCAAAGTCATAGGTTCCAGTAACATACCTCAATACATGTTTGGCAGCTCCAAAGTGATATTTGGTAGGATGAGCCATATATTTGGACAGTAAATTTATAGCATACACCAAATCTGGCCTTGTATGAGTCAAATACATAAGCTTACCCACCAAGCTTTTATAAATGGTTGCATTAACTGTTTCTGCATCTTCATTTAGTTGCAACTTTGTACTTTGACTCATTGGAATAGCTGCATACCTACAACTCTGCATATTAAACTGCTTCAATAATTCTTTAGCATACCTTTTTTGAGATACATGCACACTATGTGCATTACAATTTATCTCTAGCCCCAGAAAATATCTCATCAACCCCAAGTCTGTCATCTCAAACTCCCTCTTCATAGCTTCTTTGAATTTATTCACAACTTCCACTGATGAGCCCAAACAAATGAGATCATCTACATACACACATACCAACAACACTTCAGTCTTATTTCTCAATTTCTTATATAATGTATGTTCTGTCATACTCCTATAGAATCCCTTAGAATTAATGCAACCATCTAGCCTAGCATACCATGCCCTTGGAGCTTGTTTCAGTCCATACAAAGCTTTAATTAATCTGTAAACTTGATTCTCCTTTCCTTGCACTTCAAACCCCCTTGGCTATGAAACATATATCTCTTCTTCAAGTGTGCATTCAAGAATGCAGATTTCACATCCAATTGATAGATTGGCCAATTTCTCTGAGCCCCCAGGGCTAGTATCATTCTCACTGTGTCCATTCTTGCTACTGGAGCATAAACTTCATCATAATCAATTCCAAATTCTTGAGAGTACCCTTTTGCTACAAGCCTGGCCTTATGCTTTTCAATTTCACCATTTGGCTTCAAATTAGTTTTATACACCCACTTAACTATAATCTCTTTCTTCCCTTCAGTTAATTCACACAATTTCCAAGTTCCATTTTTCTAAATTGAATTATTCTCTCAGCCATAACCTCTATCCAATGTTCAGATTTCACAGCCTCTTCTAAAGTGCCAGGATCAATGATATTAAGTGTATAAGAACAACTTTCATACAATTCCTTTAAAGTTCTAACCTTTAGTGTAGGAGATTCATCAACATCTGGAATCAGATACATGATCAATTGACCTCTGAGATGTTTCATTGTCACTTGGATCAATTGACCTCTGAGATGTTTCACTGCCACTTGCTGATTTTGAATTATTTATTTCAGTGGTACTGGAATTGCCTGTAATTGTCACAATTCTTTTCTCATTTAGAGTAATGATATCAAAAATTGGATCTCCCTCATTTGTCCACTGCCAAAATTCAAATTCTATAAACTTTACCTCTCTGCTAACTAACACTCTCCCAGAATTTGGAATATAAATTCTATATGCTTTAGCATCTATACAGTAACCAATGAAGACACCCTTGACTACTCTATCATCCAATTTTTATAAATTTTGAGCAGCCACATGTACAAAAGCTAAACAACCAAGTACTTTTAAATGTGATATCTTTGGTTTGACTCCAAGCCATGCTTAATGTGGGGTTTTCTCTTGAACTGCATATGTCGGGGAGATATTAGACATATAGGTTGCAGTAGAGATCGCATCAGCCAAGAAACATTTTTGCAAACCACCAGCTTTCAACATGCTTCTAGCATTCTCCAGTAAGGTCCTGTTCTTCCTCTTTGCAACCCCATTTTGCTGGGGTGTATATGGGGCTGCTAATTCATGTTTTACTCCTTTTTGAACACAGAAATACTGAAATTCTCTTGACATAAACTCTCATCCTCTATCTGTTTTGAGGATCTTCAATTTACATCATGATTGCCTTTCAACTAATGCCATAAATTTTTGAAAGCAACTAAAAACCTCATACTTGAACTTCAAAAAATACACCCAGCTCATTCTTTAGAAATCATCAACAAACAAAAGAAAATATTTAACTCCATCAATTGATTCAGTTTGTATTGGCCCACACACATCCGCATGTACCAGATGAAGCTTGTTTCTAGCTCTTCACAATGACTGATTTTTTGCACTTCAGACAAACCAATCACCTTATTCTTCTGAGCTAACACCTGCAATCCTTGGAAATTCACCTGCCCATATCTCTTGTGCCATAGAATAGCCAAGTTTGTGTCTTTAACTACCAAATTTACTTGACTATCATCAGAAAACTCCACTAGATACAAATTATTAACTCCTTTCTGAACATGCACTAAAACTCTCCTAGTATCGGATGCTTGTATAACACAACCAGTTCTTCCAAAATTCACATCATAACCTCCATCCACCAATTGTCCAACATTGAGTAAATTATGAGCCAAAGAGGGTCAAATTGAACATCATGAAGTAGCTTAATTTGACCCCCACAAACCTGAATTGCCACATCATGAAGTCCCACTATCTAATAACCAAATAGAAGACTTCTACATTGCTTCTCCATTGTGCACTACAAATAAACTCCCATAATCATTTGCACTTAGATTAGTAGAAGAACTAGACCCCTCATATAAATTCCTTCCTTGAGAAGACCAATAATGAGACTAATAATGCCCAAATTTGTTTATATTTGAAGCACTGAACATCCTACAAACCTCCTCTTCCAAACCTATAACCAATTTGCCTTTGACCTCTACTAAACCTCACAAAAGGTCTTGGACCTCCTCTATCACCTTCATCTGTATTTTGTTGTCCTTGTTGTCTAAATTGCCTTTGATCACCTCTTCTAGAATTAACCTCAGCTCTTCCTCTACCTCTGAAGTTTATGCCCCTTCCTTTCATTTTGCCACCTCTGAAATTACCTTGCATAACAAAGGCCTCATGTCTTTCAGAAAATTGATTGAATCTTGCCTCATGAGCCTGCAAAGATCCACTCAATTCATCCAGAAACAAAGTAGACATGTCTCTTGCCTCTTCTATTGGAGTTACAACATGTATAAACCTAGATGATAGGCTCCTCAAGACTTTTAAAACCACCACAGCATCCTTCAATTCAGTTCCCATGCCTTTGATCTGATTTACAACTGCTAAAACTCTTGTAATATAGTGTTGTATAGCTTCATCTTCTCTCATTTGAAGTAAATCAAACTTCTGCCTTAATGTCTGTTGCCTTACTGAAATCATCCGAGAGGTCCCTTGGTTTTCTTTCTTCAGGTGATCCCAGGCCTCCTTTGCTGAATCAAATCTCACAATTCTATGAAGAATTGTCTCATCTACAGCCTATTGAAGTAAAAACAAAGCCTTTACATCATCTTTCATTTCTTTTTCAGTTGGCTTCTCTTTACTAATACCTTCCTCTACAACCTTCCACAGCCTCTGGGATATGAAAAAAAGCCTCATTCGATAGTGCCAATACTCATACCCTTCTCCTTTAAAAATTGGCAACAGAGAATGAGAAATTTTTGGTGTTGGTGTAGATGCTAGTGTAGATGCAAATGATGAACTTGAAGCCATTTCTATTTATCTCGACACCATCTTCACTCAATTAACACTTCACACACCTTCAAGAAACCCTCACAAATTAAGACAAGACCTACTAGAATAAATTCACCACAAACCCTAATCAAACCAAAAGATTTCACAACACCAAACCTCACCACAAAAATACCACCTCTCAACTCACCTGCAAACTAACACCAACAACATTCACCTCGTAGCTCCGATACCACTAATAATCACTATATAGCATCTACACTTCATGAGAAACAACTTTGCTATTCATCATCAAGATCAAAGAAGTTTATACAAGGCAGGAAAATTCACAGAAAATGGAAAACACATCAAAAATTCAAAAAAAAAAGTCATATAAACTAACAATACACAAGATTATATAAACTAACTGAAAGTTCAATGCTCAAAATAAAACAGACTAGGTGACTAAGCTAGCCACGTGCAGTAACCATGTGCATCAAACCGCTTATCAACCTTGCCTCAAACTAAAGCGCACCTCTTTGATTGATCAAATCTAGACCACACAATCACAACTCCGATGCTAGCCTTTCTTTATCACAACCCCGATTCTAGCTTTTCTCTTGGCCTCAAAATTATGCTAATCACCTTGATGGATTAGATCACAGCCTTCCATTTCTTCCCACTCAATCTTCAACAGAAATACCGAATTTTCAAATACATGAAAAGAGCAGCTTATCCCTTAATCAAAAAGTATTTACACCAGGACAACCAACTGCTTCAATGCCTTAGTTCTTCACTTCATTCATTCTGAATTCTACAAAGCTTCAATCAATTCTAACAACCTTCTGAAGTTTATTGTGATTTTTGTTTGTATCTTTTGCAATCGTGATTTAGTTTCATCTTCAATCCATGTTACTGGTGAAGTGTTCGAAAATTATTAATATTTATTATTGTACTAGCTTTTAGTTTTTCCCAATCTTTGCTATTCATTGTTTGCATCCCTATTAACCAGGTTTCAATTTCTCAATTTTAGTTTTTCATTACTTGCATTCCCATTGTCACACCATAGTTTGCAAGGAGCAGGGTACTCTCTTATTTACTCATTTTTAGTTTTCCAATTGTAATTGCCTTTTGTTTGCATCCCTATTATCACATCATAGTTTGCATTGCAAGGTACCTCTTAAATATTAATGCTTATGTTAATCAGCTGCAAGTTGGATTTCATTTGCTTGAATGACCAATTTGATTATAGTAATAGCTTGTTGGTTTAGGGCTTTGAACTACATGTCAAAACATCAGAAAGCTGGTGAAGGATGGGTTTGTTATCTAGAAGCCCACTAAGATCCACTCTCGGTCTTGGGCTCGTCGAGGCGTTGAGGCTAAGAGGAAAATACATCATTCTAGATATGGTAAAAGACCTCTGACATTGATGTTTATTGGATTTTAAGTGTCTAATTAACAGTGATGTCTTATAAATCACTGTTGTTAATATAGGTAAATATAAGGGTACCAGGGAAGCTAGGCTTCCAACTAAGATTCTTTGGATGAGGAGAATGCGAGACTTAAGATGTCTGCTATGCAAGCATAGGGAATCAAAGAAGATTGACAAACACATGTATCATGACATGTACATGAAGGTGAAGGGTAATGATTTTAAGAACAAGAGGGTGCTGATGAAAAGTATCCATAAGTCTAAGGGTAAGAAGGCAAGAGAGAAGACTTTGTCTGATTAGTTTGAAGCTAAGCGTGCCAAGAGCAAGGCTAGCAGGGAAAGGAAGATTGTCAGGAGAGAAGAATGATTGGCACAGGTGAGATATAGTTCTTAATGCTCTTATTTCTTACATTTTTCGCAATGTTTTTTTTTTTTTAAATTTGAAGTACCCCATTAAACCATTAACCCACTTTTGCATTGTTCCAAGTTGTCAGTGATCAGACAATGAACTTTTTGAATGCATATGTTTCTGACATACATGCCATAGAACAAGTTTCTTTTCCTTTGCTTATGAAAGCAAGTTTGTATTATTAAACATAAAGCTTGCAATTATGTTAGTAAGTTGTGCCTTTGTCTTGGACTCTCAACTAACATGCACTTTGAGATTTATCTTAGTTGCGAATGCATGCAAGCAACAATTCCTTTTGTTTAATGTAGTTCACTTCAATTTAGTCATAAGACGTGTCTCTTTACTGTTCATCATTCATAGTGACCTTTTTAACTGAAACTAGGGAATATACCTTTCCTGTGTTTGGTCTGCCATGCTTTCTTTAGTACATGCAATTAGCAGATCCTTTTAATCTTTGATTAGTAGTAGTTTTACACTTTTGCTTTTGTATGATGTTAAGAAAGACAACTTTAGTTGGATTCAGCATAGGATTCTCTAAAATGGATCACTAATTACTTGATCCATATGCATCCATTGGAAAATGTGCTATATATCCAGGTATAATGAGAAGGTTCACATTGTTGTTTTTATTCTTATTCGTTATTATAGAAGTTAAATAGTCTGTTGTAATGCTTGTCTGTTCAAAATTTACTGGGAATATGGTTCATATCATGTTGGTTGATACACTCTCCACAAGTGTACGGATTGTAACAAGTAATAAAGTGGTACCCCATGAGTGGTAGGGCTGTTGAACCACGAGAACTAGACATCTACTACTAATTGCTCCTCTAATGTCTAGTGGATCAAGAATTGGTTGGTAGAAAGAATCACTAAACAATAGTAAAAAGATAAAGGTGAAATTATCAGGTAGACTAGAATCGAGTTTTCAACAAGAGAGTAATGCTCGAGACAATTCCTATGTGTTATAATGTACTGACTTTCTTCTAATCTTTACCATGTACATCCTAAGATCCTTATAGGTGATCTAAAGCAATGTTGTATCTACGACTATCCAATATATATGCCAAGTTCTGCAAGTGTAACTACGGGCTTCATACACGCCAAGTTTAGCAATTGCGCAAAGCAATCACAACTATGGTAATCCACACGTGCCAAGTTTTACACAAACATCTACGCAAATCAAGCATGCCAATTTATGCAAACACATGAATAAACACAAGAACGCATCAGAACTCCATAGACATTAAAAAAAAGTAGTCAAAGTACACTAAGAAACATAGTTCAACATCCTGGGGCACCGTGAAACGGTTAGCCCCTCATGAATTCATACAACTGAGAACAATGAAGAAATGCATTAAAGAGAGAAATCATGACTTGCCCTTTTACAAGATCTTCTTAGTTGAGCTTCAAAAGCTTCATGGATGAGCTAACTTCACTTCTCTTGTGCCTCCAACTCGACCTTGATCCTCTTAGACGGTTTGGTGAATCTTGATCATCGTCCTCATCAGTGCTCTCCAAGTGAAGAAGAAAACCTCCTAACCAAAGATGATATAAAACCTTCAAATCTAGGAGTTTAAAAGAAACTTTCAGGCTCAATATAGTCTAAGCACAGTTTTGCTCGGACCGTGCTCTTATGTGGGACTTCTGAGTGAATCAGCTAAGTGTCAGCCAGAGAAAATCATAGGGAGAGAATGACCGTGCTCTTCCTATGCTTCTCTTGAGCAAGACCATGCAAGGATCACACTAGTCATGCTTCCCCTATGAGCAGATGGTCCTTCAATTTAAAGAAAATCATAGGAAGGAAGCATGACCGTGCTCCGACCATGCTTGTCTTGGAAGCACCCTCATGCTTGGGCAGTTACTCAGGCATCTTCAGAGGGTGATAATCATGGGGACAGAGCATGACTGTGCTCTGCCTTTGCTTAATTGGCTTGGACACTTAGAAAAACTCTGCATCTTTGCTTGTTTGTCCTCAATTTCACTCCCAATTGCTTTGAACCCTAAATTCCTGCACCATGAACAAATATACTTAGAATAGCATTGAATATATCCAAAACCTGTTAAAAAAAACAAAAGAATGAATTAGGAGTAAATAAAACGTGATATGAATTACACTCATCATTGGTTGGCCTGGTCTCGTCCAACTGAGTACAATTGCCTTAAAATGTATTAAAATAGGTTCTATTTTCTATTTATGAGAAATATAAGAAAACATGCCATAAAACAAAAACAACTGGTCGTCGATCAGAGGTAATATGTTTTTCTTGAATCAATGCTTCTATAGTTTTGGTCCTCATTAATCTAAATTTCTCCAATAGATACGTGGGTTGAAATGGCCTTATAATGATAGGAAGCTGGCGTCGGGTGGAAATGATAATCAGGTGTTGTTCTTGTACTCTAAATGATCACAAACTTAGACTTATTGCAATGAATTGACAGCTTCTGGTCGAAATGTTTGAAGCTCTTGGTATGGAATCAACACTCACAGCAGCCAGTTTTGAAACTCATAGCGAATACAGCTGCAGTTAAAGCCATCGCCTGGCCACCATTTTGATGCAGGCCAGTAATCTAGCATGGAGTAAGGCTGTAAATGAGCTAGTTAGTACTCATGGGTATTTTTAGAATTGGATTATGGTATAGACAGATCAGTCCATGAGCATGGTATCGGGTTTTGATTGCATTATCTTAAAAATATCATAATGCATTTTAGATAACACAAATTATAGATACACTTAGATTTTGAATAAATTTTTCGCTTCACTGAACTTGATGATATGATAATAGACGGCTACACTAACGAGTCACACTCTCCGGGTACCCTACCTCGCCATTTCACCAGATGGATAGATTTTACCATTTTCTTTTCATTCAAGTGTTCTTTTCTTTATCATACTCACATGGTTATGATCCCGCCATGTGTTATCAACTATTAAACATTATTGAATGATGATTTTTTTCCCTTTTGATATCTTGCCATTATCTGTTGTAGTGAAGATTGAATCACTTGTGTAAATCCCACTGAAGATAAGTTGTTGATGTATTATATTGGAAGTCATGGACGATAAGGAGTTAAAAAGATATTATGTCAAATCTTTTTGCATAGAGTTTATAGGCAGATGACATTCTGTTTGCTCCTATGATAATTCTGCCAAATGATTATAGATTGTGTCTACACTTATTCGTCAATTATTACAAAATTACATGCTTTCATCAACTGTATGTGCAACTCTTTGTGAAGTTAATTCATGAAAAGATGAGGAAACAACCTAGTTTGTGTATTCAAAGTCAAACCAATTTGGTAGTTTGTGATCTTTCAGTACTTAATTTCTCTGTAGCCAGTTAATCCCTATTGGAAGAATTTTCATCTTTGAAAGTATTTTTCAAACTTTTCTCAGGTTTTATTATCGAGGGTTCTGTCACGCCCTGAACCCGATGCATTGACAAACATACGCATACCCACAGGGGCGGGAGCCCAGTGAACCTGCAAGGCCTCAAAACCTAACACAGGCTAGGAGAAAAAAATAAACTGACAGAAATACCAAATAAGAATACAACTTAAGGTTTACAACCAAGCTCAAATACAAAGCAAATAAAATACAGAATGACCTATAAGGAGGTTCTTAAACAACCAAACAACTGATACAACAACATAAAGAACAAATACAACTCCAAAGAAGACATCTACTGGAAGCCTTCTAAGATCCCTGGGTTTACTGTTCTTGATCTAAAAAGGATTTAAAATAAATCCATGAGCTCACTAGCCCAATAAGTAATCCAAAAACAAATTGAAACCAAAAGTTCAGGTCTGAAACTTGCACAAAAATTCAATAACACAAAATAGTGTAAACAAAACCAAAGAGTAAAGCAATAAATAACATAATCCAGAGTATGTCTCCAAATTCACTGTAGGTGCCAAAGGTCATTTGTCTCATTAACCCCCCACTGACAGGGTTGCATATCGCTCATTTGGAGACCAAAATAATCAGACACATTTCCAAGCCAAGAATACAGAATATCCACAAGTATTTTTCAAAAATTCATCTAATACAATAAAGTAAATAAATAAAGAAATATATAAATAAATAAATGAAAAATATATACTCATTTTTCCAAGCCTTAGCCTGGTTCCCACTTTGAAGAAATAATAACAACATTTCACAAATATTTTCCCAAAATTCAAGATAATAAATGATTTACCAATAAAATAAAATATCACAAGTATAATTAATAGTGAAACCAATAAATAATTATTCAACCAATCTCAAGGAGTGGAATGCATAATTATTAATACAGTAAAATACCAAAATTTGAAAAATTTACAAGGTCTAATGTGTCTCATCAATTGAAGAAAGATGGCCCACCTATTTCCAAAATAGCTAGATAAATAAATTCAAAGGAAACAATGGCAGACAAGGATGGTAACAATTTAGAAAGGAGATAGGCAAGGACCTAAAGGCAAGTGAATATTTAAGGAATAAAAATATAACCAAATAATAAATGGATAATCCAAGATGATGCCAGGTGGACCAAAGATTCAAGCACTTATTAAATGTTAAGTTTTTGTTAATGGAAATAAATAGGATTACAAAAAGGATAAATACTTTGTCCAATAATTGAAAGTAATAAAGGGAAATAACCTATATAAGTTTTGGCAAAGTAATAACACCATGGTTCCAACTAAGTATAGAAACTTCTCTTCATCTAAAAACATAAGTCATGAACAAGATGACATTCCCACAATAATTTTCAAAGAATAATTGCAAATAATTTTTAGAAATTTTACATGAAAATAAACCAAAACAACAAATTTTAAATACAAGAGTTCAAGGGATTACTTACTTGGTGATCTCCTAAATTCAAAAGAAATCCAAGATGATGCTCAAGGTGGTTCTATAATCCAAGGGAAAACCAACCAAATAGACATGAATACTTGGGAGAGTTCAAGCACAAAAGCTAATTATAAGCTAGTCTAAAATACCAACACTCTACAACAAGGCATGGCCTTTCTAAACACAAATCAGAACTCAAGGATTCAAAGGAAGCAACAAGAACAAAGCATCAAATGCTATAATTAAATGAACACCACTCATCCTCTACCAACATAGTGGTTTACTATGCCAATACATATATATCTCATATTAACACAACCAAGATGCATGTCACTTAAACACTATTGTAATGCACACATAGTAATTAAATATAATCCATATATATGTATATTAGGGCAGGTGTATGCATGTAAAACTCATACATCAATGCATGGATCATGCAAGCTAACACTCAAGGGTGTAAACATAAGGTTTTATGCAAATGAGAACATGGTTTCTTGCATATGTATGAGTGGTTTCAAACATATGTATATACATATGGAGGTGGTTTCATGTGTGTATATATATAATTATACATCCTTGGATGCCATGAACTAGAGGTATTCAAGGGGCACAAGAGTGTTCTACAACTTATAGGTAGAAGTGGTTTCAAGTATGACTAACTATTTAGTCTCTTGCATGAGTATGAAAGCATGCATATATATAATTTCCTACACATTCAATAGCCATGGTCTTATGTATGCAAATATATATATATATATATAGCTCCATGCAAGGATAAGCCAAACACTAATAAAAAGGGTGAAGCTCTACAAGCAAACATCATCATCAAAGGCAACCATAGACACATGAGAGTATAAATCACCCACTAAAACACATGCAACTAGGAGCTTCAAAACATGCATAATTATTAGAAAATAATCTACCACCAAGCTTAAGATTCACATACACAACCTCTCCCAAAACTCTAACATCAAACTCTACCATCACCAAGAGAGTGAGAGAGCCTACCTAGCCTTTTGGGAAAGCCGACGGCTCCTTGATCTTCTTCTCCTCGCCTCCAGATGCCAAGAAAACCGGTGGAGACCCAAACTCCGGCGATGGATAACACTCTTCTTCAACTTCCAAAGGGAACAAGATGGAGTGAGAGAATGGAGAAGAAGAAGAGAGATGGAAGAATGGAGGAGGAAGATGGTTATGGGGTGTAAAGGCTCAGACAAGAAGGAGACAATGATGAGATGGGCGTCCGGGAATCCCTCTGGGATTTCCTCTCTCTACAAAGCTCTCCCAGCAAGGTGACAAGAAGAAGAAGAAAGGATTAAGGGAGTAAATGAAGGCTTAGCAACTAATTAGGCTTTAAGGAGACAAAAATAAAAGGGGTAGGTCCACATTGTTGGCGGGGTCCACAGGTTCACTTCTTTGGTTCGAAACTCTCTTCAAATGTAAAGAACAAGCGCCTTCAATTATACAAAAAAACAGTTAAAGCTGTTGTATGTGGTCTTATTTTCACTTAAATAAGCTAATTCTCATGCAAGTAGCCCTATTGGTGACGGTGATCTATTCCTGACTCACCAATCGCAACATCCAACTAAACAGATGGTAAAAGAAACCTCCTTGTTAAATTTAATAAGTTTAGGAGTTCAATATCTTTTTGATTAATTTTATTGCTGGAGCTTATTTGCAATACATGCTAGTTTTGGTTGATTTCTAATTTTACTAGCATATTTACACCAAATGCACTAATTTTTTATGGTTATTAGTAGATTACTGGATATGAGAATGGAGTGTTCTAGTTAATTATTTTGCATACCTTTCAAACAGTGGCTTCAGTTTGTATATACATCAGTACCATGAGCCCATTTTTCGGCGAACATGATAAAACAATCCTGCAACTCATCTTTAAGTCAATTCTCAGATTGAATAAAAATATTAACAATACAGCAAGGCTAAAAGAAATTATTCTTCACAAAATTTCCACTACAAGAAAAACAGGAATTTGGCACAGTAATTTTGTCAAAGAATTAAAACCGTGCCAAATTTGTCATGGAAATTAGCACGGAAATAAAAACCGTGACAAATTTTACGAACATTGGCACGGAAAAGAAATTATGACAATGATTGGCACGAGAAAAAAACCGTGATAAAGTTTGTCACGGTCTTTGTTTTCGTGCCAATGTTTGTGACAAATTTGTCACGATATTTAGCACGGTACTTACAATCCGTGGAAAAAACCGTAACAAATACAAAAAAAAAATATTTTCACGATTAAAACCATGACAAGAACAGTGACAAAATAAACCAACATAAAATGGTCTTTTAGTAATATTACAAAAAACAAAAAAAATTAACAAAATATAAAATTAATTAGGATTGAAGAGATGAGTACAACCCTCCACAAGGGATGTCAATACGCCCGGCCCCGACGGGGAATCCGATTCTCCGCCCCGTTGGGGCCAGGGTTTGGGAAATTTTTCGGGGATCGAGCCTGGTTTGGAGAAAAATTCCCAGTCGGGATCGATAAATATCCTCCTCGCCCCGCCCCGACCCAGAAATAGTAAATATTTAATTTAAATATTATATATATATGTTATATGTTATAAATATGAAATATCTAAAGAAAAATTGAACAAAAAGTAAAAGGCCACATATTTATTTAATTAGCAAATTATTAATAATTAAATGGACATTAGTATAAAAATGAACTAAAATCGTAAACTTATATTAATTATATTGGTTTTTTTTAATTTTTCAAAATTTTGTAAATAATTTATGAACTAAATGAAAAATTAGAGATTAAAATTGAGACGGTGAGTTCCACGAATTAAAAAAAGCTTTTTATTTATTATTTTTAAGTTGAAAACTTATTTATATTAAATATATATACAATTGAAAATAATAAATTTGATATATTTTTAAGCAATTAAATAGATCAGTACAACCATCCATCCATGATCTCATTATATTAATTAATTATAAATTTTAATTCAATTAGGGATTGTCAAATTAAAAAAAATGACAACTAAAAAAATATTAACAAAATAATTTAAAACAATTGTCACTTTTCATATTATTTAATTATTTAATTAATTTAATATAATAATTTAAAGAATAAGAAATAAAAAAATAGTGGGAGGGGTTGATAACCCGGCATCGGGGTTAGTAACCCTGATGTCGGGGTTACTATCTCCCATTTTTATTTAATTATTTTATTAATTTTAATATAATAAGTTAAATAAAAAATAAAATATATATAGTGGGAGGGGTTAATAACCCCGGCATTGTGGTTATGTTGGGTTAGTAACCCCGATGCCGGGGTTACTATCTCCCATTAAAACAAAATTATTATTTAAAATTATTGTCACTCTCATAATAATAATATTCAAAATATTAATAAAATAATTTAAAATAATTCCCATTTTAATAATTAACAATAATAATTCTAATTTAAAATAATATTTTATATTCAAATAACATTTTTTTAAATTCTCCTAAAAGATCAAAATAAAAAAAAATACAGTTTCTTTCCAGCTCTCCCCAACCCCACAGACCCGATAAGTGATCAAATCCAAATAACTAAGTATTTTTTTCAATAACCAATAATTTAAATTTTATAAATATCAAATAAACCAAACAAAATAAAAGAAAGATATAGTCTTTTTTTCATTTCTTGCCTATGAATATTTGTGATTTTGTTTATCTTAAATATTTAATATACGTCTGATTTATTCACTTTTAAAATAATTTTTTTTATTTTTAGAAATTAAAATTTAACACTCAATATATATAGGGGATATTTTTTTCTCATTTGAAATAATTAATAAGTGCAAATATATTTATATCCTAATCATATTATTAAACAAAAAGAATTTTGATACGCATATAAAAAAATAAAAAAGAAAATTTAAAGATCTTTGGGTTCATTTGCAAAACTTTTAGAAAAATGATTAAAAATATAAAAATGTGATATTTTAATTTATTAATCGGGGCCGGGAGAAACCCCGAAACCGAAAAACCCCCGCGGGGACAGGTACGGGGAAAAAATATTCCTGGTATTCTGGTTCGGGGCAAGGGTCGGGGATGGGAGTGCAAAATTAGGGCTGGGGCTGGGTAATGTGTCCCCTAGGGAATTCCCGCCCGTTGACATCCCTATCCTCCATCGTACAGGTAATCCCAAATGATTGATAATATGATTCTATTTTTATTAAAACTTCATAAATGTTTTTAAAAAATAATTATAATTTTTATTTGGCACGGAATTTGGCACGGTTTGCCCGAATCCGTGCCAAAAACCGTGACAAATAAGAATATTTGTCACAGTTATTGGCATGGTTTTGGATATATTTTGACAAATTCATTGTTACAATTTTTATTTTTTTAATAAAAAAATTATATTTGTGGTGTACATGCACAAATATTGTGATTAACTCAATACTAACTAAATATAAATAATAAAATATAAAATTAACATGGATTGAAAGGTATAATATACCAATTTCATCTATATGTCAATCAATAATTGGAAAAAAAGTTTAGTTGGCATGGAATTTGGCACGGTCTTCCCTAATCTGTGCCAAAAACCGAGACAAATAAAAATAATTGTCACAGTTATTGGCACGGTTTTGGATATACTTTGACAAATTCATTGCTACAATTTTTATTTTTTTAATAAAAAATTATAGTAGATGGTGTACATGCACAAATATTGTGATTAACTCAATACTAACTAAATATAAATAATAAAATATAAAATTAACATGGATTGAAAGGTATAAAATCCCAATTTTCATCTATATGTCAAACAATAATTAGAAAAAAAAAAATTTAGTTGTCACGGAATTTGGCACGGTATGCCCTAATCCGTGCCAAAAACCGAGACAAATAAGAATAATTGTCACAATTATTGGCACGGTTTTGGATATACTTTGACAAATTCATTGCTACAATTTTTATTTTTTTAATTAAAAATTATAGTAAATGGTGTACATGCACAAATATTGTGATTAACTCAATACTAACCAAATATAAATAATAAAATATAAAATTAACATGGATTGAAAGGTATAAAATCCCAATTTTCATCTATATGTCAAACAATAATTAGAAAAAAATTTTAGTTGGCACGTCATTTGGCACAGTTTGCCCTAATCCGTGCCAATAACCATGACAAATATTCTTATTTGTCATGGTTATTGGCACGGTTTTGGATATACTTTGACAAATTCATTGCTACAATTTTTATGTTTTTAATAAAAAATTATAGTAGATGGTGTACATGCACAAATATTGTGATTAACTCAATACTGAGTAAATATAAATAATAAAATATAAAATTAACATGCATTGAAAGGTATAAAATCCCAATTTTCATCTATATGTCAAACAATAATTTGAAAACAAAATTTAGTTGGCACGGAAATTGGCAAGGTCTGCCTGAGTCCGTGCCAAAAACTGTGATAAATAAGAGTATTTGTCACGGTTATTGGCACGGTTTTTGATATACTTTGTCAAATATTGTGATTAACTCAATAGCAAATAAATATAAACATCAAAATATAAAATTAGCGTGGATGCATATGAAACATCTCAATGTAGTTAAAGTGAACCTAATCCAAACAAACTAGTGAATATTTTATCAAGTAAAACATTAAAAACTAATAACTATTTACACCCGCTCGTCTTATTTATATTACAACCATCCACCAAGCAAAGAATCTCAAATTATTGATGATATAATTCCAATTATAATCAATTTTTTATAAAATAATTAGAAATTTATTCCTTTGGCACGGATTTGGCGTGGTTTTCTCTAAACAGTGCCAAATACCGAGCCAAAGAAAAATATTTGGCACGGTATTTGGCACGGCATACCCGATGCCGTGACAAAAACTGTGAGAAATAATTTTATTTGTCACAGTTATTGGGACGGTTTTGGATATAGATTGTCAAATTCATTTTGACATTTTTAATTTTTTTCATAAGAAATTATATTTGTCGTCTACATGCACAAATATTGTGATTAACTCAATATTGACTAAATATAAATAATAAAATATAAAATTAACATGGATTGAAAGGTATAAAATCCCAATTTTCATATATATGTCAAACAATAATTAGAAAAAAAAAATTAGTTGGCACGGAATTTGGCACAGTCTGCCCTAATATGTGCCGAAAACCGTGACAAATAAGAATATTTGTCACGGTTATTGGCACGGTTTTGGATATACTTTGTCAAATTTATTGTTACAATTTTTATTTTTTGTAATAAAAAATTATTTTTGTGGTGTACATGCACAAATATTGTGATTAACTCAATGCAACTAAATATAAATAATAAAATATAAAATTAACATGTATTGAAAGGTATAAAATCCCAATTTTTATCTATATGTCAAACAATAATTAGAAAAAAAAAATTTCGATGGCACGGAATTTGGCACGGTCTGCCCGAATCCGTGCCAAAAACCGTGACAAATAAGAATATTTGTCACGGTTATTGCTACTGGTTTTTGAATATACTTTGTCAAATTCATTGCTACAATTTTTATTTTTTAATAAAAAAATTATATTTGTGGTGTACATGCACAAATATTGTGATTAACTCAATTCAATGCAACTAAATATAAATAATAAAATATAAAATTAACATGGATTGAAAGGTATAAAATCACAATTTTTATCTATATGTCAAACAATAATTAGAAAAAAAAAATTTAGTTGGCACGGAATTTGGCACGGTCTGCCCGAATCCGTGCCAAAAACCGTGACAAATATTCTTGTTTGTCACGGTTATTGGCACAGTTTTGGATATACTTGGTCAAATTCATTGCTACAATTTTTATTTTTTAATAAAAAATTATACTTGTGGTGTACATGCACAAATATTGTGATTAACTCAATTCAATGCAACTAAATATAAATTATAAAATATAAAATTAACATGGATTGAAAGGTATAAAATCTCAATTTTTATCTATATGTCAAACAATAATTAGAAA
>NC_052480.1:13106993-13200279 GCF_009730915.1 Dioscorea cayenensis subsp. rotundata | reverse complement strand
ATAAATACTAGGGAATCATCATTCATTTAATTCATTTAATTCATCCCCTTGCGTATATCTCGCAAGTGCACGGGTTTGTCGAAGTAATAATCCCGGATAAGCGGGTATCGAATCCACAGGGAATAGGGAATAAAAATACTTAATTTGATTCTTAGCTATGTGAAAGATCAATGATGATAAGTGTGACAATGATTCAATTCTCAACAATAAAAACAACAAGTAAGAGAGCAAAAGTAAAGAAGGGGGTAAGGCAATCTATAAAGATGGGATACCCAGATAATGCTCCGCCTAGGATAATTGTTTCAAGTGCAAGAACCCTCTATTATGCTTCCTAATCAATGCAATGGTGAGTCATGGAAATCCTTAATTACATAGTCCCAAATCTAAGGTCAACTATGCCTAACTCTATACATGTCCCGAAGGAGAGATTAGATAACCTCTCAACCTCGCACTCGCATAGAGTTGCAATGAGCTCTAGGGATTCCAAGTGATAAATCTCTTCCTAATTATAGACCTAACCTTTTGGTCCAGGTGGAAAGTTCCTAACCACGATTAAGCCCTAGATACTAAGATCACCTCAAAGCTTCACTCCGTTGCACGTGCAATTAAGCCCCAGCGGAAGTTCATCCTTCACACCATTCACTCTATTATGGCCGCAAAGAACTCGAGGAACGGAGATAGAATCGATCATATCGGTGGGGAAATGGGACGCTCCTGTACCTCTCGACTCACCCTCTCAACCCTCTCCAACCTACTCTTTTCTAACGCTCGTGGTGTGTCACTCACTCACAAGGTTACCAACGAGAACTCTCAACCCTAGTGTCACTCTAGGGGAAATTTTCATACAATCAAGCATTCAAGGTTGGAACTCACAATAAACATCAATTAATTGAAAGCATAATAAAGTGATTCAATGAAACGAATACATCCTAGGGTTCACAAATACCCAAGTACCCACTTGGGGTTTAGCTCTCCATGGAGCTAAGTACAATCAAAGAAATAGAATGTAAAAGCAATGAATCCATAAATAAACCCCCTCGATGGTCGTGTCGATGGTCTTGTGGAAAGTCCTCTAATCGTCGTTCAAGGATTCCCTCGTCCGGTATAGGATACGCCTCGACGGAAGCTCCCCTACCAACCTTCTTCCTAAGGAATGACGATGTCAGAGCCATAGAACCTCTACAAAACCTTGGCCAATACCCCTCAAAACCCTAGCCGAAGCCCTCTCTCAAGTTGGGGAAAAGATGGAGAAAAGAATACTAAAATCGGGGCTGATTCGGCTTTAAATAGGGCTGGAATCGGGCGACTACACATGCGTGGATGCTTCATGCGCCCGTGCGGAATTTCCACATGGGCATGGATAATTTCCACAAGGCCGTGTAGATTCTCTGAACTCCTGTTTTCTCGACCGGTTGTGAACAGTGCTACTACAGTACTTTCTAACGTGCTCTACTACAGTATCTGGCCTAAATAGCTTCCCGAATCTATACTTTCATTGGAGTAACGCAAACGGGCACACGTTCACGTCGTGGATCACTTGCTTCTTCAATGATAGGCAAGTTGGTGGAGCTCTTATTCTATGTGCATAAGTCGGAATGCTCGAGTGTGACTGCCTTTGTGCCCCTCCAAATGGATGTGCCAAACTCGAATACGACCTATGTCTTCGCGTTTGAACCTTAGCTAGATTTCCTCCTAAATCGGTGCATTGTGATCCACATTGGCTTCTTTCCTTCATACTCGGCCATACGATCCTACCTGCACGAAAGTAATGCTCAACATAAGGAATGAACGCTTCGCATTCATATCGCACAAGCACTTATCAAACTCCCCCACACTTAAGCTTTTGCTTGTCCTCAAGAAAAAATTAAAACGTTATGTGCATCAATGAAGAAAATATTGAAAGTGTTGGGCCTTAGGTTCACCAAAGTATACAAAGAGAGCATTCTACAAGTAAGGGAAATTTCTACACTAAATATGAAAAATCAATGCTCTAGCTAAAACATTGAATCAAAAAGGATACAAAACCTGAAATCGTGTACGTGTGCAAACTCACTCAAGTCAACCCAAAGTATACTCCTCAAAGTTCTAAGTACAAGGGACTTATTTATCTACAAAAGCGACAACAATTTCAAAGATGGTAGTAGCTTCACACATCCTCTAAGGTAGCCCTCTCCAAAGCGGCCGCATAGGTGGCTTTCACACTTTCGAGGTGGTAGCTCTTTCTACCGGAGTTGTAGCTTTCACTCATCCTATGAGATAGCTCTTTCTCTCATTAGGGCATAGCTAGTATCCGACTTATGAGAGTAGCTTCATACTTCATAGGTGGTAGATCTTTTCACCCAACAAGCACAAATGAATAATAAAACTTTTTTTTTTTTTTTTGAAACTCAACACAAGAAACAACTATAACTAGTCCCTTTAACATCAAACTTGAATTTCCAAAAGAGTCTAATGAGTGAGTAGTGTAACAAGTATAAATCGGGCAAAAATTCCTGACATTCAAGCAAAACTAGAGCATGAAAACATTCAATAATAGAAATTCTCCTAAACTCAAGAATACAATCCTTGCAACTAAGGTGAACCGGCATTGGCTATGTGAGCATATATCAATCAAGAACAATATAAAAGAATGTGCACTATGAAACTCCCCCACACACACACACACACACACACTTAAGTTGTACATTGTCCCTGATGTACACATGCAAGCTCACTCAAAATATATATCATTCAAAAGCAAATGTGGGAGAAGCAATCAAAACAATACTCCCCTAACTCCTAGTGTTGTGTTTGATGAAGCTAATTCCATGGGGATAGTGTACTGACGGGTTGTGAAGCTCACACGGCTAAGTGCCTAGCACCTTGCCGTGCCCATGACTAAGTCTCAATTCCCCAAGAAGACAAGACCATCATCGCGCATACACGAGGGGTTCGAGTGAAGCTCAATAAAAAACAAAAATATCTTGAGTATATATAAAAAGATGAGACAATGAATACAACTCGAGATGCAAAATGAAAAATAAACTCGGAAGGAGAATCCTTTCTACGAGTGAACAAAGTCTAAAATAAAATGCATAAAGAAAAAGAACTAAAAATCAAATGTCGGTGTAGCCCTCAGGCTCGAGTGCTACTGCTAGTCTGGTGAAGATGCACATGGTGGGTCTACGGTGCCGGGGTAGGGGATGGGGGTCTTGCGGAGGAACCGAGAGTGCATGATCTCAATAGATCTTGTAGAAAGTCAAATCGGGTTATATGATCAGTATCATCGAGTTGATCAGTATAGCGTGGAGCTCCCACCATGCTGGGTCTCAATCTCTCCTCACAACGCCTCAAGCCTCTGATACGGTCATAAGCTCGAGGACCCCTGTGAGCAAGAATATAGACCCACGGCCCATCTCTATACCAATCCCATCATCCCGATCAGTATCAAAGCGCAGAGGGTAGGCGCAGCTGTCCCCTCTCAAGCACCACGGAAAGCATCCCCAAGCCCATTCCCAAAAATGAGCACTAGTAATGTAGGGGCCAACAAATAATAAACCCACTCTCACAGACTGACACTGGTACCTCAGAATATTTGCTAATATGTACCCCAAGTGAATCGGCACATTGCGGGCCATGGAGTATAAAAGGAGAAAATCCCGCTTGGTCAAAGCAGATGTGTTATCGGCTCAACCTGACACTGACCTGCTAATAACTACGTGTAAATACCTGTAGCTCGACCGGGATAGGCTAGTGGCCTTCGACAACCCCGGTTCATACACCCCATGACCACACAAAATCCTATACGCATGATGTGGAGTCACTGATACCGAAAAATCCGCCGGTAATCGTCCATACTCCACTATACCTGTATAAGCGATATCGTACAGGCCCGTTCAAATCGAAAACTCAGTAACAATCATGCAAAATGGATGTCTGAATGCCCGAAACTGTATAGCATCTGCAGTGTCAAATCTCCCATGCATTAACCAAAACTCAAAAGATGTTAAAACCTCAAGCATCAATGCGCGGTAAGCTGGCTCTCTGATCGTCAGTAGCCTCCTCCAGCTTCCTACTGCTAGCATCTCATCAATTTCATTAGCCAGCTCATCACCCTGCTGAATATCTCTCAGCACTTGCAAATCTGCGAAACAAGTCTGACCAAAACCGAGTGCAGAAAGTCTCTCAAATCGAGTCTAATGCTCGGGATTTGAGAAATCCAAGTGTAGTGGCTCGGGTGGGGTGACTCTGAGATGCTTTACTTCGTTCTTCTTCATGCGAGGTGCCATATCTGTTGTACAAAAGAAGAAAACGATCAAAAAAGCTCAAAAGTAGTATACTGCAGCATTACACACGGGCTTGTGGAAATTACCCATGCCCGTGTGGATCTGCAGGGCGTGAAAGTCCCACACGGGTGCACAACAATTCTCAAAAATTGAAC
Source organism: Dioscorea cayenensis subsp. rotundata (assembly GCF_009730915.1). Taxonomy (NCBI): domain Eukaryota; kingdom Viridiplantae; phylum Streptophyta; class Magnoliopsida; order Dioscoreales; family Dioscoreaceae; genus Dioscorea; species Dioscorea cayenensis. Next base: position 13,195,859 of record NC_052480.1, on the reverse strand, counting down.
TTAGAACCACGTCCAGATGCTTTCTAAACATACACCATGCATTGTAAAAATGAAAATTCGCAATTAAAGATTTTCAATCTGTGGAAAACAAGAATTGGCAAAGAAAAGAGGATAAAAAGGTTACCGAAGAAATAAATGTGAAAACTTTGAAAATCGGTATGATATGTGAAGCAAAATCCTCCAAAACGACGATGAGCGGTCGAAAAGATGATCAGAAGTAGTTTTTCAGGTGACTGGAGATGAAAAATGAGACAGATCACAAGGTTTTTAAGGAAAAAAATAGGGTCTCTTGGAATTCTGTGCATCCACACGGGCGTGTGGAAATTCCCCACGCCCGTGCGCCCCACAGGAGAGCTTCACAGGGGCAGGTGCACGCCCCTAGGCGCTCTCGGGAAAAACTTTCACTAACTTTGAACGATCTCACCCGGGCATGCGGAAAATACCCACACCCATGTGCGCAGGGACCCATCAGGGGCACGCCGCACTGCTGGGCTTCTTTGAACATCCGTGAAAAATACCAAGTGTTCTACACGCCCGTGCGGAAATTCCAAGCAGGCGTGGACGATCCATGCCCAACTCACAGGGGTAGCCACACGCCCCTGTGTTGTCGCTGGATGGGGAGAACTCCTCTGCAGAGTTTCGCACGGGCGTGTGGAAATTACACGCCTGCGGCGTGTTTCTAAGGTCGCCCACGAGGGCAAGTCCACGCCCACGTGTTCTCTCGAGTAATCCGCCCAACTCTGCAGAGTTCACACGCCCGTGTGGAAATTACCCACAGGCGTGTAGCCAGATCACATGGTCGTTCGCGAGGCGCCCAGCGCACTGCCTTCTCCGGGTTGAGCTCGCGAGTCGCGAGCTCCGCGGTCGTCATGGAAATTCCACACGCCGGTGTGTTTTCTATGGATGACTTAGAAAAGTCTTTAGGCTCTGCAAAAAATTTCTGAACATGTTTACACACTCAGAGCCTGCTCTATTATGCAAATTTTACCAATGAGAAACATGAAATAGAGCTCAAACGACCATACTTCACCAATTCCACTTGAAAACACACAATGACTTTAAAAACCCACAATAAAATCGCTGCACAATGAAATAGAGCTCAAACGACCATACTTCATCATAAAAATGAAGACACCAACACTTAACAATTTATTCATGCAAACAACCTAACTAGAAATAAGAAAATAGTAAATACTTGGGTTGTCTCCCAAGAAGCGCTTGTTTTACGTCACTAAGCTTGACGTACCTTGTCTTACCTCATGTGGGTTCATAGATGAAGGTTGCCCTCTTACCCATGGCTTGAAAGCGTGATGTGCAGAGTCTCTTAAGGGTAGAGGGTGTATTATCGGTCCTGGGACTACCTAGCAATGGTTCGTCCAACTTCTTTGGTTCACGGACGTCTCCAACAGTCTTGGATTGTTTCCGGTGGCTTCTCCTAGCCCTCTTCATTTTCCAGAGCACCTTCTTGAAGATCCCCGGGGTAGATGGTACTTTTTCCGTCGATCCAAGCATCATTACTTCTTCATTGCCCTCCTCTTGGTCGAACAAACCTTTATATGGATCCGGATTTAACATTTCCTGCATGTATTCATCAATAATCTCATCAGTAGTGTCTAGAAAGTATAAAGTATCATCGAAGTGAAGAGAATGCTGCATGGCTTCAGCAAGGCGGTATGTGAGCTTGTCATCTCCAACTCTCAATGTGAGCTCTCCGCCGTCCATGTCAATCAATGCTTTGGAAGTCCGCAAGAATGGTCTCCCAAGTATCAAGGGTACATCCGCATCCTCATCGACATCTAGCACTACAAAGTCAACCAGAAAAATGTACTTGTCCACCTTAATAAGCACGTCTTCAATGATGCCTCTCGGATGTCGCACTGTTCGGTCCGCTAGTTGCAAAGTCATCCGAGTAGGCCTAGGCTCACCCAAGCCTAGATTTTGAAAGAAGGTGTATGGCATGACGTTGATACTTTCCCCTGAGTCCGCCAATACCATTTCTTCACCTAGATTGCCAATATTACACGTAATGATGAAGCTTCCCCGATCTTTCTTCTTGTTCGGCATGTTCTTTTGCAATACAGCCGAGCATGAAGCATCTAAAATCACTGAAGCACTTTCCTCCAACTTCCTCTAGTTAGTCAACAAGTCTTTCAAGAACTTCGCATACTTAGGCATTTGGGCCAATGCCTCAACAAAAGGAATATTGATGTGGAGTTGCTCGAACAAACTCAGGAACTTCTTGTACTGTTCATCTCCTTGGTCATTTTTCAATCTAGAGGGACAAGGGATTCTTGGATTGAAAGGTGGGAGTGCCACCTCTTTCTCTTTGCTTGTTCCCTCTTCCACCTCTATAATCTCGGGTGCATGTTCTTTTGGCTTATCACTCGGAAGCATACCTTCAACCTCATGACCACTTCTCAAAGTGATCGCCTTCACGTGCTCTCTAGGGTTTGTTTCTTTAGAACGATGATAGAATAACAAGATAGGAAATAGAATGTATGGTGAAATAGCTAAAAAACAAAGTGCAAAGTATCTCTAAATGCCTATTCCCCGGCAACGGCGCCAAAAACATGACAAGATTCTCTTGCGTATATCCCGCAAGTGCATGGGTTTGTCGAAGTAATAATCCCGTATGAGCGGGTATCGAATCCACAGGGGATAAGGAATAAAAATACTTAATTCGATTCTTAGCTATGTGAAAGATCAATGATGATAAGTGTGATAATGATTCAATTCTCAAAAGTAAAAACAACTAGTAAGATAGTACGAGTAAAGAGGGAGGTAAGGCAATCGATAAAGATGGGGTACTCGGATAATGCTCCGCCCAGGACAATCGTTTCAAGTGCAAGAACCCTCTATTATGCTTCCTAATCAATGCAATGGTGAGTCATGGAAATCCTTAATTACATAGTCCTAAATCTAAGGTCAACTATGCCTAACTCTATACATGTCCCGGAGGAGAGATTAGATAACATCTCAACCTCGCACTCGCATAGAGTTGCAATGAGCTCCAGGGATTTGATAAGTGCTTGAGTAGACATATTTTTATATATGTTTTACATGCATTGAGCATCATTTTTACTGTGGTTTATGTCTCATATTGTGTATTTGGTGTTCTTTTATGCATATAGGTTGTGAATGCCTTGAAGAGTAAAAAGGAAGCAAAGATAGGCTATAAAGACACAATGTTGGGAGTTCTTGTTCAATTCAAGGATCAAGACATGAGAGCAGTTCATAAACGTGGAGATGTGTGCCAACTTCCAAGAAGATTCAAGTCAATTCACTATTTGGAAGGGCACAAAGGCAGCCACATCTTCATATTCCTTCTCTTTGTGAAGATTGCAAGACCTCTCAAAGATACGTCGATAAAGAAAAGTTTTATAGCCTACCACATGGACGTGTGCCCGGACATGTGGCCTTAAAAGAAGAGTGTTCGGATCGCGTTTTGTGAAAATACGGTAGCAATTTCACTGCAGCAGTACTGTAGCAAAATTACTGTTCACGCGACCGCCTGGAAATTCCACGCGCCCGCGTGGAAATTTCTGCACCTGCGACGCGTGAAAAAAATCCACACCCGGGCGCATGTGGGCACGTGATGACGCGATCTAAGGCCTATAAATAGCCGCTTTTGCCCTATTCTTTTCCGATCTTTTGTGCGGCTCTTGAGGGTGAGACGGCTAGGGTTTGGAGAGGAGGTCTTTGCGGCTTTTGGAGGTGCTTCGTCACCAACTTTGATCGATTCCTCCTCCGTCATAGCATCAAGGAAGCCACCGGTGAACCTAGCTTCGGAGTGGGTCCTTCAAGACGTCGAAGCTCTCCATCAAGGCCATCAGTTCATATATAAGGGGTTTATTTCTATAGTTTTTAATGTACTTTCATTCATTGATGGTGTGTTTTTGTATGTTGCTCCATGGAGGGCTAAAACCCTAGAGGGTATTTGGGCTTGTGAACCCTAGGATTCTCATCTGTTGTGGATTTTTTGGTGTTTCTATTTAATCCGAGTTTGATTAAGTTTCATTCTTGATTGTTTAATGCTTGCTTGCCTTATTGATCTTATGGTTATTTGGTTTGCATGATTTGTTGCCTTGGTGGGAGAGAGATCTCCATTAGGGTTAGAACCTCAAGATTGAAGAGGGTTGAGAGGGTGAGTCATGAGATAGTGAAGTGTCCCCTTTCCCCTCCGATTGGTGTATTCTTTCTCCATTCCCTAAGCTCTATGCAACCATATTTGGTGAGAGGCGTGAGATTGCTTGATTTCTCTGCCGGGACCTTGTAGGGGGTTAGGATCCTTCGCCGGGAATTATGGTTGGATCAATATTTAGGAATTGGATACACAGTTTGGAATCCCTAGAGTGCTATGCGGTCATATGTGGTGTGAGGTGTTGAGATTGAGCGATTTCTCCACCGGGACCTCGTAGGGGACTAGTATCAGTGATCTAGAGATAGACCCAATTATGTTTGGATTTCCACGACTTAACTTACTCATCATTGAAACACTTTGCTTATCCGGTACCTAATACCTGAATCCTAGGGGAAGCATTGCCCGAATACCCCACTTTTACTGATTGAGATTCTCCTTCCATTTTACCCTTGCATATTCGTCTCCGGTGTTCATCTCTTCGTACATTAGATCACCACACTATCCTATTATCATTAGGCTAGATAGCAGAGAAGAAGTTAGTACTAGTAGCCCTGTTCCCTGTGGATTCGACTACCCGACTCACCGGGTATTTATTACTTCGACACCCGTGCACTTGCGGTACACACACACATATTCGGACGTGTCAAGTTTTTGGCGCCGTTGCTGGGGAATAGGATACTAGGAACGCTAGGACTTTGTTGCTCTAGCCATTCATCCATTTTTCATTTTATTTTTCTATTCCACACTTTCTTTTTCTTCCATCATTCTCATCGGTTTTTATTTTGTTTTCATCTATTTCACTTTATCTTCTTCCACCGTTCTATTTTGTTTTATTCTGTCTTACTTACTTTTTCTTGCATAGAACTTGAATGATGATTAATCCAATTTTAAACTTATATTTTCAGGTTGAAGCTTTCACTAGAAAACTTGATCAATTTGTTAATGTTCATCAACATCACAATCCATATCGCATCAACTATCATCCAAATCAAAGGAGCTACCCAAATCTCTTGTGGGATATTGATGAACAACAATGGGAAGCACCTCAAGAAGAATTTCAGATGGATGAGAAGCTTGAAGATGATGTACTTCGGTTGGAAAGAGTGTTACCGAGATTTATTGAAGCCACCGATGCCCGTTTCCAAAATATTGAGGCCACATTAAGTTGTCACGAGGTCTCCATCAAAAACATTGAACATTAATTAGGAGAGATCTTGGACATGCTTGCTAAGGAAAAAGAAGAATTTGAACAAGCAAGGCAAGTATCTCCGGGACATGATGAGGCCATGGGCAACATTGAAGAAATTGGGCAAATTGAGTACATTGGAGCGGAAAATGAAAAGAAAGAAGTTGAACATCATCTTGAGATTTTGGATTGTGTGAATGAAGATTATGCTTGTGAACGAGGAAATTTTCAAGGGGATTTGCTAGTCTCATGTTCTTTCCAAGTTGAAAATACACAAGAAGAAGCAAATCCCAAGGTAATGGAACAAGCATTTCTCTTTGGGATTGATCAAATCTTACAATGCAAGAAAGAGATTTTGGGAAAGGAAGAAGACGTGGGTAGGAGATTGAAGCCATCCAATGACCCACCTGTGCTAAGCTTGGATAATTCCCAACCCAAATTGTTTCCTTGGAGGCCAAAAGTAGGATGCTTGGACTCTCCAACAAATAATTCATCCCGACAAGTTGACTTTTGGTTTAAAGGAATTAGCTATGCAATGTCTAGTCGGGAGGAACACACTCTTTTCAAGCCTCCATAAGGTAAGAAAGAGGTACGTCAAGCTTAGTGACGTAAAACAAGCGATTCTTGGGAGGCAACCCAAGTTTTTAATTGTTTTCTTTAGCTTAGACTTTTATTTCTGCAGTAATAAATTCACGAGTGTGTGCTTTGATGATTTCTTTTTGTTGGTGTTGAGTTTTCATGGAAAAATTTTGGTGTTTTAAATTGGTTTTCATGTATATGGCATGGTTTGGGGTGCAATTCATGTTTATAGTTGAAGAATTAGTGTCAATTTGAAGTTTGGAGCTTTGCGTGGACTGTCTGCAGTAATTTTGCAGCCCACGTGGTCGTGTACAGTACCCACGCGGGGGTGTGGAATTTCCACACCCCCATGTGGCTTATATGAATATGAGGGGTCACTTTTCATTATCTTCATCACTAATACCCTTCATTTCCCACTTCTCCATCTTCAAGAATCAAAACTTTTGAGCATAAAAACTAATTTTCTTTAACTCCTTGGAGATTTAGAAGTGCTTTGCCGACCATTCAATCATACTTTGTTCTTCGATTCACGCCGGTAAGCTCTCATTTTTTTAAACCTTCTCCATGCCTCCATTTTTCCAAATCTATGTGGATATCTTAGCTCTTATGCATTGTTCTTCATGGAAATCACCTTAATATGCTTGAGAATGCTTTTATAAGAGTTTTGGTACACCGTTGAGGCCCGGCATGGCATTTTTGGCCATGGCAAGGCTCCCACACGGTCGCGTGGGATGCCCACGCCGACCGCTGGGCTGAAAAAAATGCCCTAGGAAAACCCACGCTGGCGTGCGGAAAAATCCACGCGATCGCGTGGGGAAATTCCCACACGGGCGCTGGATTTTCCACGCGCCCGCTGGGGCGCTTTCAGGGCCAAAAGTTGACACCGGGCGCGTGGATTTTCCACGCGCCCATGTGGATTCCTGCAGCTTGCCATTTCATGAAAATTTGCATTTCTTTGGCAATTTTCTTGCAGGTAGGACACCAAGGACCGAAAAACTTGTCTCGAAATGCTTTTGATCTTCTATGGTCACCCTTGGATGAGAACATTCTTTTGACACATCGACAACACCAGAAGATGATGTCAATGCTTCAAGCATCCCACTCATGACTCTTTAGATTTCTTTTACTTTTTGTTCTCATTTTTTTAGTTTTCTTTATTTTTATCGCTTTAGACTATAGTTATCTTTGTGCGAGTTTGTACTTCATTTGTTTTACTAATAAGAACTCGTATGTCTTTTCTTTTTGTTGAGCTTCACTGAACCCCTTATATACGTGCAGATGCCCTTGAGAGTGATGTTGATGGTGTTTTAGTCATAGAGACGATCATGTGCGTTGTCCCGTGGTTGTGTGAGCTTCACAACCTATACAACACGCCCTTGAGTTGGACTTCACCAAACGTTTAATGAGGAATTCAGGGGAGTATTGTTTTAATTGCATTCCCACACACATTATGCTTCTATTGATGCTATTTTTATTGTGCTTACATGTGTACATTGAGGACAATGTACATCTTAAGTGTGGGGGAGGGTTCACCTTATACATGACTTATACTTATGTTTTCATGAGCATGCTCTTTGTTGCCAATGAAGGTTCACCTTAAGGTTAAGAGTTTAATTTTTAGTTTTTAGAGGTTGTAAACATTGGATTTTATTATGCTCTAGTTTTCATCCAATTTTCTTGAATATTTTTGTCTGTTTGCTCTTTGTGCACTTTTCTCACTCATTAGACCTATGAAGACTCTAGCTCATTTTGTTTGGGACTTTAGTGTGCTAGTTTTTATGATCAGAAAATTCAGATTTGGAAATTGTTTGTTGTTTGTACATAGGGGGTGGAAAGAGCTACCACTCATGATGTATGTAGCTACTCTCATAAGTCGGATACTTGTTATGCCCTAATGAGGGAAAGAGCTATCTCATGGGATGTGTGAAAGCTACCACCCTTGGTAGAAATAGCTACCACCTCGAAAGTGTGAAAGCCACCCGGGAGGCATCTTGGGAAAGGGCTACCTTAGAGGATTGTGTGAAGCTACTACCTATTCTTTTTGTTCATAAATAAGTCCCGTTTTAATAAGAACTTAGTAGTGGACATAGTGTTGACATGAGTTGAGTTTTTCACACACACACGCATTCGGATTTTTATCACATTCATTTTTGATTGGATTGTTTGCTAGAGCATTGATTGTTTTTTTGTCTAGTGTTTGATTTTCTCCATAACTCGTAGAATTTTTATTCTTGTACTCATTTGGTGAACCTAAGGCCAAGCACTTCTCTTTTCTTTCCATAGGTATAATGTTTAATTTTTTTCTTGAGGACAAGCAAAAAGACTTAAGTGTGGGGAGTTTGATAAGTGCTTGAGTAGACATATTTTTTTATATGTTTTTACATGCATTGAGCATCATTTTCTACTGTGGTTTATGTCTCATATTGTGTATTTGGTGTTCTTTTTTTATGCATATAGGTTGTGAATGCCTTGAAGAGTAAAAAGGAAGCAAAGATAGGCTATAAAGACACAATGTTGGGAGTTCTTGTTCAATTCAAGGATCAAGACACGAGAGCAGTTCATAAACGTGGAGATGTGTGCCAACTTCCAAGAAGATTCAAGTCAATTCACTATTTGGAAGGGCACAAAGGCAGCCACATCTTCATATTCCTTCTCTTTGTGAAGATTGCAAGACCTCTCAAAGATACGTCGATGAAGAAAAGTTTTATAGCCTACCACATGGACGTGTGCCCGGACATGTGGCCTTAAGAGAAGAGTGTTCGGATCGCGTTTTGCAAAAAGTACTGTAGCAATTTCTGCAGCCCACGCGGCGCGTGGAAAATCCACACGGGCGCGTGAGGGCACGTGACAGACGCGATCTAAGGCCTATAAATAGTTGTTTCGCCCTATTCTTTCTGATCTTTTGTGCGGCTCTTCAGGGGTGAGACGGCTAGGGTTTTGAGAGGAGGTCTTTGCGGCTTTGGAGGCACTTCGTCAACAACTTTGATCGATTCCTCCTCCGTCATAGCATCAAGGAAGCCACCGGTGAACCTAGCTTCAGAGTGGGTCCTTCAAGACGTCAAGCTCTCCATCAAGGCCATCGGTTCATATATAAGGGGTTTATTTCTATTGTTTTTAATGTACTTTCATTCATTGATGGTGTGTTTTGTATGTTGCTCCATGGAGAGCTAAAAACCCCTAGAGGGTATTTGGGCTTGTGAACCCTAGGATTCTCATCTTTTGTGGATTTCTTAGTGTTTCTATTTAATCCGAGTTTGATTAAGTTTTAATCTTGTATTCTCATTGCTTGCTTATTTAATTAATCCTTGTGGTTGATTGGATTTGCATGATTTGTTACTTTGATGTGAGAGAGGTCTCCATTAAAGTTGGAACTTCAAGGTTAAACAGGGTTGAGAGGATGAGTCATGAGATAGTGGAGTGTCCCCTCTCCCTTCCGATTGAGTGTATTCTATCTCCGTTCCTTAAGCTCTATGCAACCATATTTGGTGTGAGGCGTGAGATTGAGAGATTTCTCCGCCGGGACATTGTAGGGGGTTAGGATCCTTCGCCGGGAATTAGGGTTGGATCAATATTTAGGAATCGGATACAACTCTTGCAATCCCTAGAGTGTTTTGCGGTCATATGTGGTGTGAGGTGTTGAGATTGAGCGATTTCTCCACCGGGACCTCGTAGGGGACTAGTATCGGTGATCTAGAGATAGACCCAATTATGTTTGGATTTCCACGACTTAACTTACTCATCATTGAAACGCTTTGCTTATCCGGTACCTAATACCTGAATCCTAGGGGAAGCATTGCCCGAATACCCCACTTTTACTGATTGAGATTCTCCTTCCATTTTACCCTTGCCTATTCGTCTCCGGTGTTCATCTCTTCGCACTTAGATCACCACACTATCCCATTATCATTAGGCTAGAAAGCAGAGAAGAAGTTAGTACTAGTAGCCCTGTTCCTTGTGGATTCGACTACCCGACTCACCGGGTATTTAATACTTCGACAGCCGTGCACTTGCGGTACACACACGCATATTCGGACGTGTCAGGATTCGAAGTGATAAATCTCTTCCTAATTATAGACCTAACCCTTTGGTCCAGGTGGAAGGTCCTTGATAAACGTCTAAAAGTATGTACTCTGCATGTATTTGTTTTGTAGGATTCTTTATATTTATTTGTTGAATCGATGCCCTTTTTGTTTAAATTGTGTTATTTTTACATTTCAGGAACATTTGAAGCCTTGGGGCCTAGGCAACGCGTTTGGGATAAATTCAGCAACAAAGCGGCGTTTCAGGGGGCCGGGATTGCTGTAGACTGTAATTGAGTAAGTGGGTGACTCTTGTGCCTAACCAGCATGTGCATCCATCTGAAAGATTATTTTCTGTGCAGTCTATGTTAGGCGGACCCAAGAAAAAGAGAAAGTGTGTATAAGTGTGTGGGAAGAAAATAAAGCATCTCTTGTGATCTCTTGGAACCTGTTTCGCAATCACTTAAGGGTTAAAATCGTGTTGAGGAACCAGAGGACTTTTACCTGACTATTGAAGAAGTCTTTGGCACTTTAATGTCATTTCATTATGTGTGTGGTGAAAGGGCATCCTGGGATAATCCAGGGTGTGGAGGTCAAGGTGGGAGGTTGCACACACTCATTGGCGCATTCTAGATGAGACAAAGCTAATATCACTTCACTATTCATTGACCAGCTCACTCCTTGATTTCTGTCCATTCATGCTTGTGGAGTTCTTTACTTTTGAACTTGAGATCGTATTTTTAGCTGTTTATCTTATTTCCCTTAGTTCTTCATGTTTGTTTGCTTGGGGACAAGCAAACGCTTAGGTGTGGGGATGTATGATAAACGTCTAAATGTACGTACTCTGCATGTATTTGTTTTGTAGGATTCTTTATATTTATTTGTTGAATCGATGCCCTTTTGGTTTAAATTGTGTTATTTTTACATTTCAGGAACATTTGAAGCCTTGGGGCCTAGGCAACGCGATTGGGGATAAATTCAGCAACAAAGCGGTGTTTCAGGGGGCCGGGATTGCTGTAGACTGTAATTGAGTAAGTGGGTGACTCTTGTGCCTGACCAGCATGTGCATCCATCTGAAAGATTATTTTCTATGCAGTCTATGTTAGGCGGACCCAAGAAAAAGAGAAAGTGTGTATAAGTGTGTGGGAAGAAAAATAAAAGCATCTCTTGTGATCTCTTGGAACCCTGTTTACGCAATCACTTAAGGGTTAAAAATCGTGTTGAGGAACCCGGAGGACTTTTACCCCGAGTATTGAAGAAGTCTTTTGGCACTTTAATGTCATCTTCATTATGTGTGTGGTGAAAGGGCATCATGGGATAATCCAGGGTGTGGAGGTCAAGGTGGGAGGTTGCACACACTCATTGGGGCATTCTAGATAAGACAAAGCTAATATCACTTCACTATTCATTGACAAGCTCAATCCATGATTTCTGTCCATTCGTGCTTGTGGAGTTCTTTACTTTTGAGCTTGAGGTCGTATTTTTAGCCGTTTATGTTATTTCCCTTAGTTCTTCATGTTTGTTTGCTTGGGGACAAGCAAACGCTTAGGTGTGGGGATGTATGATAAATGTCTAAAAGTACGTACTCTGCATGTATTTGTTTTGTAGGATTCTTTATATGTATTTGTTGAATCGATGCCCTTTTGGTTTAAATTGTGTTATTTTTACATTTCAGCAACATTTGAAGCCTTGGGGCATCGGCGACACAATTGGGGATAAATTCAGCAACAAAGCGGTGTTACTGTAGCAGTTTCACTGTAGCTCATCGCGGGCTTCTCGGCAGAAACTGAAATTCCCGAGGGGTCGGTATACGGCCGGTATACTGACCCATTTACCGGTCGGGATCTGGACACTTATAAGGTCTTGAAGGGCATTTTTTGGGCATCTTCTTCTTGATTTTTCTTCTTCTTTGGGGACAAGGCCAGCTAGGGTTTGGAGAACACTTCCACATCAATTGAACCCAAGCTTTAGGAGGGCAAAAAGGGAGGAAATCCGAGCATTTTCTTGGTGGGGAGAGCAAGAACGAGGAGGATCTACTTCTAGGGCATCATTGCTTGGAGGTTGAAGAGAACTGGAAGCCACCCCTTCGAGTGGCGTCTTCGGAAGGCTTTCTCCGGGGATTCTTGCGTCATTCAACCTTTATCATTTGAGGGAGTGTTCCTCATGTTTACTTTAGTTGTTTGTATGGATTATTTAGTTTTCTTGTTGAAGATGAACAACTAAACCCCTAGGTCACCGGATGTAGGTGAACCTAGGGGGCGAACTTGTGATGTTTTGGAATGTTTGAGTAGTTTATGCATGTTTGGCTTGTTGTGATCCTTGTTTGGTTTTCTTGCTTGTTTTGGTACATTTGATTGAGTGATGTATCAAATTCTTGGTAGCACTTTGTAGCATGACCATTGCCTTAGTGCTAGACTCCACCAAACTAGGAAGGGTTCATTGTATAAATATGCCGTGACCATCGAGTATTTATACCCCTCCAATCCTAGGGTTGAAAACTACTTGTGTTTCCACCCTAACTTGTGAAAACTTACATTCTCCTTGCAACCGTGTGGGAAGTTGGGCGGAAGAGATTCCGCACTCAACACTTGCACCGGGTTAGGGGTCAATTGTCGTGACCATCGGGTTGACCTAGGTCTTGGTTTTCTCGGTCCAACTAGCCATGTGCTTTATTACTCAATTTCCTACTCACTATAGTAGCCCCCTTGGGAATCGGCATCCGTGACCATTTTCCAACCTTGGGCATCTCCCGTATTTTACTTGTTTCTTACTTCTTAAGATTTCATTTCGCTTTTCGTTTAGCTTTATTTTCTTCTTTTCTCTTATCTTGGAATCGGTGAGCTAAACAACAGGTAAGAAGTGAGTAGTGTAGGTCCTCAGGCCCCTTGGAATACGACCCATTCACACATGCGCGAGTAGTTTATTACTTGACGACCCCGTGCGCTTGCGGGTGTACACACTTCGTGTCTGATCAAGTTTTTGGTACTGTACTTCACTGATAAACATCAATTATCAGTGAACTCTCAACCCTATTGTTACTCATGGTGTGTCACTCACTCACAAGGTTACAAACAAGAACTCTCAACCCTAGTGTCACTCTAGGGGAAATGTTCATACAATCAAGCATTCAAGGTTGGAACTCACAATAAACATCAATTAATTGAAAGCATAATAAAGAGATTCAATGAAACGAATACATCCTAGGGTTCACATATACCCAAGTACCCACTAGGGGTTTAGCTTTCCATGGAGCTAAGTACAATCAAAGAAATAGAATGTAAAAGCAATGAATCCATAAAGAAACCCCCTCGATAGTCGTGTCAATGGTCTTGTTGAAAGTCCTCTACTCGTCGTCCAAGGATTCCCCCGTCCGGTATAGGATACGCCTTGATGGAAGCTCCCCTACCAACCTTCTTCCTAAGGATTGACGATGTCGGAGCTGTAGAACCTCTCCAAAACCCTAGCCAATACACCTCAAAACCCTAGCCGAAGCCCTCTCTCAAGTTGGGGAAAATATGGAGAAAAGAATAGTAAAATTGGGGCTGATTCGGCTTTAAATAGGGCTGGAATCGGGTGACCACACGGGCCTGTGGATTTTTCACACACCTATGTGGAATTTCCACACGCCCGTGGGGACTCTCTGAATTCCTGTTTTCTCGGCCTGTTGTGAACAGTACTGCTACAGTACTTTTGCTACATTTTTCCGCATTACGATCCAAATTGGCTTCTTTCCTTCATACTCGGCCTCACAACCCTACCTGCACGAAAGTAACATAAAAACACACATGTTAGTGTAAAAACCCGAGAAAAGTAATGCTCAACATAAGGAAAGAATGCTTCGCATTCATATCACACAAGCACTTATCAAACTCCCCCACACTTAAGCTTTTGCTTGTCCTCAAGCAAAAATTAAACATTCTGTGCATAGATGAAGGAAATATTGGAAGTGTTTGGCCTTAGGTTCACCAAAGTGTACAGAGAGAGCATTCTACAAGTAAGGGAAATTTCAAAATTAAATACAAAAAATCAAAGCTCTAGCTAAAAACTTGAATCAAAAAGGCAACAAACACGAAATCGTTTACGTGTGTGAACTCACTCAAAACAACCCAAGGTATACTCCTCAAAATTCTAAGTACAAGGGACTTGTTTATCTACCAAAGTGACAACAATTTCAGAGATGGTGGTAGCTTCACACATCCTCTAAGGTAGCCCTTTCCAAAGCGGCCGCTAAGGTGGCTTTCACACTTTCGAGGTGGTAGCTCTTTCTACCAGAGTGGTAGCTTTCACTCATCCTATGAGATAGCTCTTTCTCTCATTAGGGGATAGCTAGTATCCGAGTTATGAGAGTAGCTTCATACTTCATAGGTGGTAGCTCTTTCCACCCAACAAGCACAAATAAACAATAAAACTATTTTTTTCTTTCTTTTCATTTTCCATTTTTTTTTTAAATTTAACACAATAAACAACTATAACTAGTCCTTTTAACATCGAACATGAGTTTCCATTAGAGTGAGTAGTGCACTGAGTGTAAATCGGGTAAAAATTCCTAGAAATTTAAGCAAGAACTAGAGCATGAAAACATTCAATGTTAAAATTTCTTCTAAACTCAAGAATATAATCATTGTACTAAGGTGAACCGTCATTGGCTATGTGAGCATGTATATCAATCAAGAACAATAAAAAGGATGTGTGCACTATGAAACTCCCCCCCACACTTAAGTTGTACATTGTCCTCAATGTACATATTCAAGCTCACTCAAAATATATATTAATGAAGAATATATCTGGGAGAAGCAATCAAAACAATACTCCCCTGACTCCTAGTGTCACGTTTGATGGAGCTAAGTCCTTGGGAGTAATGTTCCACGGGTTGTGAAGCTTACACCGCCAAGTACCATAGCACTTTGTCCGTGCTCATGACAAAGTCTCAATTACCAAGATGACAAGACCATCTGCACGCATACACGAGGGGGTTCAGTGAAGCACAAGAAAAACAAAAATAACTCGAGTATATAAAAGATAAAGCAATGAATACAACTCGAGATGCAAAATGAAAATAAACTCAGAAGGAGAATCCTTTTTGAGTGAACAAGTCTAAAATAAAATGCAAAATAAAGAAAATGCAGAAAAATAAAGTCAAATGTTGGTGTCACGCTCTATCGGCTCCTCTGCTGCTGTTGATGGTGGAGAAGCACATGGTGGATCCTGTGGTGCTAGAATAGGTGATGGGGATGCTGGAGGTGCCGAGGGTCTGGATCTCAATAGATCTCGTAGGAAGTCGAAACCGGCCATAAGATCTGTATACTGAGCTGACTGTATCATACGGAGTTTCGCTATCTCGGTCAGAATCTCTCTAACATCGCTCTCAAGCTTCTCAATATGATCATAAGCTCGAGGCCCCTGTGCTGCATGGGAACTGGGAACCTGTCCGGAATCCTCCACTGTATCCCCTCCGCTCCCAGCGGTCTCTGGGGTATCTGAAGCAATAATATAGACCCCTGGCCCACATCTCCTTACCAACCCCATCATCCTGATCATCTCAAACGTAAAAGGTGTAGGCACAACTGTCCTCTCAACATCACGCAAAGCATCTACCAAACCCATTCCCAAGATGAGTCTGGTAATGTAAGGGCCAGCAAATAATAATCCCACCCTCGAAGATTGACCCTGGTACCTCAGAACATCCGCCACTATACACCCCAAGTGAATCGACACATTGCGGGCCATGGAGTATAAAAAGAATAAGTCCTCCCTAGTCAGAGCAGCTGCGTCATTGCATCGACCTGACACAGACCTGCTGGGGACCGCGTGCAAATACCTATAGCTCAACCGGGATAGGCTGGTGGCCTTCGAAATTCCCAGTTCAATCTGCCAATGTCCATATAGGACCCAATACGCATAGTCTGGAGTCACTGATATTGGAAAATCCACAGGTAAACGTCCATACTCCTCTGTACTGGTATATGCGATGTCGGACAGGCCCATCCGAATTGAAAACTCAGTGACACTCATGGAAAATGGATGTCCGAATGCTTGAAACTGTATAACATCCATAGTGTCAATTCTCCCATACCTCAACTCAAAAGATGCTAAAAACTCGAGCGACAATGTGCGGTAAGCTGGCTCACGAATCGTCAGTAACCTCCTCCAGCTTCCTACTGCTAACATATCATCGTTCTCATCAGCTAGCTCATCACCTCTCTAAATATCTCTCACTGCTTGAAAATCCATAAAACAAGTCTGACCAAAACCAAGTGCTAAAAGTCTCTAAAATCGAGCTTGATGCTCGAGATTTGAAAATTCCATGTGTATTGGCTCGGGTGGGGTGACTCTGAGATTCTTTACATCGTTTTTCTTCACGCGAGATGCCATACCTGTAGTACAAAAAAAGGAAAATGATCAAAGAAGCTCAAAAGCAGTATACTGCAGAATTCCACACGGGCTTGTGGAAATTACCCACACCCGTGTGGGTCTACGGGGCGTGAAAAACACGTACGGGTGCACAACAATTTTCAATAATTTAACTTAAAACCGCGTCTAGACGCTTTATAAACATGCATCATGCATTGTAAAAATGAAAATTCGCACTTACAGATATTTAATCTGTGAAAAACAAGAGTTGACGAAGGAAAAAGGATAAAAAGGTTACCGATGAAATAAATGCGGAAACTCTGAAAATCAGCACGATATGCGAAGAAAAATCCTCCAAAACAACAATGAGAGGTCAGCAATATGATCAGAAATAGTTTTCAGGCGGTTGAAGATGAACAGGAAGAGAGCATGCAAGGATTTTTATAGGAAGACTCGCGCCTCTTGGAATTCTGCGCAATTGCACGGGCGTGCGGAAATTACGCACGCCTTTGCGCCTCATCAAGAGAGCTCCGCATGGCCAATTACACGGGCGTGCGAAAAATACCTACGGCCGTGCGCCCGACCCACAGGGGCAGCCGCACACCCCTGTGGTTCCTCCGGACATCCGAGAAAAATTGCTAACTGTTCCAAATGCCCGTGCCGAAATTCCACACGGGCGTGGACATTCACATGCCCAACACACAAGGGCACCCACACGCCCCTGTGTCTTCTCGGGATGAAGAGGGCTCCTCTGCAGAGTTTCACACGGGCGTGTGGAAACTACCCACGCCCGTGTATGTTTCACAAGGTCGCCCACAAGGGCGAGTTCACGCCCCCCGTGTGCTCTCGGGATAATCGGCCAAACTCCGCAGAAATTCACACGCCCGTGCGGAAATTACCCACGGGCGTGTGATATTCGCATGGTCATTCATAGGGGCAGTCGCACTCCCCTGTGCCTTCTCTAGATGAGCTCACAATACAAATCCACGGGCGTGCGGAAATTTCACACAGCCGTGTGTCTTCACTGGATGCCTTAGAAAAACATGCAGGCTCTGCAGAAAGTTTCTTAACATGTTTACACACTCAGAGCCTGCCCTAGTATGCAAGTTTTACCAGCGAAAAACATGGAATAAAACTCAAACGACATAACTTTGCCAATTCCACATGAAAACACACGATGAATATTCAAAGTTCACAAGGAAATCTCACCACAAGCATCTAAAAATCAAGACAAAAACACTTAACAATTTATTCATGCAAACCAACTAAACTAGAAGATAAGACAACAATAAACACTTGGGTTGCCTCCCAAGAAGCGCTTGTTTAACGTCACTAAGCTTGACGTACCTTGTCTTACCTCACGGGGGTTCATGAATGAAAGTTGCCCTCTTACCCATGGCTTGAAAGCTTGATGTGCAAAGCCTTTTGAGGGTAGAAGTTGAATTATCGGGCTTCAGACCACCTAATATGATTCATCAAACTTTGTCAGATCACGTACGTCTCCAACAGACTTGGAGTGTTTTCAGTGGTGTCTCCTAGCCCTCTTCATTTTCTGGAGCACCTTCTTCAAGATCCCCGGGTTAGATGGTACTTCTTCCGTCGAACCAAGCATCATTACTTATTCATAATCCTCCTCTTGGTCGAACAAACCCTCGTATAGGTCCGGATTGAACATTTCCTGCATGTATTCATCAACAATCTCATCAGTAGTGTCTAGAAAGTATAAAGTATCATCAAAATCAAGAGAATGCCGCATGGCTTCAGCAAGGCGGTATGTGAGCTTGTCATCTCCAACCATCAAAGTTAGCTCTCCGCCGTCCATGTCAATCAATGCTTTGGAAGTCCGCAAGAACGGTCTCCCAAGTATCAAAGGTACATCCGCATCCTCATCAACGTCTAGTACTACAAAGTCAACCGAAAAAATGTACTTGTCCATCTTGACAAGCACGTCTTCAATGATGCCTCTCGGATGTCGCACTGTTTGGTCCGCTAGTTGCAAAGTCATCCGAGTAGGCCTAGGCTCACCCAAGCCTAGATTTTGAAAGAAGGTGTATGGCATGACGTTGATACTTGCCCCTGAGTCCGCCAATACCATTTCTTCACCTAGATTGCCAATATTACACGTAATGATGAAGCTTCCCCGATCTTTCTTCTTTTTCGGCATGTTCTTTTACAATACAGCCGAGCATGAAGCATCTAAAATCACTGAAGCACTTTCCTCCAACTTCCTCTAGTTAGTCAACAAGTCTTTCAAGAACTTCGCATACTTAGGCATTTGGGCCACTACCTCAACAAAAGGAATATTGATGTGGAGTTGCTCGAACAAACTGAGGAACTTCTTGTACTGTTCATCTCCTTGGTCATTTTTCAATCTAGAGGGATAAGGGATTCTTGGATTGAAAGGTGGGAGTGCCACCTCTTTCTCTTTGCTTATTCCCTCTTCCACCTCTATAATCTCGGGTGCATGTTCTTTTGGCTTATCACTCGGAAGCATACCTTCAACCTCATGACCACTTCTCAAAGTGATCGCCTTCACGTGCTCTCTAGGGTTTGTTTCTTTATTGCTCGGCAAGCTTCCATGTGGCCTTTCAATGAGAGACTTCGCAATTTGCCCCACTTGATTTTCAAGGTTATGCAAAGAGGCGGTGTGGTTGTGAAGTGTAGCCTCAACTGATTCAAACCTTGTATTTGCAGATTGCACAAATCTAGTCAAGTGCTTCTCTAAGGCATTCATTCGGGTTTCCAAACCTGAGACTCTGTTTTCCACCTAAGGGGCTTGTTGTTGTTGTTGGAAACCCGGTGGCCCCATGGCCTTTTCTGGACCCTGATTACTCCATGAGAAATTGGGATGATTCTTCCAACCAGAATTGTAGGTATTGCTATATGGGTTTCCTTGAGGTCTCATGCCATTACCTACAAAATCAACATTCTCCTCCGAAGAAACATCACTGATAGAGATCGGGCAATCGGAGGGAGCATGTCCTCCACCACACCTGGAGCAATTAGTCATGGCCGCCACTCTATTTGAAGTTAGAAGATCTAACATCTTACTCAAATTTTCCACTTGAGCCGCCAATGAAGTTACCGCATCTATTTCATGGAGACCGGCCACCTTTTTCTTCTCCCTAGCATTCCATTGGTAGCTGTTTAGCCCCATTTCCACAATTAATTGACGGGCCTCATTGGGGGTCTTGCTACATAACGTACCTCCTGCTACCGCATCCAAGAGTTACCTTGTACTCGGATTCAAACCATTGTAAAAGGTCTGAACAATCATCCACTCTGGAAATCCGTGTTGTGGGCACTTTCTTCGGAGTTCTTTGAACCTTTCCCATGTCTCGAATAGAGACTCCAATTCCAACTGAACAAACGATGAGATCTCATTCCTAAGCTTTGTTGATTTTCCGTGAGGGAAATAATGGGCAAGAAAAGCTTCTACCATCTCCTCCCATGTGGTAATTGATACTCTAGGTAATGAGTGTAGCCACTACTTCGCTCTTCCCTTTATGGAAAATTGGAAAGCTCTCAACTTGATGGCATCATCCGTCACTCCATTTATCTTCAGCATATCATACACCTTGAGAAAACTCTCTATAGGACTGTTTGGATCCTCATCGGCCAAACCGTTGAACTGTATGGATTGCTGCAACATGTGGATGAATACCGGCTTCAGCTCAAAGTTCTGAGCTATGATCGGGGGACGCACAATGCTCGATTGTGTCCCCAAAATAGAAGGTTTGTCATAATCAGATAATATCCGCTGTTGCTCGTTCTGTTCTGCCATGTTTTCAAATCCTTCCACTTCCAAATCAGCTAAATTAGACTGTTCTTGCACAGGCTCTTTCCCTTTTCTTCTAAGTGTACATTCAAGCTCAGGATCTCATTCAATCAATATTGAGGAATTCCCTCAGGTCATTACCTGGAGCTGTACCCAAAAAGAAAGAAAGAGAAATCAGAACGATGATAGAATAAGAAGATATGAAATAGAATGTATGGTGAAATAGCTAAGAAAACAAAGTTCAAAGTATCTCTAAACGCCTATTCCCCGGCAATGGCGCCAAAAACTTGACAAGATCCCCTTGCGTATATCCCACAAGTGCACGGGTTTGTCGAAGTAATAATCCCGGATGAGCGGGTATCGAATCCACATGGAATGGAGAATAAAAACACTTAATCCGCTTCTTAGCTATGTGAAAGATCAGTAGTGATAAGTGTGACAATGATAAAGATGGGGTACTCAGATAATGCTCCACCCAGGACAATTGTTTCAAGTGCAAGAACCCTCTATTATGCTTCCTAATCAATGTAATGGTGAGTCGTGGAAATCTTTAAATACATAGTCCCAAATCTAAGGTCAACTATGCCTAACTCTATACATGTCCCGGAGGAGAGATTAAATAACCTCTCAACCTCACACTCGAATAGAGTTGCAATGAGCTCTAGGGATTCCAAGTGATAAATCTTTTCCTAATTATAGACCTAACCGTTTGGTCCAGGTGGAAGGTCCCTAACCACAATTAAGACCTAGATACTAAGATCACCTCAACACTTCACTCCATTGCACTCGTAACTAAGACCTAGTAGAGGGGCATCCCTTAGACCACTCACTCTATTATGGCCGCAAAGAACTCGAGGAACGGAGGTAGAATCTACCTCTCGACTCACCCTCTCAACCCTCTCCAACCTAGCTTTGTCTAACACTCATGGTGTGTCACTCACTCACAAGGTTACCAACAAGAACTCTCAACCCTAGTGTCACTCTAGGGGAAATGTTCATACAATAAAACATTCAAGGTTGGAACTCACAATAAACATCAATTAATTGAAAGCATAATAAAGAGATTCAATGAAACAAATACATCCTAGGCTTCACAAATACTCAAGTACCCACTAGGGGTTTAGCTCTTCATGGAGCAAAGTACAATCAAAGAAATAGAATGTAAAAGCAATGAATCCATAAAGAAACCCCCTCGATGGTCGTGTCGATGGTCTTGTGGAAAGTCCTCTACTCGTCTTCCAACGATTCCCTCGTCCGGTATAGGATACGCCTCAACGGAAGCTACCCTACCAACCTTCTTCCTAAGAAATGACGATGTCGGAGCCGTAGAACCTCTCAAAAACCTTAGCCAATACCCCTCAAAACCCTAGCCGAAGCCCTCTATCAAGTTGGGGAAAAGATAGAGAAAAGAATACTGAAATCGAGGCTGAATCAGCTTTAAAAAGGGCTGGAATTGGGTGACCACATGGGCCTTTGGATCTTTCACACGCCCATGTGGAAATTCCACATGAGTGTGGATAATTTCCACACGCCCGTGTGGGTTCTCTGAATTTCAGTTTATTCGGCCGGCTGTGAACAGTGCTGCTACAGTGCTTTCACTACATTTTTTGCTACAGTGCCTGGGCTAAAATACTTCCCGAGTCCATACTTTCATCGAGGTGACGCAAACGGGCACACGTTCATGTCGTGGATCGGTTTGCTTCTTTAATGACTGACAAGTTGGTGGAGATCTTGTTCTATGTGCATAAGTTGGAATGCTTGAGTGTGACTGCACTTGTGCCCCTCCAAGTGGTTGTGCTGACTCAAATACGAGGAGGTTGGCACACACTCTAGCATCTCGCACCGGCCCTATGTCTTCGCGTTTGAACCTTAGCATGGTTTCCTCCAAAATCGGTGCATTATGATCCACATTGGCTTCTTTCCTATATACTCGGCCTCACAACCCTACCTGCACGAAAAGAACATAAAAACACACATGTTAGTGTAAAAACCAGAGAAAAGTAATGCTCAACATAAGGAAAGAATGCTTTGTATTCATATCACACAAGCACTTATCAATTATCTATAAGGAGTGGTCCCAATAGGAGTCTTATATGCTGTTTTGTATGCCCATAGAGCGTCATCCAAGTGTTCTACCCAGTCTCTTCTATTCTGAGCAACATTTTTGTCCTGGATTCTTTTTAAATCCCTGTTTGAAATTTCCACTTGCCCGCTAGTTTGTTGGTGATATGGCATTGCTAGCTTGTGGTAAACATTGTAGTGCTTTAGAAATTTTGCAAACTAAGTATTGCAAAAGTGTGTGCCTCGATCGCTAATGATTACCTGTGGTGTTCCAAACCTGGAGAAAAGTTTCTTTAAGAATTTGACAACTGCCTTTTCATCGCTTGTTGGTAGGGCCTTAGCTTCCACCCATTTAGACATGTAATTGACTGCCACGAGAATGAACCTGCAACCATGTGAGCATGGTAATGGTCCCATGAAGTCAATTACCCACACATCAAAAATTTCACAAGATTGAATCCAATTTTGAGGCATCTCATCCCGACGAGAAATGTTGTCGACCCTCTGACACCTATCACATGCTTGTATGAATTTGTAGGTGCCCTGAAATAATGATGGCCAATAAAATCTAGCATCAAGAATCTTCTTTGCAGTGCAGTTTGTATTGTAGTGACTACCTGCTAGTCCTGATTGGCAATGCTTCAAAATACTCAAGCCTTCTGTCCATGACACAGATCAGTGAACAACCTGATCTGGACAAATTATGAAAAGATAAGGGTCTTCCCACACATAGTGCTTCAAGTCTGAAAAAAAAAATTCGTTGTTGATAAGTGAACCATTTTGGGATGACCTCCCCGACTAAATAGTTGGCAAAATCAGCAAACCACGGTGGTTCACACTCTTCTACTGCCCGAATACTGTACAAGTGTCCCTCAGGAAATGAATCATTGATATCTTTCTCCCTCAAAGTATCAAGATTTGGATTCTCAAGTCCGGAGAAATGATCTGCAGCAAGATTTTCGGCACCTCTCTTATCTTTAATTTCCAAAATCAAATTCCTGGGAGCAAAAGGACCATCTAATCAAGCGTGGCTTGGCATCAGACTTGCTAAGTAGATATCGCAAGGCAGAATAATTAGTGTATACCACCACCTTGGATAGAACCAGATATGATCGAAATGTATCAAATGTGAAGATGATGACAAGCAACTCTTGTTCTGTCATGGTATAATTCTCCTGGGTGTATATCAATGTTTTGCTAGCATAATATATAGGATGGAAATGTTTATCTCTTCGCTACCCAAGGACTGCATCCACTGCAAAATCACTTGCATCACACATTAATTTAAAGGGAGAATCCCAATCTGGAGCTACAATTATGGGTGCTTGAGTGAATTTTTCTTTGATCATGATAAAAGCTTTCATGCAATCATCATCAAACTTGAATGGCACATCTTTTTCCAACAATTTTGTCAAAGGTCTGGCAATTTTGGCAAAGCCCCTGATAAATCTTCTATAAAAACCTGGATGCCCAAGAAAACTCCTGATAGCTTTCACTAAAGTTGGGGGAGGTAACTTCTCTATAATGGAAATTTTTGTTTTGTCTATCTCAATTCCCTCCTTGGAAATTTTGTGACCCAGAACTATCCCTTCTTGAACCATGAAATGACATTTCTCCCAACTTAGTCCAAGGTTGGTCTCCTGGCATCGAGTAAGAACACGCTCCAAATTACTAAGACATAATTCAAAAGAGTCACCAAACACAGAAAAATCATCCATGAACACCTCCATGAAATCTTCAACCATATCCTCAAAAATTGCCAACATGCATGTCTGAAAAGTGGCGGGGGTGTTACAAAGGCCAAACGGCATTCGGCGATATGCAAATGTTCCATAAGGGCATGTGAATGTGGTTTTTTCTTGGTCTTCTGGTGCAATGGGAATTTGAAAATATCCTGAAAAGCCATCCAGAAAACATTAGTATGAATGCCCAGCAAACCTCTCAATCATCTGATCAATAAATGCTAGTAGGAAATGGTCCTTTCTGGTGGCATCATTTAATTTTCTGTAGTCAATGTAGACACACCATCTTGTGATTGTTCGAGTAGGAATTAACTCATTCTTCTCATTGGTAATTACGGTCATTCCCCCTTTTTAGGTACAACTTGCACTGGGCTTACCCATTCACTGTCAGAGATTGGATAGATAATGCCTGCATCAAGGAGTTTGATGACTTCAGCCTTTACTAATTCCTTCATATTAGGATATAGTCTTCTTTATGGTAAGGCTGAGGGTTCATGATCATCCTCTATCAAGATTTTTTGAGTGCAGAATAAAGGATTTATTCCCTTGATATCAGCTATCTTCCAGGCAATTGCTTTCTTATGCTTCTTCAAGACATTCACCAAATCACTCTTCTGATCAATTGTAATGTTTGAGGCAATGATGACAAGGAGTTGAGTTTCTTCCCCAAGAAATGCATATTCGAGGTGTTCAGGTAACTTTTTCAAATCTAGATATGGTGCTTTGTTGAGGGTCGCAGATTTCTATTTAGCACTATATCACTTTGTTCTGGTTCATCATTTTCTGCAGACACTGAGCTTTCATCAGAACTCTCATTGATGCCATAAACAAGTTGCACACAATCCCTAGTATTTTCCTCCTAATCTCTGCTTGGTTCAGCTATCAGAGTTGACTGATATGCTTGGAGTTTTGCTATGTCCAGTGCAGTTAAGTTAGTAGTAATACTGACTTCTTCTTTTGTTGGGATTCTTCCAAAATTCATGAATTCTGTAAGCATAGTTTTCCAAATATTGTCTTCAGCTACTGTAATAGTGCCTTCCCATGGTTTGAATCTGCACATCGAATTGTCTTGTATGTAGGATAAATGATGTATAGGTGGTACCCAATCATTCTAGTATCAATCATAGCCTGCTCATTCCCATGTATAAATTCCAAAACTGCCATAATAAATCTCCCTCAATTTCACTATTAAGTACAACTAGGTTTGATGAATTTGCTCGTGTCATGCACATTACTGATAAGTGCTTGTGTGATATGAATGCGAAGCATTCTTTCCTTATGTTGAGCATTACTATTCTTAGGTTTTTACATTAATATGTGTGTTTTTATGTTACTTTTATGCAGGTATGGTTATGAGGCTGAGTATGAAGGAAATAGGCCAATGTGGATCATAATGCACCTATTTTTTAGGAGATCTTGCTAAGGTTCAAATGCGAAGACATAGGACAGGTGTGAGATGCTACAGTGTGTGCCAACCTCCTCGCATTCGAGTGAGCACATCCATTTGGAGGGGCACAAAAGCAGTCACACTCGAGCATTCCATCTTATGCATATAAGAACAGGAGCCCCACCAACATATATATCATTGAAGAAGAAAGTGAAAATTATTCAGGTCGAAGAAAGTATGGAATTGGGAAGTTATTCAGGTCGAAGACTATAGCAGAGCACTGTAGCAAGTACCGTAGCAGCACTGTTCATAGCCGGCTGAGAAACAAGAGAAATAGAGAATCCACACGGGCGTGTGGAAATTATCCACGCCCGTGTGGAAATTCCACACGGGTGCGTGTATCGTCCACGGCTGTTGACTTGCCTGATTCCAGCCCTATTTAAAGCCGATTCAGCCCCGATTTTGGTATTTTTTCTCCATCTTTTCCCTAACTTGCGAGAGGGCTTCGGCTAGGGTTTTGAGGGGTATTAGCCAAGGGTTTGGAGAGGTTCTACGGCTCTGACATCGTGATTCCATTAGGGAGAAGGTTGGTAGGGGAGCTTCGATCGAGGCGTATCCTATACCGGACGAAGGATCCCTTGGACGATGAGTAGAGGACTTTCCACAAGACCATCGACACGACCATCGAGGGGCTTTCTTTATAGATTCATTGCTTTTACATTTGATTTCTTTGATTGTACTTAGCTCCATGGAGAGCTAAACCCCTAGAGGGTACTTGGGTGATTGTGAACCCTAGGATGTATTCGCTTCATTGAACTTCTTTATTATGATTTCAATGAATTGATGTTTATTGTGAGTTCCAACCTTGAATGCTTGATTGTATGAACATTTCCCCTAGAGTGACAATAGGGTTGAGAGTTCTTGTTGGTAACCTTGTCAGTGAGTGACACACCAAGAGTGTTAGACAAAGCTAGGTTGGAGAGGGTTGAGAGGGTGAGTCGAGAGGTACAGGAGCGTCCCCTTTTCCATCCGACATGATAGATTTTACCTCCGTTCCTCGAGTTCTTTGCGGCCATAATAGAGTGAATGGTCTAAGGGATGAACCTCCGCTGGGGCCTAGTTGCGCGTGCAATGGAGTGAAGCATTGAGGTGATCTTAGTATCTAGGGCTTAATTGTGGCTAGGGACCTTCCGCCTGGACCAAAGGGTTAGGTCTAAATCTAGGAAGAGATTTATCACTTGGAATCCCTAGAGCTCATTGCAACTCTATGCGAGTGCGAGGTGTTGAGATTGTTCGATTTCTTCTCCAGGACATGTATAGAGTTAGGCATAGTTGACCTTAGATTTGGAACTATGTATGTAAGAATTTCCACGTCTCACCATTGCATTGATTAGGAAGCATAATTGAGAGTTCTTGCACTTGAAGCGATTATCCTAGGTGAAGCATCATCCGAGTACCCCATCTTTATCGATTGCCTTGCCTCCTTCTTACTTTTACTCTCTTACTTGTTGTTTTTAATTTCTGAGAATTGAATCATTACCACACTTATCATTGTTGATACTCAACATAGCTAAGAATCGAATTAAGTGTCTTTAATCCCTACTCCCTGTGGATTCGACCCCGCTCACCCCGGATTATTACTTCGACAAACCCGTGCACTTGCGGGATATACGCAAGGGGACCTTGTCAATTACCTTGCAAAGTCAATAAAGATAGAGAAAGCTAAGCTCAAAAAGAAATAAGACAAATGAAAAAAAGAAATAAAAAGAAAAGAAAAGAAATGGTTATAGCAATAAGCTAGAAGTTTCCTAGAATTCCTTAAGTTCCAAGTCAATGGCGCCAAAAACTTGATTGCTTACCCGCAAGTGTACGGGGTCGCCAAGTAATACCTTGTGCAAAAGCCCAAGAATCGTATTCCACGGGGCTACAGAGCTCCTATTACTCCTCCATCACTCATTTTCTAACCTTACAACTTAAGCATGGTATACTAATCTAATACATGCAAGAATGTAAATAAAACACAAGTATACAATTCCAAGGCAAGGAAGAAAAATCACGAGAGTAATGATGATAAGAATAGGCCTAGGGATGAGGATTCCCAAGTGGGGTCATCATGATGTATGGATGCATAAGAATAAAATAGCAAGAGTGATTTAGATCGACGGACCTCAATAATAGTTCAACCCCAATTTCTCGGCGGTTAAACCCTAATCCCATACGAATGATGACAAGGATCTCTCCCTAATCATATTCTTATGATTGCATTAAGTGAATGGAGATCACACAACAAGAATACACTTTACTGTTCATAGTGCGCAAGAAATGAAAATCTGGAAATCCACATGGCCTTGTGGAAATTCCACACTCCCGATGCCTGATTCCAGCACTATAAATACCGCTTTGAGATTTTTATTTGGGGATCTTCTTCCTATCTTTTACCCATCTTTTGGGGAGTGCATGGCTAGGGTTTGGAGAGGCTTTTGCTTGGTTTTAGGAGCAGTTCTACAGAATTCAACATTGAGTTTCTTTGGAGGAGAACTATTAGAGGAGCTTTCATCGGCATCGATTCAGTGAGATGTGCCCTAGGTTTGACAAGAGAACCTTTGGAGAAGAAGAGGTGGCTCCACAAGACCATCGATAGGGACTACGAGGAGGTTTTATCTATGGATTGCTTGCATTTACTTTTGATTTCATTGTTGATTTTGTATTGCTCCATGGAAAGCTTAACCCCTAGTGGGTGCTTGGAGTTGTAAACCTTATGATGATTTTGTTTCATTGACTCTTATTATGTTTTCTACAATTGATGTTTTAATTTAGTTTCAATATCATTTGCTTATTGATTTGATTTTCCTTTAGAGTAACACTAGCGTTGAGAATTTACCTTGGTAATCCTTTGAAGGGATGACAACTTTATTAGGGTTAGACATATCGAGGTTGAACATGGTTGAGAGAGTGAGTTGATAGGAAATGGAACATCCCCTTTCGCTTTCGATGTATTTTATCCTACCTCTACATTCCAAGAATTCTTTGCAGTCTTGATAGAGTGAAGTTCCAAGAGACAAACTCCACTAGGGCTTAGTTACGCAAGCAACAGAGTGAAGTGTTGAAGTAATCCTTGGTACTGGGGCTTATTCGTGACTAGTGGCCTTTCGCCTGGACCAAAGGGTTAGATCTATATTAGGGAATAGGGTTTATCTCTTTGCATCCTTAGAGCTTCAAGTAGTCCCACACAGTGTGAGGTGTTGAGAGTACTCCTTTCCACAGGGGCATAGTGTAGAGGGCTAGTCATGATTGACCTTAGGTTTGGGACCGTGAGTCTTCGGATTGCCACGACTCATTAAATTTCAATTAGGAGGCATAATATCAGTCTTGCACTTGAAACAATAGTCCTAGGGTGAGCATTGTTTGAGTATCCCATTTTATCATCGATTACCTCTTCTTCCCATTCTTGCTTGTTTTCTTTTCTTTGTACTTTTATTTGCATTGATACTTCAAATCAATGGCACACTTGGTTTTTACTATAGTTAAGTAGTAATACTTGTGTTTTCGAGCAACTATTCCCTGTGGATTCGACTACCCACTTGATAATTTCTTGTGTATAAGTAATACGAAGTATTCTTTTCTTACATTGAGTATTACTTTTCTCAGATTTTATTACTTATTCGTGTATATATGTGTTTTTTTTGTGCATATAAGGTTATGGAGACAATTGTAGAATAATAAAACCAATAGTAGATAGTGGATGCATTTGTTGATGAAGTTCTTGGATTGAACAAACGTGAAGACATAAGTTGTACTCAAGTAAATACACAAAGTGGTGGGGCACAAAGGCAGTCACACTCAGGTGTTTTGACTTGTGTAATACTAGTAAGATCTTTGTCAATGTGGTTTTATTGAAGATGTAATGTGATCTACCGCATGGATATGTGCCCATTCATGTGGTCTCGATGAAAAGAGTGGATTCGAGAGCATTTTGACGGTGTACTATAGTAGTTTACTGTAGCAAATGAATATAGCAATTACTGTTCACAGCTTGCATGAAACCAATTTCTAGAAATCCACACGGCTGTGTGGAAATTCCACACACCTGTGTCGATACTGGAATCCATGCCCTATAAATACAGTGATTTGAGACATTTTGAAGGCTCCTTTTCTTATCTTTTTTGCATCTTTGGAGGCGCTCACAGCTAGGGTTTGGAGAGGCTTTGGCTAGGTCTTTAGAGTGCTTATACGACCTTTGACATTGCGTTCCTTTGGAAGAGAGTTATTAAAGAAGCTTTCATTGACATCAATTAGGTGAGATATGCCCTACGCTTGACAAGGAAAGCCTTGGATAGCTTGCTTTTACTTTCGCTTTTATTATTGATTGAGTATTGCTCCATGGAGGGCTAAACCCCTAGTGGGTGCTTGGACTTCTAAACCCAAGGTTGATTTTGTTTCATTGACCTTTATTATGTTTTTTTAATTGATGTTTTAATTGATTTCCAACCTTGAATGCTTATTGAATTAATTTTCCCTTAGAGAGACACTAGGGTTGAGAATATATATTGGTAATCATATGAATGAGTGACACTTTATTAGGATTAGACAAAGCTAGGACAGAGAGGGTTGAGAGGGTGAGTCGAGAGGTAGCAGAATGCCCCCTTTCCCTTCTGATGTGATTTATCCTACCTCCATATTCCAAGAGTTCTTTGTAGTCACGATAGAGTGAAGTGCTAAGAGGCAAATCCACTGGGTCTTAGTTGAGCGAGTAACAGAATGAAGTGTTGAAGTAATCCTTATTGCTGGGGCTTAATTGTGGCTAGTGGTTTTTCACCTTGATCAAAGGGTTAGATCTATATTAGGGAATATGGTTTATCACTTGGAGTCCCTAGAGCTTTAAGCAACCTTTCATAGTGTGAGGGGTCGAGAGTATTACTTTCTGCTAGGGCATAATGTAGTGTTAGTAACGGTTGACCTTAAGTTTGGGATCGTGTGTTTTAGGATTTCCATAACTCATTAAACATCAGTTATGAGATATAATGATTAGTCTTGCACTTGAAACAATAGTCCTAGGCTGAGCAATGTCCGAGTGCCTCATCTTTCTATCAATTGCCTCTCTTTATTTCTATTGCGTCACTTTCATCTTTTCTTTATTTTTACTTGCATTGATATTGTTCACACTGCTCTTAAATCATTTTCACTATAGTTAAGTAGCAATACTCACTATTCCTTGTGGATACGACGACCCACTCACTAAGGTACTTTATTACATCGACAACCTGTGCACTTGCAGCACACACACACAAGGGGTGTGTTACCATTCACCGGGGTATTTGATTACTTTAACGACTCATGCACTTGCGGTATACACACGTAAGGGTGTGTCAGACCAATTATTCTTGGCTTCTTTGGCTAGATTAACTCGGTTTAGAAACTTTTGTATATCTTGCACTTCATATTAAATCATAGGGGAAGCATTGCCCGGGTAACTCATCTTTATTGATTGACGCTTCCCTTATTTCTATTCTTCCTTGTTTGCCTGAGAAATTCATATTCTTGTGATCGAGTTTATTTCACCATATTCTTGATTCTGACTAGATAAATGAGAAGTAGTCACTACTAATATTTCTGTTCCCTCTAGATTCGACTACCTGACTCATTAGGTACTTTATTATTTTGACACCTGTGCACTTATGGTACATGCACGCAAGAGGTGTGTCAAGGGTAATAGCTTTTTCTACTATCTTTTTACACCATTTTTAAAAGCAATAGGTAGGGTATTCCACAAGGAATCTGACTTTCCAGTTTTTTTTTAAGAAGTCTTTCAAAATAAACACACAAGTCTCTAAAAAGGTTCATCCCCAAAACAAGTTGCTCCACAACTAGGATGATGTAAATTGATGTAGGTTTTCACAACAAGAGTGAGTAGACAATTTAGCTCATAATAAGGATCTTAACATGCACAATTCCCCCTAAACTTAAGAGTTTCTATCAACACAATCATAGGTCATCCTAAGTCATGCAATTGTCCATAAGACTAAAGCAAGAACCCTCCCCCACACTTGAATATTACATTGTCCCCAATGTACAAGTATATGCAATAAAATCTATAGATTGAGAACAAAATTAAAGAGGGGGTTCATATGACTTTCTTGACCACAGAGAGTGAAGTTGCTGCTTTCAACGTGCATTCCAACAGCCGTCCAACCAACAAACTCCATGAGATGAGACAAGAAGCACACAAGTGAATCTGAAAAATTTGAAACAAAATACAAGGAACAAGAACGAAAACTATGAAACTTTTGTTTGCCTCCCAAGAAGATTTTGTTTGATGTCACTAGCTTGACGTACCTGTTTTTCTCATTCAAGGAGGTTTGTGAAAAGCGAGACCTCTCATTACCACTTAAAATACAATTGCAAGAATATGGTGCTAGGTTGTTAATTAAATTGATCTTACTAAAATTCTAGAAATTGGATCATGTTGAGGTTGGTGGTGGAATAGGTGGTTTTATTTTTCTTGGGATCACTTGCTTCCACCACCTCTTGGCACGAAAAGACATTTTCTTAGGCAGTTCTGGAGAAAAAGCCACTTCGGTGACCATCACTTCTAGATAGCATACTCATCAAATCATCCGGTGCATCAACTTGAGGGGCTTCATCTTCTAAGAGCTCTGATAGTTCATCCTTCATGAATGTGCCCTGCACATATTCGAAAACAAACTAATCAACCACATTGATACAATAACAAGTATCATCAAAATCCATAGAGTGTCTCATAGAGTCTTAGATCTTGAAAGCGATATCTTCCTCTCTTACTTGAAGTACCATCTGACCATCCTTCATGGTTGTGTGCAATCCCATAGATATATGGGTCATCAAGTAATACCTATCATGTGAGCACGAGAGGGTCGTATTCCCTAAGCCTCGAGAAGCTACACTTACTTCCTCTTTGCTTGTTTTTCAACCTACAACTATGAGTGGTGTAATGAAATTACTAATTAACAAACAAAAGTCAACTAGAGTGTCTATAGTGAAGGCAAATTACGGGTGATAATCAAGGAAGGAAGGTGGTCACAGATGACGATCACTTTGGGGCTACTAAAGTGTGAAGGATGCTATGACTATCATGCAAATGGTAGTTTGGACCGAGAAAACCCTAAGTTAGGCCAATCCAATGGTCACGGCAATTGACCCCAAATTCGGTACAAGTATTGATATGGGATTTCTTCCGACCAAATCCTCCTACGATTACAATGAGGGTAATGGAATTCTCAGTTTAGGGTTAAAACACAAACTAGAAACAACCCTAAAGTTAGCCGGGTACAAAATACCCGATGATCACAATATATTCGTCCATATATCCCTTCCAAGCTCAATGTGTCTAATATAAGGGTGATGATCACGGAACCTAGTAAAGCCTATAAAATGATATACAGAGTTCTCATACATGTCAAAGCATTAAAGTGCACTAAACATGGATCACAAACAAACCAAATGAAATAAAGTAAGTTAAAGCATCCAATCTACACAGGTTCACCCCTAAAGTACACCTACGTCTGGTGACCTTGGTGTTTAGTTGCTCATACTAGCAATAATTCCCCTTGGTTACCGAATGAACCTATCCATCAATTGTAATGTCATTGTCGTGGCCTTTGGTTCTCCTAGCTCAAGTTTTGGAAAGATTTGGTAGGGCATAAGGTTAATGCTTGCCCTAAGATTGGATAGAGCTTTTTTATCTACAAGCCCTCCAATTGTGCATGGGATGATAAATCCCCTGGGATCTTTCTCTTTCTTAGAAAACTTGTTGGTGATCTGATGAGATCCGCAAGTGCACGTGTCATCAAGTAATACCTCTCACTCAAGCATGAGAGGCTGGTATTCCCTTGTGTCCTAAGAGCTACTATTAGTTTATCCTAGATGACACTATCTAGTCTACCCAATATAAGTTTAAAAGAAACTAACAAAACTAACAAAAGTCAAAACTATAAACAATTGGACTAAGGCACACAACATAAACACATTAAGGAAGCAATTACAAAAGAAATGGTGGTTTTCGGCCAATAGACATCCTAAAGTAGGTTACCCCGATGGTCATGGTGGTAACCCCTAACCCCATACAAATATTGGGGTAGAATTGCTTCTACCAAAATCCTCTTATGATTGCATTACACTTAGGAAAATCTCTAATTAGGGCCGATACTCAATACCTAGGTCCAACCCTAATCGTTGAGGGGTATGAAATATCTGATTGTTATGGCATATTCATACATAAATCTCCATCAAGCTAAGTGAGTCCACTACAAGGGTGATGGTCTCGCAACTGAGTACAACCTAGAAGTTGTATCACAGAGTTCTTATTCAAAACAACACATCAATGAATATAAATCTTGAACCACAAACCAAACCAAATGCACTAGAAGTAAATCACAACAGCCATACAGACAAGTTCATCCCACGGTTTACCAGATGCCCGGTAACCTTGGCAGTCTAGTTTAACATGAAAAAATGAGAGATCTCAAGATACAAATGAAACATTAACAAAACCAAATAAACTCCCTTGAAATGTTGACTAGAAGATGGTGATGAGAGCTTCTCGAATCAACACCGGCAAGCTCCTTGATGTTCTTCTTGATAGCAACCTTCTTCTCCTTTGGATTTACTCTCTAGATCTGCCTTCTACTCTTACTTTGAAGCACTAGGTGATCAGTATAGAGAAAGGATACCCAAAGACCCTTTCAATGATGCCCTAACCCCTCTTTTAAAGTCTTTTTGGGTTAGCTTCACGGCCTTGCTTATAGGCGTGAAGGAGGCCATCAAAGTCTCAGGAATATGCTAAAAATTCATTAAGCTCTAAAATAAAATGCTACAGTACTTCCGTTTCTCGATTTCTTCATGCTACATCACTTCTACATGTAAACAAGGGCAAGTAGATAAATAGCTAAATGTGCAACCTCAAGCTCAAAAGTAAAGGACTCCACAAACACAGTTGAACAGTAGTCTTGTTTTATCTAAAATGCTCCTGTTAGTGTGTGTAAACCTCCAACCTCATCCTCCTTACCCTAGATTACCCCAGAGGTCCATTCAAGCTAGACACTCTAAAAACTAGCTTAAGAAATGCTAAAGACACCCTCAATAGTCATTTAAGAGTTAACACACCCCTTGCTTGTGTGTACCGTAAGTGCACCGGTTGTTAAAGTAATAAAGTACCCCGGTGAGTGAGTAGTTGTATCCATAGGGAATAGTTGTTAAGAAGCAAGTAGTAATGCTATTTAGCTATCAATTAAACAAATTTTTTATTTGAGTAAACAATATTAATGCAAATAAGAATAAAGAAAATAGGAAAAGAGAGCAATAGGAATAAGGAGAGATAATCAATGGAAAGATGGGATACCCAGACATTACTCACCCTAGGACTATTGTTTTAAGTGCAAGACTAATGATTATGCCTCCTAACTAATGTTTAATGAGTTGTGAAAATCTAAAGACACATGGTCCCAAACCTAAGGTCAATTGTGACTAACCCTGTACTATGCACTGACGGAAAGGGATACTCTCAACGCCTCATACTATGTAGAGTTGCTTAAACCTCGAGGGACTCCAAGTGATAAACTCTATTCCCTAATATTGATCTACCCTTTTGGTCTAGGCGAAAGACCCTCAGTCACGATTAAGCCCCAACACTAAGGATTACTTCAACACTTCACTCTATTGCTTGCGTAACAAAGCCCTAGTGGAGTTTATCTCTTAGCACTTCACTCTATTAGGACCCCAAAGAACTCTTGGAATATGGAGGTAGGATAAATCACATGGGAAGAGATAGGGAACGTTCCACTACCTCTCGACTCACCCTCTCGATCCTGTTCAACCTTGCTTTGTGTAATCCTAATGAAGTGTCACTCATTCACAAGAATTACCAAGATAGATTCTCAACCCTAGTGTCACTCTAAGGGAAAATCAATTCAACAAGCATTCAAGTTTGAAACTCAATTAAAACATCAATTAAAGGAAACATAATAAGAGTCAATGAAACAAAATCATCCTAGGGTTTACAAGTCCAAGCACCCACTAAGGGTTTAGCTCTTCATGGAGCAATAGACAATTAACAATGAAATAAAGAGTAAATTCATGCAATCCATAGATAAAAACACCTTGTAATCTGTATCGATGGTGTAGCGAAGCTGCCTCGTCTTCTCCAAAGGTTCCCTTGTCAAACCTAGGGTACCCCTCGCCGAATCAATGCCAATGAAAGCTCCCCCAATAGTTCTCTTCCAAAGGAACTCGATGTTGAATATCGTAGAACTACTCCTAAAGACAAGCAAATGCTTTTCCAAACCCTAGCCGCGAGCACCTCCAAAGATGGGAAAATGATAGGAAGAAGATCCTCAAATAAAACTCTTAAAGAGGTATTTATAGGGTTAAAGTCGGGCATCTATACAGGCGTTCGGAATTTGCACAAGGCCATGTGGATTTCCAAGTCTTCATTTCATGCGCGCTATGAATAGTACATTCTATTGTGATTTTTGCAGTAAACTAATACAGGATTTCACCGGAATGCTTCTGAATCCACTCTTTTCATCGAGGCCACATGAATGGGCACACATCCATGCGGTAGATCACGTCACGTCTTCAATGAAACTACATTGACAAAGCTCTTGATAATATTGCACAAGTCAGAATATGTTGGCGCATACCCACATATCTTTGAGCACAACTTCTGTCTTCACGTTTGTTCAATCCAAGAAATTCATCAACAATTGCATTGATTGCTTCCCCGCAAGTATACGGGATCGCCAAGTAATTCCTCGCGTGAAGACACGAGGTTCGTATTCCATGGGGCTAAGGATCTCCTATTACTCCTTCTCGAGCTATTATCTAGCCTAAGATCTCAAGTGATGGATTTTTACTCTACTAAATGTAATCAAAGCTAAAACGAGATTATGACCAAATTAGACAGAACAAGCAATAAGCAAGCAAGAAAATCAATGAGATGCAAAGGCCTATGGATGAGGATCCCCTTGAGGGGTTATCATGCAACATGGATGATGATCTAAAGATGCAAGGGTAAAATGGACCATGAGATTCCAAGATTAGAACAACCCCAATTTCTCTGCGATTGAACCCTAATCCCATACGAACACAGATAGGAATTTCTTCCAAATCTACATTCCTACGATTGCATTGAGTACGAGGAAATCTCACTTAGGATTAAACCTACTCTTCTTTGGATTAAACCTACATTGAGGGGTACCAAACACCTTATTTCTCGGCGTGATGATACAAGCATCCCCTTTTAATCCATTCATGACCTAATACATGCGAGCAAGTTACATCTACATGCATCATTCATAAAAGAGCTACGGATTTCTACTTATTGTAGCACTTAGCATGAAAACAATGGATTAAATCTCAAAATTACCCAAGCATGGAATTAACAAGTTATCATCTAACATACATGATAAAACCCCCAAAGATTCACCAACACCCGGTGGCCTTGGGGATCTAGTGTGTCATCATCCTACAACAAGCAATACAAACAAGCAAAACATGAAACAAAAGCATAAATGACACTCCCTAGATGAAATGGTGAAGGAGGAGTTGCAGAATGTGCTGAATGATGCTTTCCCCGCCAAAGGAGTGCCAAATGATGCTTCCTCTAGCCGTGGGTCTCCTTCCTTCAAATTGTGGTAAATCTCCCCTTGAATGATGTTGCTTTCTTGCCTTGAGAGTCTTGGACCTCGGATAGTATGGAAATCTGGGCAGACACTCCAAATCAATCCGCTGCTATAGTGCATACGGCCCCCATACTGGGTAGTATGGGGGTAGTATGAAATTCTTGTTTTCTTCTCTTTTCGCCCAAACGATATCTTCTTGTTCTCCATGGCTTCCTTATGCCCTACAAAGCAAATAATAGACGATTAAGAGCAAAATGGGCATCAAACCTCACAAAATACATGCAAAGTGAATACGATATATACATGAAAACATCTACATTTAGACACTTATCCTGCATCCATGATCTACATTTGATTCCTTTCTTCCAAACTTGTCTCCACAACCCTAAATGCACAAAATAACACAAATCCACACGAATGAGCTATAAAATCTTATAAAAGTAATGCTCAGTGTAAGAAAAATATACTTCATATTACTTATACACATGCACTTATCAAGATTTCTTTGGTTCCTAAATAAAACTCTACCCTTCAAGTGACTTTGTAACAGGTCAAAGGAGATAAGTAGAGATATTTTATTTTCTTCTATGTGTATATCCACACTTTTTTTTCTCGACTCCAACTAACATAGACCACACAAAA
Organism: Dioscorea cayenensis subsp. rotundata; assembly: GCF_009730915.1. Taxonomy (NCBI): domain Eukaryota; kingdom Viridiplantae; phylum Streptophyta; class Magnoliopsida; order Dioscoreales; family Dioscoreaceae; genus Dioscorea; species Dioscorea cayenensis. The sequence continues at coordinate 13,158,319 of NC_052480.1, read as the reverse complement.
AATCTTTCTAAAGAATGCACATGCTGATTAGGCACAACAACAACCCAACTTACCCAATTACAGTAATTGCTACAATAAACATGCTGTAATACCTTGTCATAGTAAATTTCACATTCTTTATTTGGTTCATGGGTGTCAGCAAACCCATCAACAAAAACCAAGACTTTGTTGTTTCACGAGTTCTTCTTGCTACAGTAACTACTACACACTACCGGAGCTCTAAAACATAATTTTCGGTGTCATTTTTCTTCTCTTTCACGTTATCGAGCTCACCTGGGCATCCTCATGACCTGTAACATGAATAAGACCAATTAAACCATAAAAATAGCAACAAATCATTTATCTATACATAAATAGTACAACAAGAATATGTATAAAATACACACATTTATGCCTTTATCATGATCAAAGCCAAACATTCTCCACTAAGTGTCATTGAAGACACTTCCTCAAGTTTCCACTTAATAGTAAGTAGTTTCTTCAATAATTTTGCATATTTTGGTATTTATGCAAGAGCGTCTACAAATGGGACATTTATGTGTAGGGTCTTGAACACGTCTAAAAATTTCTTGTACTGCTCTTTTTGTTGATCTTTCTTTATTTTCACTAGATAAGGAAGTTATGTTGATACTCGGGTAATTCAGTTTTCTTCTTACCATGTTCTTTTCCTTTCTCCTCACTGTTAATAGGAGCCTTAGGATCAAGTTTAACTATCTATCTTACTCTTGACTGAGGTCCCATAATCTTAATCTCAAGTTCACTCATGGTACGACTTGGAAGTTGCTTGCCACTTCTCAAAGTTGCGGCTTTAAGAGATTCCTTGGGGTTAACTTCCGTGTTACTAGGGAGAGAACTTGGAAATCATTCCTTAATTATCTTTGACATTTGGGCCATATGATGTTCCAAATTCTTCATGGTGGCATTGGTGTTCCTCATCATTTCATCATACCTTGAAAGATGAATTTCACTGTCCTTAATGTACCGAGTCAACAAAATTGTGAGTTTATTAGAAGGTCCCGACAGAGGAGATGGTTGAACATTCAGTTGTGGGGGCCTAGGCTATTATTGTGCCACTTGCCCCTGTCCTTGTTGACTCTAGGAAAAGTTCAGGTGATTCCTCAAACCCGTATTGCATGCCTCACTTATGAGTTGTTTTGATAACATATGTTCTGCATGTTATCCTATACCCATATCAGAAGAGGAAGAACTACTAAATTCACTGTGAGATCCCCAACCATCACAAGGAGGAACCGAAGCTTGAGAGATTGACTTCATGTTATCCAACCTTTTTGTGATAGCCTCAACTTGTGATGATAAAGTAGTAATGGCATCCACTTGGTAAATCTCGGCCGCCTTTACCGGCTTGTTCCTTTTAAAATTCAACTAATAACCATGGTTTGTCATTTCCTTGATCAACTTATATGCGACACTTTATTAATTACTACATAACTGATAAGTGCTTGTGTGTTAAGAATGTAAAGTATTCTTTCCATACGATGAACATTACTTTTATCAGGTTTTATCGCTTGACAATGCCTTTTGCGTGTGACCCATAAGTGTACAGGTTTGTCAAGTAATAAAATCCCAAGTGAGTGGGTATCGTATCCAAAGGGAGTAGGAAATAAAAATACTTAAATTTCTACTTAACCAAGTGAGGATGAACAATGATTTTGTTGATAAGGTGAAATATAAACAAGAATAAAAGAAACAAGAAAGATAAGCACAAGTAAATGAGAGATAAGGTAATCGATAAAAGTGGAGTACTCGGATGTTGTTCTGCCTAGAATAATCATTTCAAGTGCAAAACCAACTATTATGCTTCCTAATTAATGCATTAATGAGTCATGGAGATCCTACAATACACGGTTCAAAATCTAAGGTCAACCGCGACTAACTCTATACTATGCCCGGTGGAGAAATCGAACAGTCTCAACACCTTACACTTGTATAGAGTTGCATGGAGTTATAGGGATTCCAAGTGATAAACCCTATTCCTATGTGTAGATCTAACCTTTTGCTCCAGGTGAGAGGTCCCTAGTCACAATTAAGCCCTAGGTGCTAAAATCACTTCAACAATTCACTCCGTTGCCTCTACAACTAAGCCCCAGGTGAAGGTCATCCCTTAGCTCGTTCACTCTACTATGACCACAAAGATCTTGAGGAAATGAAGGTAGGATAAATCACACCATTGGGGAAAGGGAACACTCCTCTACTTCTCGACTCATCCTCTCGACCCTCTCTAATCTAGCTTTGTCTAACTCTTGTGGTGTGTCACTTACTCACAAGAGTTACCAATATGAACTCTCAACCCTAGTGTCACTCTAAGGGAGTATTCATTCAATCAAGCATTCAATATTGGAACTCAATTAAAACATTAATTAATGAAACAAATACATCCTAGGGTTCACAAATCCAAGTACTTACTAAGGGGTTTAGCTCTCCATGGAGCTAGTTACAATCAACAATGAAATCGAATGTAAAAACAAGTAGTCCATAAAAAACCCACTTGGTAGTCATGTTGATGGTCTTGTAGAGTAGCCTCGTCTCCTCTAAAGGTCCCCTTGTCCGGCCAAGGGCACACCTAGCTGGATCGGTGGCGACGAAAGCTCCCTCAATAATCTTCTTCAAAGTTGAGCGCGATGTCAAAGCCATAGAACCTCTACAAAAGCCTTGCCAATACCTCTCAAAACCCTAGCCATAGCCCTCTCAAAAGTTGGGGAAAGAATGGAGAAAAGAATGTTGAAATTGGGTTGAAAATCGGCTTTTAAAGGGCTGAAATCAGGCATCCACATGCCCCTGTGGGTACCCCTATGGAATTTCTGCACGGGCCAGTGGAATTTCCACACGGCCATGTGGATTCTCTGGATAGTTCTTTTTCGGCCGGCTGTGAACAGTATCTGCTACAGTTAGTTACTACATTGTTTTACTTCATTGACTTGCTACAGTACCGCCCCGAAACACTCCCGAATCCACGTTTTCATTGAGGTAACATAAACGGACACACGTTTACGTCATAGATCACGATGCTTCTTCAATGAATGGTCTCATTGGTGAAGATCTTGCTATCAATGCACAAATCGGGATACTCGAATGAGACTGCCCCTGTGCCCCTCTAAATCATCATAATAGCTTGAAAGCGTGGAGGTTGGCACACATTCTCGTATCTTTAGCCCACCTTATGTCTTTGTATTTGATCCTTCTCAAGATTTCATCCAAATAATGCAATCACGATCTAAATTAGCTTCTTTCTTCAACATTCGGCTTCACAACCCTACCTGCATAAAAGTAACACAAATGCAGACGTATTAGCGCTAAAACTTAATGAAAGTAATGCTCATAATAAGAAAAAAATACTTCACATTCTTTACACACAAGAACTTATCAGCGCTAATACATGTGTATTTGTGTTCTTTTGTGCATGTAGGGTTGTGAAGCTAAATATGAAGGAAAGAAGCCAAAGTAGATCGTGAATGCACTATTTGATGAAGCCTTGGAAGGAACAAACTCGAAGACACAAGTTGGGCTCAAAAATACGTGAATGTGTGCTAACCTTCATGTATTCAAGTAATTACAATGATTTGGAGGGGCACGAGGGCAATCACATTTGCATATCCTGACTTCTGCACTGATAGCAAAATCTTCACCAATGAACCCGTTTATTGAAGAAGTGACGTGATCTATGACATAAACGCGTGTCTGTTTATGTTGCCTCGATGAAAAATGGATTCGAGTGTGGTACTCGTAGCGGGGTTAATGTAGCAATTCATCGTAACAATTCACTGTAATAGTTACTATTCACAACCGACCAAAAATTAGGATTTCAGAGAATCCACACGGGCATGTGGAAATTCCACAAGCCCGTGTGGAAAATCCACAAGGGCGTGTGGATGCCCGATTCCAGCTTATTTAAAAATATTTTTCAGCCCCATTTCAGCATCCTTCTTTCCATCTTTTCCCCAACTATTGAGAAGTCGGTGGCTAGGGTTTAGAGAGGTTTTGGCAAAGCTTTTGGAGTGGTTCTCTGGCTTTGACACCGCGATTCTCTTGGAAGATAGTTATTAGGGGAGTTTTCGTTAGCACCGACACGGTGAGGTGTGCCCTAGGCTTGACAAGAGGACCTTTGAAGAAGACCAGGCTACTCCATAAGACCATTGACATGAATACCGAGGGGATTTTCCTATGGAGTACTTGTTTTTACTTTCGATTTCATTATTGATTGTATCTTGCTCTATGGAGAGCTAAACCCCCTAGTGGGTGCTTGGACTTGTAAACACTAGGATGTTATTGTTTCATTGACCTTCTATTATGCTTTTCTTAATTGATGTTTTTAATTGAGTTCTAATCTTGAATGCTTGTTTAATGATTTCTCCCTTAGAGTGACACTAGGGTTGACAGTCCATCTTGATAGCCTTTGTGAATCAGTGACACACCATGAGGGTTAGATAATACTAGATTGGAGAGGGTTAAGAGGGTGAGTCGAGGGGTAGCGGATCGTCCCTTTTCCCCTCTGATGTGATTTATCCTACCTCCATTTCCTAGAGTTATTTGTGGTCACAATAGAGTGAAGTGCTAAAGGATGAACTCCACTAGGCTTAGTTGCGTGAGTGACAGAGTGAAGCGTTGAAGTGAATATTAGTATCTAGGGGTTAATTGTGACTAGTGGCCTTTCACCTGGACTAAAAGGTTAGATCTACACATAGAAGTAGGGTTTATCACTTGGAATCTCTAGAACTCCATGTAACTTTGCATAGTATGAGGTGTTAAGACTGAGCGATTTCTCGGTCGGGACATAGTGTAGAGTTATTCATGGTTAACCTTAGGTTTGAGACCGTGTGTTTTAGGATTTTCACGACTCATTAAGCATCAGTTAAGAGATATAAAAGTTGGTCTTGCACTTGAAGCAATGACCCTAGGAGGAGCAATGTCCAAGTGCCCCACTTTTATCAATTACCTTTCCTCTCATTTTATCGTGCCTCTCTTTCTTGTTTCTTTTATTGACAAGGTCCCCTTGCCTATATCCCGCAAGTGCACAAGTTTGTCGAAGTAATAATCCCGGATGAGCGGGTATCAAATCTACAGGGAGTAGGGAATAAAACACTTAATCCGCTTCTTAGCTATGTGAAAGATCAATAGTGATAAGTGTGACAATGATTCAATTCTCAAAAGTAAAAGCAACAAGTAAGAGAGCACGAGTAAAGGAGGAGGTAAGGCAATCGATAAAGATGGGGTATTCGGATAATGCTCCGCCTAAGATAATTGTTTCAAGTGCAAGAATCCTCTATTATGCTTCCTAATTGATGCAATGGTGAGTCGTGGAAATCCTTAATTACATAGTCCCAAATCTAAGGTCAACTATGCCTAACTCTATAGATGTCCCGGAGGAGAGATTAGATAACCTCTCAACCTTGCACTCGAATAGAACTGCAAAGAGCTTTAGGGATTCCAACTGATAAATCTCTTCCTAATTATAGACCTAACCCTTTGGTCTAGGCGGAAGGTCCCTAATCACAATTAAGCTCTAGATACTAAGATCACCTCAACGCTTCACTCCGTTGCACGCGCAACTAAGCCCTAGCAGAGGGGCATCCCTTAGACCATTCACTCTATTATGCCCACAAAGAACTCGAGGAACGGAGGTAGAATCTATCACGTCGGAGGGGAAAGGGGACGCTCCTGTACCTCTCGACTCACCCTCTTAACCCTCTCCAACCTAGCTTTGTCTAACACTCATGGTGTGTCACTAACTCACAAGGTTACCAACAAGAACTCTCAACCCTAGTGTCACTCTAGGGGAAATGTTGATACAATCAAACATTCAAGGTTGGAACTCACAACAAACATCAATTAATTGAAAACATAATAAAGAGATTCAATGAAACAAATACATCCTAGGCTTCACAAATTCCCAAGTACCCACTAGGGGTTTAGCTCTCCATGGAGCTAAGTACAATCAAAGAAATAGAATGTAAAAGCAATGAATCCATAAAGAAACCCCCTCATGGTCGTGTCGATGGTCTTGTGGAAAGTCCTCTACTCGTCTTCCAAGGATTCCCTCATCCGGTATAGGATACGCCTCGACGGAAGCTCCCCTTCCAACCTTCTTCCTAAGGAATGACGATGTCGGAGCCGTAGAACCTCTCCAAAAACTTAGCCAATACCCCTCAAAACTCTAGTCGAAGCCCTCTCTCAAGTTGGGGAAAAGATGGAGGAAAGAATGCTGAAATCGGGGCTGAATCGGCTTTAAATAGGTCTGGAATCGGGCGACCACACGGGCCTTTGCATCTTTCACACGCCCATGTGGAAATTCCACACGGGCGTGGATAATTTCCACACGCCCGTGTGGGTTCTCTCAATTCGCTTTTTCTCGGCCACCGTGAACAGGATCTGCTCATGTTGTTTTTGCTACAGTATTGTTACAATGCTCTGCTAAAGTATTAGGCCTGAATAGCTTCCCGAATCCATGCTTTCATCGGGGTAACGCAAATGGCACACGTTCACATCGTGGATCACTTGCTTCTTCAATTATAGACAAGTTGGTGAAGCCCTTGTTTTATCTGCATAAGTCGGAATGCTCTAGTGTGACTGCCCTTGTGCCCCTCCAAATGGATGTGCCAACTCGAATACGAGGAGGTTGGCACACACTCTAGCATCTCACACCCGACCTATGTCTTCGCGTTTGAACTTTAGGAAGATTTACCCCAAAATCGGTGCATTATGATCCACATTGGCTTTTTTCGTTCATAATCGGCCTCACAACCCTACCTGCACGAAAATAATATAAAAACATACATATTAGTGTAAAAACTCGAGAAGAGTAATGCTCAACATAAGGAAAGAATGCTTCGCATTAATATCACACAAGCACTTATCATTTATCTTTTTTTATATCAATTTTATTCACACTACCATCGATTCATTCTCATCATAGTTAAATAGCAATTGTTGTGTTTCTATTCACTATTCCCTATAGATACGATATCCACTCACCTAGGATTTATTACCTCGATAAACCTGTGCGTTGTCAATAATGATTCCCTAGAAGCTGCATCGAGCATCTGTTTGTAACACAGCTCAACCTATTGTTAAAGATTTGGATTTGCATCCATTCCATTATTCTGTGTTGTAGGCATTTCCTCAACATCTCCTTGTATATTTCCCAAGTGTTATACAAGGATTTAGACTCCAAATATAGGAAGGAGGAGATGTCACTCCTCAACTTGATGAATTTCACCGGAGGGAAGTATCATATAAGAAAAGTCTAGGCCATCTGCGTTCATATTGTGATAAAACCTTGCGGCAAAGAATTTAGCCATTGCTTGGCCCTTCCTCCCAGCTAGAAGGGAAAGAGTCTAAGATGAACAACATACTTATACACGTTGTTTGCCTTGAAAGTTTCATAGATTACCAAGAAATTGCTTCAAGTGTTTATACGGGTCTTCATCCTGAAACCCATCAAACTCGGACATCTACTACACCATATGCATGAAGTTTGGTTTCAACTTAAAATTGTTAACAGTGACAAGAGGATGAACAATGCTAGACCCCACACCTTCCAAGTTTGGTCGTGCAAAATATGAAATGCTTAGTTCCTAATTCCTGGAAATTTCTTCCTTTTGATTCACCTTAATACTCACTTCCATAGACCCAGCTACATTGAGATTGACTTGCCTCAATCTTCTTTGAAAACTTCTCCAAACTTTAGGATCGGAGCTTGCTAATGGAGATGAAGTGCTCCTTAGGTCATACAATTGTTCTTTTACAAAATAAGAGGAAGCAAAATAATCAGCGTAATATTAAAAAGTAAAATAAGAAAAGAAAGATAAGATGAATGATCAAACAAATAAAAATAGATATTCATAAATATGAATAGTATAAACAAACTAGATCACCAAAATCCTATTTTTAATAAAAGTTACTATTCCCCGGCTAGGGTTTTGGAGAGGTTCTATGGCTCCGACATCACGCATTGTTTGGAAGATGGTTATTGGGAGAGCTTTCGTCGGCACAGATCCGGCGAGGTGTATCCTAGGCCAGACAAAGGATCCCTTGTGACGAGTAGAGGACTCTCCACAAGACCATCGACACGACCATCGAGGGGGTTTACTATAGATTCATTGCTTTTACATTCTATTTCTTTGATTGTACTTAGCTCCATGGAGAGCTAAACCCCTAGTGGGTACTTGGGTGTTTGTGAACCCTAGGATGTATTTGTTTCATTGAATCTCTTTATTATGCTTTTAATTAATTGATGTTTATTGTGAGTTCCAAACTTGAATGCTTGATTGTATGAACATTCCCCTAGGGTGACACTAGGGTTAAGAGTTCTTGTTGGTAACCTTGTGAGTGAGTGATACACCACGAGCGTTAGACAAAGCTAGGTTGGAGAGGGTTGAGAGGGTGAGTCGAGAGGTTCAGGAGCGTCCCCTTTCCCCTCTGACATGATAGATTCTATCTCCGTTCGTCGAGTTCTTTGCGGCCATAATAGAGTGAATGGTCTAAGGGATGACCCTCCGCTGGGGCTTAGTTGCGAGAGCAACGGAGTGAAGCATTGAGGTGATCTTAGTATCTAGGTCTTAGTCGTGGTTAGGAACCTTCCACCAGGACCAAATGGTTAGGTCTATAATTAGGAAGAGATTTATTACTTTGAATTCGTCGAGCTCTTTGCAACTCTATGCTAGTGCGAGGTGTTGAGATTGTTCGATTTCTCCTCCGGGACATGTATGGAGTTAGGCATAGTTGACCTTAGATTTGGGACTATGTAATGAAGGATTTCCACGACTCACTATTTCATTGATTAGGAAGCATAATAGAGGGTTCTTGCACTTGAAGCGATCATCCTAGGCGGAGCATTATCCGAGTATCCATTTTGATCGATTGCCTTACCTTCTCCTTTACTCGTGCTCTCTTACTTGTTGCTTTTACTTTTGAGAATTGAATCATTGTCACAATTATCACTACTGATCTTTCACATAGCTAAGAAGCGAATTAAGTGTTTTTATACCCTACTCCCTGTGGATTCGATACCCGCTCACCTAGGATTATTACTTCAACAAACCCGTGCACTTGCGAGATATACGCAAGGGGACCTTGTCAAGTTTTTGGCGCCGTTGACGGGGAGTAGGTGTTTAGAGATACTTTGCACTTTGTTTTCTTAGCTATTTCACCATACATTCTATTTCATATCTTCTCATTCTATCATCGTTCTGATTTCTTTTTCTTTCTTTTTGGGTGCAGCTCCAGGTTATGACCCGAGGAAATCCCTCAATATTGGTTGAAGGAGATCCTGAGCTTGAACGTACACTTAGAAGAAAAAGGAAAGAGCCTGTGTAAGAACAGTCTAATCTAGCTGATTTGGAAGCAGAAGAATCTGAGAACATGGTAGAACAGAATGAGCAACAACAAACATTATCCGATTATGCCAGACCTTCAGTGTTAGGAACACAATCGAGTATCGTGCATCCCCCGATTACAGCTCAGAACTTTGAGTTGAAGCTAGCATTCATCCACATGTTGCAGTAATCCGCACAGTTCAACGGTTTGGTCGATGAGGATCCAAACAGTCATATAGAGAGTTTTCTCGAGGTGTGTGATATGCTGAAGATAAACGGAGTGACAGATGATGCCATCAAGTTGAGAGCCTTCCCATTTTCCCTAAAGGGGAGAGCGAAGCAGTGGCTTCCCTCATTACCTAGAGCATCGATCACCACATGGGAGGTGATGGTAGAAGCTTTCTTGCCCGTTATTTTCCTCTCGGAAAATCTGCAAAGCTTAGGAATGAGATCTCAACCTTTGTTCAGTTGGAATTGGAATCTCTATTGGAGACATGGGAAAAGTTCAAGGAGCTCTTGAGAAAGTGCCAGCAACACGGATTCCCGGAGTGGATGATTGTTCAAATATTTTATAATGGTTTGAACCCGAGTACAAGGCAACTCTTGGATGCGACAGTAGGAGGTACCTTATGTAGCAAGACCCCTGATGAGGCTCATCAGTTGATTGAAGAAATGGGGTTAAACAGCTACCAATGGAATGCTAGGGAGAAGAAGAAAGTGGCCGATCTTTATGAGATAGATGCGGTAACTTCATTAGCTGCTCAAGTGGAGAGTTTGAGTAAGAAGTTAGATCTTCTAACTTCAAATAGAGTGGCGGCATGAGACCTCAAGGAAACCCATATAGCAATACCTACAATTCAGGTTGGAAGAATCATCCCAATTTCTCATGGAGTAATCATGGTCCACAAAAGGCCATGGTGTCACCAGGTTTCGAACAACAACAACAACAACAAGCCCTTCAGGTTTGGAAACCGGAATGACTGACTTAGAGAAGCACCTGGCTAGATTTGTGCAATCTGCAAAATACAAGGTTTGAATCAGTCGAGGCTACACTTCGCAACCACACCGCCTCTTTGCATAACCTTGAAAATAAGGTGGGGCAAATTGCGAAGTCTCTCTATGAAAGGCCACATGGAAGCTTGCCGAGCAATACAAAGACCAACCCTAGAGAGCATATGAAGGCGATCACTTTGAGAAGTGGTCATGAGGTTGAAGGTAGGCTTCCGAGTGAGAAACTAAAAGAACACGCACCCGAGGTTATAGAGGTGGAAGAGGGAACTAGCAAAGAGAAAGAGGTGGCACCCCTACCTTTCAAGTTAAGAATCCCTTATCCCTCTAGATTGAAAAATGACTAAGGGGATGAACACAGACAAGAAGTTCCCTCGAGTTTGTTCAAGCAGCTCCACATTAATATTCCTTTTTGTTGAGGCATTGGCCCAAATGCCTAAGTATGCGAAGTTCTTGAAAGACTTGTTGACCAACAAAAAGGAAGTTGGAGGAGAGTGCTTAAGTGATTTTAGATGCTTCATGCTCGGCGGTATTGCAAAAGAACATGCCAAACAAGAAGAAAGACCCAGGAAGCTTCATCATTCCATGTAATATTGGCAATTTAGGTGAGGAAATGGCATTGGCGGACTCAGGGGCTAGTATTAACGTCATGCCATACACTTTCTTTCAAAAGCTAGGGTTGGGCGAGCCTAGGCCTACTCGGATGACTTTGCAACTAGCGGACCGAACAGTGTGACATCCGAGAGGCATCGTTGAAGACGTGCTTGTCAAGCTGGACAAGCACATTTTTTCTGGTTAACTTTGTAGTGCTAGATGTCGATGAGGATGCTGATGTACCCTTGATACTTGGGAGACCATTCTTGTAGACTTCCAAAGCATTGATTGACATGGACGGCGGAGAGCTCACATTGAGAGTTGGAGATGACAAGCTCACATACCGCCTTGCTGAAGCCACGGCATTCTCTTGATTTCGATGATACTTTATATTTTCTAGATACTACTGATGAGATTATTGATGAATACATGCAGGATATGTTCAATCCGGATCCGTATGAAGGTTTGTTCGACCAAGAGGAGGATTATGAAGAAGTAATGATGCTTGGTCCGACACAAGAAGTACCATCTACCCCGGGGATCTTGAAGAAAATGTTGTGGAAAATGAAGAGGGCTAGGAGACGCTACCAGAAACACTCCTTGTGAACTTTGAATATTAATTGTGTGTTTTCATGTGGAATTGGTGAAGTTATGTCATTTGAGCTTTATTCCATGTTTGTCATTGGTAAAACTTGCATACTAGGCAGGCTCTAAGTGTGTGAACATGTTCAGAAATTTTCTGCAGAGCCTGCAGGTTTTTCTAAGGCATCCAGTGAAGACACACGGGCGTGTGGAATTTCCGCACGCCCGTGGATTTGTATTGCGAACTCATCCAGAGAAGGCACATGGACGTGCGGCTGCCCCTGTGAACGACCACGCGACTGTCACACGCCCGTGGGTAATTTCCGCATAGGGGTGTGAATTCCTGTAGAATTGGGTAGATTATCACGAGAGCACACAGGGGCGTGGACTCGCCCCTGTGGGCGACCTTGTGAATTACACAGGGGCGTGGGTAATTTCCACAGGCCTGTGCGAAATGTTGTAGAGGAGTTCTCTCCATCCAGAGAAAACACAGGGGCATGTGGCTGCCCCTGTGAGTTGGGCATGTGAATGTCCACGCCAGTGCCGAATTTCCACACGGGCGTGTAGAACACTTGGCATTTTTCTCGGATGTCCAGGGAAGCCAGTGCGTGCGGGCACGCACTGGAGTTGGGCACACGGGCGTGGGTATTTTCCACACGCCCGTGCGAGAGCAGTCAGAGTCGAAGGAGTGTTTTCCCGAGAGAGCACAGGGGTGTGCGTGCGCCCTTGTGGCTTTCTTATAATGAGGCGCACGGGCGTGGGCAATTTCCACACGCCTGTGTTGATGCACAGAATGCCAAGGGGTGCGAGTTTTTTTAAAGAAGATTAGTTTCTCACCCTCTTCACTTCCTCTATTCGTTTGGAAACATTCTCGCATCAGTCTCCGACTCCATAGCGCTAATTTGGTAGGATTTCTGGGTGGTTTTCTGGCAGGTTCCTCTTTTTCTCATTCCATCTCTTCGTTAAGCCCTATTTATCAATTTCTTTGCCAATTCATGTTTTCCATCGATTAATTTGGTTAATAATGCTACGTTTCTTCAATTAGAAAGATAATTTAAGTTTAGAATGAAGTAGAAGTGATTTCACAAAGTATTTTTGGATTCTTGAACCGCGGCCGTGCGTTTTTCACAGCCCGTAGATCCACACGGGCGTGCGAAAATTCCACACGACCATGTCGATTTCTGCAGCATTAGTTTATCAACTTGTTTGATTGATTTTGTTTTAAATTTTGCAGATTATGGCACCTCGGTCGAAGAAGCAATGTGATAAGAGGTCGCGTGAGTCATCCTCTAAGCCTGAGGACATGAGTTTCGTGATTAGAAAGCCAGCCATCCGAGAGTTCAGACAGACTCGATTCCTGGATGCGAGTATACTGAGAGATCTACAGCAGGGAGATGAGCTCGCTGATGAGGTCGTGGATCTCGTTTGAGCAGGTGGTTGGAGCCAGTTATTGACGATTAGAGAGCCAGCCATCCGAGAGTTTGCATTGGAGGTGCTATCATCATTCGAGTTTGATAGATCTTACGCGAGCTTTGACAGTTTGGACACTATTCAGTTTAGAGCACTTGGACACCACCATAGCTCGAGCATCACTCAGTTTTCAGTTATGCTTGGCTTGTATGAGGAAGCATTTACAGACATTGAGGAGTACTCTTAGTTACAAACTGATTACCTTGGCGCCTTGACAACGCAGAGAGCTTACAGAGTACTGTATGGTCAAGGTCAATGATAAGTGCTTGTGTGATATGAATGTGAAGCATTCTTTCCTTATGTTGAGCATTACTTTTCTCAGGTTTTTTACATTAATATGTGTGTTTTTATGTTACTTTTATGCAATTATGGTTGTGAGGCTAAGTATGAAGGAAATAGGCCAATGTGGATCATAATGCACCTATTTTGGAGGAGATCTTCCTAAGGTTCAAATACGAAGACATAGGACAGGTGTGAGATGCTAGAGTGTTTGCCAACCTCCTCGCATTCGAGTGAGCACATCCATTTGGAGGGGCGCAAAGGCAGTCACACTCGAGCATTCCGTCTTATGCATATAAGAACAGGAGCCCCACCAACATATATATCATTGAAGAAGCAAGTGATTCACGATGTGAACGTGTGCCCGTTTGCGTTACCCCGATGAAAGTATGGAATTGGGAAGTTATTCAGGTCAAAGACTGTAGCAGAGCACTGTAGTAAGTACTGTAGCAACACTGTACACAGCCGGTCGAGAAACCAGAGAAACAAAGAATCCACATATGCGTGTGGAAATTATCCACGCCCATGTGGAAATTCCCACGGGCGCGTGTATCGTCCACGCTCGTGGAGTTGCACGATTCCAGCCCTATTTAAAGCCGATTCAGCCCCGATTTTGGTATTCTTTTCTCCATCTTTTCCCCAACTTGCGAGAGGGCTTCGGCTAGGGTTTCGAGTGGTATTGGCCAAGGTATTGGAGAGGTTCTATGGCTCCGACATTGTCATTCTTAGGAAGAAGGTTGGTAGGGGAGTTTCAGTCGAGGCGTATCCTATACCAGACGAGGGAATCCTTGGATGACGAGTAGAGGACTTTCCACAAGACCATTAACATGACTATCGAGGGGGTTTCTTTATGGATTCATTGCTTTTACATTCTATTTCTTTGATTATACGTAGCTCCATGGAGAGCTAAACCCCTAGTGGGTACTTGGGTGATTGTGAACCCTAGGATGTATTCGCTTCATTGAACTTCTTTATTATGCTTTCAATAAATTGATGTTTATTATGAGTTCCAACCTTGAATGCTTGATTGTATGAACATTTCCCCTATAGTGACACTAGGGTTGAGAGTTCTTGTTGGTAACCTTGTGAGTGAGTGACACACCACGAGCGTTAGACAAAGCTAGGTTGGAGAGGGTTGAGAGGGTGAGTCGAGAGGTACAGGAGCGTCCCCTTTCCCCTCTGACGTGATAGATTCTACCTCCATTCCTCGAGTTCTTTGCGGCCATAATAGAGTAAATGGTCTAAGGGATGAAGCTCGCTGGGGCCTAGTTGCGCGTGCAAGGGTTAGGTCTAAATCTAGGAAGAGATTTATCACATGAAATCCCTAGAGCTCATTACAACTCTATGCGAGTGTGAGTTGTTGAGATTGTTCGATTTCTCCTACGGGACATGTATAGAGTTAGGCATAGTTGACCTTAGATTTGGGACTATGTATGTAAGGATTTCCAAGACTCACCATTGCATTGATTAGGAAGCATAATATAGAGTTCTTGCACTTTAAGTGATTATCCTAGGTGAAGCATCATCCGAGTACCCCATCTTTATCGATTGCCTTGCCTCCTCCTTACTTTTGCTTTCTTACTTGTTACTTTTAATTTCTGAGAATTGAATCATTACCACACTTATCATTGTTGATACTCCACATAGCTAAGAATGAAATTAAGTGTCTTTACTCTCTACTCCCTGTGGACTCGACCCTCTCACCCTGGATTATTACTTCGACAAACCCATGCACTTGCGGGATATACGCAAGGGGACCTTGTCAAGTTTTTTTGGCGCCGCTGTCGGGGAGCTAGGCGTTTAGAGATACTTTTGTACTTTGTTTTTCTTAGCTATTTCACCACACATTCTATTTCATATCTTCTTATTCTATCATCGTTCGATTTTTCTTTTTCCTTATTTTTGGTGCGCTCCGTGTCATGACACGAGGGAATCCATCAATATTGATTGAAGGAGACCCCCGAGCTTGAACGCATCACTTAGAAGAAAAAGGGAAAGAACTCGCATAAGAACAAATGTCCCTAATCCAAATTTGATTTTGAAGTAGAAGGATCTCGAAAACATGGCGGACTCAAAGTGAGCAACAACGAACACTATCCGATTATGCTGGACCTTCAAAGTGTTTGGGGACACAATCGAGTATTTTTTGCGCCCCCAATTACGACTTTCGTAACTTCGAGCTAAAGTCGGTATTCATCCATATGTCGCAGAGAGTCCGCACAATTTAACGGTTTGGCCGATGAGGATCCAAACAGATCACATAGAGAGCTTCCTCGAGGTGTGCGACATGCTGAAGATAAATTGTGTGACGGATGATGCCATCAAATTGAGAGCCTTCCCATTTTCCATAAAGGGGAAAGCGAAGCAGTGGCTACACTCATTATCTAGAGCATCAATCACTACATGGGAGGAGATGGTAGAAGATTTTCTAGCCCGTTATTTCCCTCCCAGAAAATCAGCAAAACATAGGAATGCGATCTCATCCATTATGCAGTTGGAATTGTAGTCTCTATTTGAGACACGGGAAAGGTTCAAGGAACTCCTGCGAAAGTGTCCGCAACACAGATTCCCAAAGTGGATGATTATTCAAACCTTCTACAATGGTTTGAACCCGAGTACAAGGCAACTCTTGGATGCGGCGACAGGAGGTACCTTAGATAGCAAAACCCCCGACGAAGCACTTCAATTGAAAAAGGTGGCCGGTCTCCATGAAATTGATGCGGTAACTTCATTGGCGGCCAAGTGGAGAGTTTGAGTAAGAAGCTAGATACTATAGCTTCGAATAGAGTTGCGGCCGTGACCAATTGCACTGGTTGTGGTGGAGGACATGCTCCCTCCAATTGCCCAATCGTCATTGGTGATGTTTCTTCAGATGAGAATGTTGACTTTGTAGGTAATGGCATGAGACCTCAAGGGAATCCATATAGCAACACCTACAATTCAGGTTGGAAGAATCATCCCAACTTTTCATGGAGTAATCAAGGACCACAGAAGACGATGGGGCCATCGGGGTTCCAACAACAACAACAAGCCCCTCAAGTGGAAAACAGAATTTCAGGCTTGGAAACCCAAATGACAGATTTGGAGAAGCACTTGGCTAGATTTGTTCAATCGGCAAACACAAGGTTTGAATTAGTTGAGGCTACACTTCGCAACAATACCGCCTCCTTGCACAACCATGAAACTCAGGTGGGGCAAATTGCGAAATCTCTTTCCGAAAGGCAACATGGGAGTTTACCAAGCAACACGGAAACTAACCCGAGAGAACATGTGAAGGCGATCGCTTTCGAGAGCGGGTCGTGAGGTTGAAGGGAGGCTTCCGAGTGAGAAGCTGAAAGAACCAAACCCGAGGTTGTAGAGGTTGAGGAGGGAGCAAACAAAGAGAAAGAGGTGGCACCCCCACCTTTCAATCCAAGAATCCCTTATCCCTCTAGATTGAAGAATGACCAAGGGATGAACAAGTATAAGAGTTCCTAAGTTTGTTCAAGCAACTCCACATCAAAAATTCCTTTTTGTTGAGGCTTTGGCTCAAATGCCTAAGTATGCGAAGTTCCCCGAAAGACCTATTGACCAACAAGAGGAAATTGGGGGAGAGTGCATCGCTGGTGCTTGATGCTTCATGCTCGGGCGGTGTTGCAAAAAGAACATGCCGAACAAGAAAAAGACCCGGAAGCTTCATCATTCCGTAACATCGGCAACTTAGGTGATGAAATGGCATTGGCGGATTCGTGGGCGAGCATCAACGCCATGCCATACACTTTCTTCCAAAATCTAGGCTTGGAGAGCCTAGGCCTACTCGGATGACTTTTACAATCGGCGGACCGAACGGTACGACATCCCGAGAGGCATCATTGAAGACGTGCTTGTCAAGGTGGACAAGTATATTTTTTTCCGTTGACTTCGTAGTGCTAGATGTCGATGAGGATGCTGATGTACCCTTGATACTTGGAAGACCGTTTTTGCAGACTTCCAAAGCATTGATTAACATGGGCGGCGGAGAGCTCACATTGAGAGTCGGAGATGATAAGCTCACTTACCGCCTTGCTGAAGCCATGCAGCATTCTCTCGACTTTGATGACACTTTGTATTTTCTAGACACTACTGATGAGATTGTTGATGAATATATACAGGAAATGTTCAACCCGGATCGGTATGAAGGTTTGTTCGACCAAGAGGAGAGCAATGAAGAAATAATGATGCTTGGTTCGAATGGAGAGGAAACATTTAACCCGGGGATATTGAAGAAGGTGCTCCGAAAAATGAAGAGGGCTAGGAGACACCACTGAAAATGCCCAAGACAGTTGGAGATGTACATGAGCCAAGGAAGTTGGACGAACGATTGCTAGGTGGTCCGAAGACCGATAGTACACCCTCTATCCTCAAGAGACTTTGCTCATCATGCTTTCAAGTTATGGGTAAGAGGGCAACCGTCATTCATGAACCCCCGTGAGGTAAGAAAGATACATCAAGCTTAGTGACGTTAAACAAGCACTTCTTGGCAGGCAACCCAAGTGTTTACTGTTTTTGTACCTTTTAGTTTAGTTTGTTTGCATGAATAAATTGTTAAGTGTTGGTGTTTCAATTTTTGAGTGCTTGTGCTGTGATTTTATTGTTGGTTTTTGAAAGAATTCATTGTGTGTTTTGTTGCGAATTGGCGAAGTTTGGTCGTTTGAGTTCTATTTTGTGTTTTTATCCCGTTAATTTTTGCATATTACGACTGTGCCTCGAAAGTGTGTAGACATGTTCGCACTCAGTCTCAAGAGCCCCTGCAGCTTTTTAAGTCATCCAGAGAAAACACACGGGCGTGTGGAATTTTAACACGCCCGTGGATGTGTACTGTGAACTCATCCAGAGAGGGCACAGGGCGGCGACTACACTCGTGGATGACCATGCGACTAGCGCACGCCTGCTGGTACTCCGCACGGGTGTGTGCCTTCTCGCAGAAAGTTGGGGCGATTTTTCCCGAGAACACACGAGGCGTGGACTAGCCCCTGTGGGTGACCTTGTGAACTACACACGGGCGTTGGTACTTCCGCATGCCCGCGCGAAACTCGCAGGTTGCTCCCCTCCATCCCGAGAAACCACAGTGCGCAGCCGCTCCAAAGTGAATTGGGCTTCAGGAATGTCCACGCCTGCGGGTACTTCCGCACGGGCCTTTGGAAGACTTGATATCTTTCTCGGATGTCCAGGTAGCCACAGGCTGCGTCAGCGCCTGCATGGGCTCAGCGACGGGCGCAGGTAATTTCCGCACGCCCGTGGGAGAGCAATGAGTCAAAGGAGTGTTTTCCCGAGAGCAGTGGACGTGTACTGCCCGCACTCTCAAAGTAAGGCGCACGTGCGTGGGTAATTTCGAAATACCCGTGGGGATACACAGAATTTCAAGAGACGCGATTTTCTCCTTAAAAACCTTATGATCCATCTCATTCTTCATCTCTAGTCGCCAGAAAAGGGTTCCCGATCATCTTTCCGACCCTTCATCGCTTTTTGGAGGAATTTTCTTCGCAAATCTTACTGAATTTTAGAAGTTTTCATATTCATTTCTTCGGTAGCCTTTTTATCCTCTTTTCTTCGCCAATTATGGTTTTTCACGGATTGAATACTTTTAAATACGAATTTTCATGCATAATGGATGTGTAGTAAGCATTTAGAAGTGGTTTTAAATTGAATTGTTTCAGATTTTGTTGTGCACCCTGCGTGGGAGTTTCACGCCCGCAAAGCCACACAGAGGTACTTCCACGTGCCCCTCAACGACTCGCAAAGATATTGCTTCTCGAGATTTTGACTGTTGCCTTTTGCACCCGTGATATGGCACCTCGAGCTTAAGAAGAACGGGTTAAGCGCCTCGGACTCAACCTCACCCGAAATGATACATGTGGAATTCTCGAACCCCGAGCATCGTGCCTCGCCCGAGACTTTTGCACTCGGGCTATCGACTTGCTTCATGGATGTACAAGTGCTTTCAAATATTCAAAGTGGGTGACGAGGTAATTAATGAGATTGATGAGATGTCGGCAAGAGGGAAGCTAGAGGAGGTCGACGACGATTAGTGAACCGACCTACCGCACACTCTACGCTTAGAGGTTTTTAGTATCCTTTGAGTTTCGATTGTCGCATGGGAGAGTTGACACTACTGGGCAGGCGATATAGTTTCGGGCATTCGGACATCCATTCTCCATGAGCGCCACCGAAGCTCGATTAGGATGGGCCTCGCACGATGTCGCTATATACTAGTACCATGGAGTATGGCCGACTACCAGTAGATTTTCCATTGTTAGTCACTCCATATCATGCATACAGGATTTTGTGTGGGCGTGGGGAGTATGAACCGGGATTATCGAATGCCTCTAGTTTGTCCCGATTCAGTTATAGATACGTACATGCAGTCATCAGCAGGTCCGTGATAGGTCGAGCAGATAACACAGCTGCTTTGACCAGGCTGGATCTGCTTTTCTTATACTCCATGGCTCGCAATGTACCACTTCACTTAGGGTGCATTCTAGCAGATGTTTTGCAGTACGAGGGTCATTCGACGAGAGTGGGTCAACTATTTGCGGGCCCTTATATCACCAGACTCATTCTGGGAATGGGTTTGGGCGATGCTCGTGGTGGTGCGAGAGGATGGGCTTGTGCCCACCCTCTATGCGCTTGATACGATCGAGATGATGGGGTTGGTACGAAGGTTTGGGCTGTGTGTTTATATTCTCACCACAGCCTACCACTAAGACCACCAAGTGAAGGGAGATACTACGGGAGTGTCCAGCAGACCTCCATCTTCCGTCGAGAACCGGGTATTCGAGCCTATGACCGTATTGAGAGGTCGGAGACCGATGTTAGAGAGATTCGGACTCGAGATAGAGGAGCTATGGGCTTTGAAGTTGGCTCAAGACATATCTTATGGCCTCGATTTGAATTCCTTCGAGATCTCCCGAGACCCCGATCCTCGGCCCAACACCGCCTCCTCGACCCTCAAAGACCGAGGACCCACTATATGCTTCCACTTCAGTGAAGAGCAGCACTGAGCCCCGAGAGCGACCCCGACACTTGACCTTTCTTTTACTTTCATGCATTTTTACTTTATTTTTTATTTTTCTTGTTTTTAGACTTGTTCACTCGGAAAGGATTTTCCTTTTGAGTTTATGTTATTTTGCATTATTAAGTTGTATTCATTGCTTCATCTTTTATACACTCGAGTTATTTTTGTTTTTCTTGAGCTTCACTGAACCCCCTCGTGTATGCGTGCAGATGGTCTTGTCTTCCTGGAAATTGAGACTTAGTCATGGGCACGGTCAAGGAGCTTTGGCACTTGACCGTGTGAGCTTCACAACCTGTTGGAACACTACTCCCATGGAATTTGCTTCATCAAACGCAACACTAGGACTCAGGGGAGTATTGTTTTGATTGCTTCTCCCACATCTATTTTTGAATGATATATTTTGAGTGAGCTTGCATGAGTACATTGAGGACAATGTACACCTTAAGTGTCGGGGAGGGGGGAGGGGGGAGTTTCATAGTGAACACATCTTTTCTATTATTCTTGATTGTTATATGCTCACATAGCCAATGAAGGAACAAAATAGTTTTATTGTTTATTTGTGTTCGTTGGGTGGAAAGAGCTACCACCTATGAAGTATGAAGCTACTCTCACAAGTCGGGTACTAGTTATGCCCTAATAAGAGAAAGAGCTATCTCATAGGATGAGTGAAAGCTACCACTCTGGTAGAAAGAGCTACAACCTCGAAAGTGTGAAAGGCACCTTAGCGGCCGCTTTGGAAAGGGCTACCTTAGAGGATGTGTGAAGCTACTACCATTGTTTAAAATTTTTGTCACTTTTATAGATAAATAAGTCCCATGTACTTAGAACTTTGAGGAGTATAACTTGGTTTATTTTGAGTGAGTTCACACACTTACACGAAATTCGGGTTTGTTGTCCTTTTTATTTAAGTTTTTAGCTAGAGCATTGATTTTTTTCGTATTTAGTGTTGAAATTTTCCTTACTTGCGTATCGCTATCTTTGTATACTTTGGTGAACCTAAGGCCAAGCACTTTCAATATTTTTCTTCATTGATGCACGTAATGTTTAATTTTTTTCTCTGAGGACAAGCAAAAGCTTAAGTGTGGGGGAGTTTGATAAGTGCTAGTGATATGAATGCTAAGCATTCTTTCCTTATGTTGAGCATTACTTTTCTCGTGTTTTTTACATTAATATGTGTTTTTATGTTACTTTTTATGCGTGTATGGTTGTGAGGCTGAGTATGAAGGAAATAGGCCAATGTGGATCATAATACACCTATTTTGGAGGAGATCTTTCTAAGGTTCAAACACGAAGACATAGGGATGTGTGAGATGCTAGATCGTGCGCCAACCTCCTCATCTCGAAAGTGAGCATATCCATTTGGAGGGGCACAAAGGCAGTCACACTCGAGCTTTCCGTCTTATGCATATAAGAACAGGAGCCCCACCAACATATATATCATTGATGTGAACGTGTGCCCGTTTGCGTTACCCCGATGAAAGTATGGAATTGGGAAGTTATTCAGGTCGAAGACTATAACAGAGCACTACATCAACACTGAGAGGCATCGTAGCAAGTACTGTAGCAGCACTGTTCACAGCCGCCCGAGAAACCAGAGAAACAGAGAATCCACACGGGCGTGTGGAAATTATCAACGCCCGTGTGGAAATTATGCACGGGCGCGTGTATCGTCCACGCCCATGGAGTTGCTCGATTCCAGCCCTATTTCAAGCCGATTCAGCCCCGATTTTGGTATTCTTTTCTCTATCTTTTCCCCAACTTGCGAGAGGGTTTTCTGGCTAGGGTTTCGAGGGGTATTGGCCAAGGTTTTGGAGAGGTTCTACGGCTCCGACATCATGATTCCATTAGGAAGAAGGTTGGTAGGGGAGCTTCGATCGAGGCGCATCCTATACCGGACCTAAGGAATCCTTGGACCACGAGTAGAGGACTTCCCACAAGACCATATGACACAACCATCGAGGGGTTTCTTTTATGGATTCATTGCTTTTACATTTGATTTCTTTGATTGTACTTAGCTCCATGTAGAGCTAAACCCTTAGTGGGTACTTGGGTGATTGTGAACCCTAGGATGTATTCGCTTCATTGAACTTATTTATTATGCTTTCAATAAATTGATGTTTATTGTGAGTTCCAACCTTGAATGCTTGATTGTATGAACATTTCCCCTAGAGTGGCACTAGGGTTGAGAGTTCTTGTTGGTAACCTTGTGAGTGAGTGACACACCACGAGCGTTAGACAAAGCTAGGTTGGAGAGGGTTGAGAGGGTGAGTCGAGAGGTACAGGAGCGTCCCTATTCCCATCCGACGTGATAGATTCTACCTCCGTTCCTCGAGTTCTTTGCGGCCATAATAGAGTAATGGTCTAACGGAGCAACCTCCGCTGGGGCCTAGTTGCGCGTGCAATGGAGAGAAGCGTTAAGATGATCTTAGTATCTAGGGCTTAATTGTGGCTAGGGACCTTCCGCCTGGACCAAAGGGTTAGGTCTAAATCTAGGTAGAGATTTATCACTTGGAATCCCTAGAGCTCATTGCAACTCTATGCGAGTGCGAGGTGTTGAGATTGTTCGATTTCTCCTCCCGGACATGTATAGAGTTAGGCATAGTTGACCTTAGATTTGGGACTACGTATGTAAGGATTTCCATGACTCACCATTACATTGATTAGGAAGCATAATAGAGAGTTCTTGCACTTGAAGCGATTATCCTAGGTGAAGCATCATCCGAGTACCCTATCTTTATCGATTGCCTTGCCTCCTCCTTACTTTTGCTCTCTTACTTGTTGCTTTTAATTTCTGAGAATTGAATCATTACCACACTTATGATTGTTGATACTCCACATAGCTAAGAATCGAATTAAGTGTCTTTACTCCTTACTCCCTGTGGATTCGACGCCGCTCACCCGGGATTATTACTTCGACAAACCCGTGCACTTGCGGGATATACGCAAGGGGACCTTGTCAGTCAGTATGAACCCGGGGGTGTCCAAGGCCACGTGCCTTTCCCGACCTGCATACAGATATTTACATGCCATCATGAGTAGGTTGGTGAATGGTCATGGTGATAGCCCTGGTGTTCTGAGCCAGCAGGAACTTTTGTACTTGTACTCGATGGTGCAGCATATACCAATTCATTTAGGGCACATCATGGCCGAGTACATCAGACATCAGGGGCACTATGCTAGATTGGGAGCGATCTTCTAGGGCCCTTACATCACGAGATTAGTATTGGGCATGGGTCTCTAGGACTCCATTTGCGGGGCCGAGAAGATGATTATACCTGCACCCCTGAGCCTAGAGACGATGAGGTTGATGAGCATGGTCCGTCGGGTTCAGACAGGGGTTTTTGCTTTAGTGTTACCAGCTTCGGAGATAGTCGAGGATGAGGGAGATGAAGCCGGGGTATCTCGGCCCGCTACTGAGCCTCAGCCAGCACCGATGGAGAACGAGGCACCTCCAGTGATAGAGGAACCACCCCTGCGTATGTAGCAGCTTTCAAAAATCTCGCGCTCATGATCGCTTCGAGAGGCTCGAGAGTGCTTTGGGAGTGATACGGACAGAGGTAGCTGAGGTTTGAGCTTAGATTGCAGAGATTAGGGCTACGCAGGCCACTTACTATACAGAGTTCATGGCACGTTTCAATGTATTACAGCAGATCTTAGAGCGAGACGTCACCTCATCATTTGTCTTGCTGCCAAGGACTCCTCAAGCCCCTTTAGTTCCACCAACATCTCCATCCCCTACCCCAGCACCAGTGGACCCACCATGTGCGTCTTCACCAGCAGTAGCACCGGAGCCCAAGGGCGACACCGACACTTGACTTTATCGTATTTTCCTTTTATGCATTTTATTTTTAGACTTGTTCACTTAGAAAGGATTTTCCTTCTGAGTTTATTTTCATTTTGCATCTCGAGTTTTATTCATTGTCTATCTTTTATATACTCGAGATATTTTTGTTTTTTATTGAGCTTCACCCGAACCCCCTCTGTATGCGCTGCAGATGGTCTTGTCATCATGGGAATTGAGACTTAGTCATGGGCACGGCCAAGGTGCTTAGGCACTTGGCCGTGTGAGCTTCACAACCCGCTCGAACACTACTCCCATGGAATTAGCTTCATCAAACGCAACACTAGGAGTCGGGAGTATTGTTTTTGATTGCTTCTCCCATATTTGCTTTTGAATGATATACATTTTGAGTGAGCTTGCATGTGTACATTGGGGACAATGTACATCTTAAGTGTCGGGGGGAGTTTCATAGTGCACACATCATTTCTATTGTTCTTGATTGATATATGCTCACATAGCCAATGGCAGTTCACCCTAGTTGCAATGATCGTATTCTTAAGTTTAGGAGAATTTTTAACATTGAATATTTCATGCTCTAGTTTTGCTTGAATTTCTAGGAATATTTGCCCGATTTACACTCAGTGCACTATTCAGTTTTAACCTCTTTTGGAAACTCATGTTCGATGTTAAAGGGACTAGTTGTAGTTGTTTCTTGTATTAAATTCTAAAAATAAAAGTTTTTTTTTTGTTTATTTGTGCTTGTTGGGTGGAATGAGCTACCACATATGAAGTATAAAGCTACTCTCGCATTTGATCCTTCTAAGGATTTCCTCCAAATAGTGCGTTCGTGATCTATATTGGCTTCTTTCTTTAACATCCAGCTTCACAACCATATACGCATGAAAGTAACACAATGCACAAGTATTAGCGCTAAAACCTGATAAAAGTAATGCTCATCATAAGGAAAGAATACTTTGCATTCTTATCAGACAAGCACTTATCAGTTGACAAATACATATTTCCTTTAGACTTCATAGTGTTAGATGTCGAGGAGGATGTAGATGTTCCGTTGATACTTGCCAGGTCATTCTTGCATACTTCCAAAGCACTTATCGACATAGACGGTGGAGAGTTGACACTAAGGGTTGTCGACGACAAGTTGACCTACCGCCTCGCCGAAGCCATTGGACATTCTCTTGACTTTGATGATACTCTTTATTTTCTTGACACTACCAATGAACTAATCGACGAATATGTGCAGGACATGTTGAATCCAGACCCGTACGAAATGTTGCTAGACCAAGAAGTGGAGGATGAAGAAGTTTTAATGCTTGGTCTAGAGGAGAAGATACCATTGACCCACAGGATTATGAAGAAGGTGCTCCAGAAGATAAAGCGGGCAAATAGACGCCACAAGAAGCGTCCAAGGCTGTTGGGGATGTGCAAGAATGGAACAAGGGTGATGAACCCTCATGTGGTAACAAGCTCGACAACTCTCCCTCTACATTCAAAAGACTACGTTCATCATGCTTCCAAGCCATGCGTAAGAGGAAAACCTTCATCTATGAACCCTCGTGAGGTAAGAAGAGGTACATCAAGCTAAGTGACGTTAAACAAGCGCATCTTGGGAGGCAACCCAAGTCTTTACTGTTTTCTAGGTTTTAGTCTAGTAATTGCATGAATAAGGCTTTGGGTGTTGGTGCCTAGATTTTTAGATGATGTTGTTGTGATTTTCTTGTCGATTATGTGGTGTTATTGTGTGCTTAAATATGTGTGGCGAAGTTATTGGTCGTTCGAGCATGTGTTTCATATTTCTCTGGTATATTTTATATCATAGAGGCAGCCTCTGAGTGTGTATACATGTTCAGGAATTTTCTTCAGAGCCTGCATATTTTTCTAAGTCCTCCAGAGAATACACACTACTGTGTCGAATTTCCACACGGGCTGTGTCTTTGTTATGAGCTCATCGAGAGAAGGCACAGGTGTGTGAACTCGCCCCTATGAATGACCTTGTGATGGTCACATGCCCGTGGGTAATTTACACACCGGCATGTGTCTTTCTGCAGAGACTTAGAGATTTTTCCTGAGAAGACACGGGGGCGTGCGTCTACACCTGTGGATGGCCCTGTGATAACTACACGAGCGTGGGTAATTTCCACACACCCGTGTAGATCTCTGTAGAAGAGTTCTCCTCCATCCCAAGAAGACATAGGGGTGTGCGAGTGCCCCTATGGGTCGACCCTGTGAAGATCAACGCCAATGTGGAATTTTCCCACGGGCATGTAAAACACTTGGAGAGTTTTCTAGGTTAGACAGAGAAGCCACAGGGGCATGAGTATGCCCCTGTGGCTCGGGCACACGGGCGTGGGGAATTTCCCCACTCCCGTGTGGATGCCTTCAGAAGTAGTGAGTATTTCTTGAGCACACAGGGGTGTGTGTCTGGCCCTGTGGATCTCTCATGTGGAGTCACAAGGGCCTGGGTCATTTCCATAAGCTTATGTGGATGTGCAGAATTCTAAGAGATGTGCGTTTTCCTTAAAATCTCTTCACGTGTCTTCATCTTCACACTCCTCATAGCTTAGAGAATACACTCTTTCACTCCCCCTGCCTTTCAATACTAATTTAGCGAGGTTTTATGTGAGTTTTCGGGCCAATTTTCAAAGTTTTCATCTTCTTCTCGTCGGTAATCTTTCTTTCTCTAGTTTCTTCACAATACTTGACTTTAATTGGTTAAAATTGTCAATGCTGCTTCATTTCTAGGATTAGATTGTCTATCCATGTGTTTAAAAGAGTTTAGAAATAATTATAAGGTGTATTTTTGGATTTATATCATGCGGGCGTGTAGAATTTCCCCACGACCATGTGAATTTCTGCTATATTCATCTGTGAGTGCTTTTCATCGATTTTCTTTTCAAATCTCACAGATATGGCACCAAGGACCAAGAAATAGGCTGGTAGGCATCCCAGGGAGACTTCACTTGAGTTGGAGCACATTGAGTTTTCGATTCTTGATCATCAAACTCGATTTGAGCGTTTGCCGAGACTCAAGTTTTGACAGTCTTGTTTTGTGGATTTGAGTGCGCTAAGATAGGTTCAGCGAGGTAATGAGATGGTCAATGAGATGGATGAGCTGTTGGCCTTCGGAAGCTGGAGGAGATTATTATCGATCCGAGAGCCAGCTATTCGAACATTGGCACTGGAGGTATTACCATCCTTCGAGTTTGATTGGTCATACAGGAGATTTGACAGCATCGACGTCATACACTTCAGAGCATTCAGACATCATTTCAGCATGAGTGTCACTCAGTTTTCAATTTGTATGGGCTTGTATGTCGAGATGTATACAGATATAGAGGGTATGGTCATTTGCCAAGAGACTACCCTGGCGCACTGACCTCGCAGTGAGCATATAGAGCTTTATGTGGACTGGGGCAATATGAGCCGGGAGTGTCCAAGACCATGTGCCTGTCCTGGCCGAGTTACAAATTATTACACGTGATCCTTAGCATATTCATGAGTGGCCGAGGTGACAACAAAGGTGTTTTGAGCCGCCAGGAGTTACTCTAATTATATTCCATGGTCTAGAGCGAGCCGATTCACCTGGGGCACATAGTGGCAGACTTCCTAAGGCACCAAGGCCAGTATGCGAGAGTGGGAGTATTATTCGCTAGCCTTTACATTATTAGACTTATACTGGGGATGGGTCAATTGGACGCTATCTGTGGTGCTAAAAAGGCAATCGTTCCCTTTCCTCTCGGCCTAAATACAACGAGAATAATGGGGTTAGTGCAGAGATATGGGCCAGGAGTATATATTCTGGCTACGCCTACCCCAAAGATAGCCAAGGATGGAGGAGATATAGCGAAGGGTTCACAACAGGTCCCCGGTCCTTAGCCTCAGCATGTTTTCTCCCTCCTGAGCCTATGATCGTTTTGAAAGGCTCAAGAGTACTATGGGTGTGTTATGGACTGAGATCGCCGAGGTTCGTGTCACACAGCCAGCACAACATGTAGAGGTGATGGCGCGTCTAGATACCATACGCTAGTTATTAGAGTAAGACGCCGCCTTACCATTCATCATGAGGACCTGGATCCTTCAGGCTCCTCCAGCATCACCATCACCAGATCCACCAGCGCCGTTTAACCTAACGATTAATCCGTCCTTTTTTTTCATTTTATTTTTCATATTTTACTTTCATATTACATTTTGGACTTGTACACTCAAAAAGGATCATCCTTCTGAGTTTATCTTTTATTTTTTGTCTCGAGTTGTATTTTTGATAAGTGCTTATGCGATATGAATGCGAAGTGTTCATTCCTTATGTTGAGCATTACTTTTCTCAGGTTTTTACACTAATATGTGTGTTTTTATGTTACTTTTATGCAGGTAGGGTTGTGAGGCCGAGAATTAAGGAAATATGCCAATGTGGATCATAATGCACCTATTTTGTAGGAAATCTCGCTAAGGTTCAAACGCGAAGACATAGGTCAGGTGTGAGATGCTAGAGTGTGTGCCAACCTCCTAGCATTCAAGTGAGCACATCCATTTGGACGGGTACAAAGGCAGTCACACTCGAGCAATCCAATTTATGCACATAAAAACGAGAGCTCCACCAACATGTATATCATTGAAGAAGCAAGTGATTCACGATGTAAACGTGTGCTTGTTTGAGTTACCCCGATGAAAATATGGAATTGGGAAGTTATTCAGGTCAAAGACTATAGCGGAGCACTGTAGCAATAATGTAGCATGTACTGTAGCAACAATGTTCACAGCCGGCCAAGAAATCAGAGAAACAGAGAATCCACAAGGGCTTGTGGAAATTATCAATGGCCGTGTGGAAATTCCGCACGGGCACGTGTACCGTACACACTGTGGAGTCGCCCGATTCCAGCCCTATTTAAAGCCGATTCAGCCTTGATTTTGGTATTCTTTTCTCCATCTTTTCCCCAACTTGCGAGAGGTCTTCGGCTAGGGTTTTGAGGGGTATTAGCTAGGTTTTTGGAGAGGTTTTACTGGCTCGACATCAGCGTCATTTGGAAGAAGGTTATTGGGAGAGCTTTCATCGGCATAGATCCGGGCGAGGTGTATCCTAGGGTCGACAAAGGATCCCCTATGACGAGTAGAGGACTCTCCACAAGACCATTGACATGACCATCGAGGGGGTTTCTTTATGGATTCATTGCTTTTACATTCGATTTCTTTTGATTGTACTTAGCTCCATGGAGAGCTAAACCCCTAGTGGGTACTTGGGTGATTGTGAACCCTAGGATGTATTCGTTTCATTGAACTTCTTTTATTATGCTTTCAATAAATTGATGTTTATTGTGAGTTCCAACCTTGAATGCTTGATTGTATGAACATTTCACCCTAGAGTGACACTAGGGTTGAGAGTTCTTGTTGGTAACCTTGTGAGTGAGTGACACACCACGAGCGTTAGACAAAAAGCTAGATTGGAGAGGGTTGAGAGGGTGAGTCGAGAGTGCAGGGAGCATCCCCTTTCCCTCCGGACGTGATAGATTCTACCTCCGTTCCTTGAGTTCTTTGTGGCCATAATAGAGTGAATGGTCTAAGGGATGAATCTCCGCTGGGGCTTAGTTGCGCATTCAACGGAGTGAAGCGTTGAGGGGATCTTAGTATCTAAGGCTTAATTGTGGTTAGGGACCTTCCGCCTGGGCCAAAGGGTTAGGTCTATAATTAGGAAAAGATTTACCACCTGGAATCCATAGAGCTCATTGCAACTTTATTCGAGTGCGAGGTTGAGAGGTTATTTAATCTCTCCTCTGGGACATGAATAGAGTTAGGCATAGTTGACCTTAGATTTGGGACTATGTATGTAAGGATTTTCACGACTCACCATTGCATTGATTAGGAAGCATAATAGAGAGTTCTTGCACTTGAAGCGATTATCCTAGGTGAAGCATCATTCGAGTACCCCATCTTTATCGATTGCCTTACCTCCTCCTTACTTTTGCTCTCTTACTTGTTGCTTTTAATTGTTGAGAATTGAATCATTGTCACACTTATCATTGTTGATATTCCATATAGCTAAGAATCGAACTAAGTGTCTTTACTCCCTACTCCCTGTGGATTCGATACCCGCTCACCCGGGATTATTACTTCGACAAACCCGTGCATTTGTGGGATATACGCAAGGGGATCTTGTCAAGTTTTTGCCGCCGTTACCGGGGAGCTAGGCGTTTAGAGATACTTTGCACTTTGTTTTCTTAGCTATTTCACCACACAGTCTAGTTCATATCTTCTTATTCTATCATTGTTCTAATTGTCTTTTTCTTTCTTTTTGGTACAGCTCCAGGTTATGACCCGAGGGAATCCATCAATATTGATTGAAGGAGACCCTGAGCTTGAACGTACACTTAGAAGAAAAGGGAAAGAACCTGTGCAAGAACAGCATAATCCAGCTGATTTGGAAGTAGAAGGATCTGAAAACATGGCAGAACAAACTGAGCAACAACGAACACTATCCGATTATGCCAGACCTTTAGTGTTAGGGACACAATCGAGTATTGTGCATCCCCCAATTATAGCTCAGAACTTCGAGCTAAAGCCGGAATTCATCCATATGCTGCAGCAGTCACAATTCAACGGCTTAGCCGATGAGGATCCAAACAGTCACATAGAGAACTTCCTCGAGGTGTGCGACATGCTGAAGATAAATGGTGTGACGGATGATGCCATCAAATTAAGAGCCTTCACATTTTCCTTAAAGGGGAAAGCAAACAGTGGCTACACTCATTACCTAGGGCATCAATCACTACATGGGAGGAGATGGTAGAAGCTTTTCTAGCCCGTTATTTCCCTCCCGGAAAATCAACAAAGCTTAGGAATGAGATCTCATCCTTTATGTAGTTGGAATTGGAGTCTCTATTTGAGACATGGGAAAGGTTCAAGGAACTCCTGCGCAAGTGTCCGCAACACGGATTCCCGGAGTAGATGATTGTTCAAACCTTCTACAATGGTTTGAACCCGAGTACAAGGCAACTCTTTGATGCGGTGCCAGGAGGTAAGGTAGCAAGACCCCTGACGAGGCTCGTTAATTAATTGAGGAAATGGAGTTAAATAGCTACCAGTGGAACGCTAGAAGAAGAAAAAGGTGGCCGGTCTCCATGAAATTGATGCGGTAACTTCATTGGCGGCCCAAGTGGATAGTTTGAGTAAGAAGCTAGATCTTATAGCTTCGAATAGAGTTGCGGCCGTGACCAATTGCACCGGTTGTGGTGGAGGACATGCTCCCTCCGATTGCCCAATCATCATTGGTGATGTTTCTTCAGTTGAGAAAGTTGACTTTGTAGGTAATGGCATGAGACCTTAAGGGAACCCATACAGCAATACCTACAATTCAGGTTGGAAGAATCATCCCAATTTTTCATGGAGCAATCAAGGACCACAGAAGATGATAAGTGCTTGAGTGAACATGTTTTTATGCATGTTTTACATACATTGAGCATCATATTTTATACGGTTTATGTCTCATTTCGTGTATTGGGTGTTCTTTTATGCATATAGGTTGTGAAGGCATTGGGATTTCAAAAGGGAGCGAAGATAGGCTATTATGGCATAATATTGGGAGTTCTTGTACAAATCAAGTTGGAAGACACAAGAGGAGTTCGTGTATGAGGAGATGTGTGCCAACTTCCATAGTTTTTGCAAGCAAAGTTATTAATGGAAGGGCACAAAGGCAGCCATGTCTCCACATCCCTCCTCTTTGTAAAGATTTCAAGACCTTTCAAGACGCATTGATGAAGGAAAAAGCCAGTATAGCCTACCATATGATCGTGTGCCCGATCGTGTGGCCTTAAGAGGAGATTGTTTATCATCGCGTTTTGTGGAAATCATCATGGCGAAAGTCTCTGTAGCGTGATTACGTGAGACGACTCATCGTAGCAGAATTACTGTTCACGGTCGTGTGGAAATCACTGTAGCGACCGCGTGGAAATTCCTGCAGTCCACGCGGGCGCGTGGGGGCACGTGACAGACGCGTTGTGAGGCCTATAAATAGCCCGTTTTGCCCTATTCTTTCTCATCTTTTTGTGCGGCTCTTGAGGGGTGAGACGGCTAGGGGTTTGGAGAGGAGGTCTTTGCGGCTTTGGAGGCGCTTCGTCACCAACTTTGATCGATTCCTCCTCCGTCATAGCATCAAGGAAGCCACCCGGTGAACCCTAGCTTCGGAGTGGGTCCTTCAAGGCGTCGAAGCTCTCCATCAAGGCCATCGGTTCATACATAAGGGGTTTATTTCTATGGTTTTAATGTACTTTCATTCATTGATGGTGTGTTTTTGTATGTTGCTCCATGGAGGGCTAAAACCCTAGAGGGTATTTGGGCTTGTGAACCCTAGGATTCTCATCTTTTGTGGATTTGCTTTTGTGTTTCTATTTAATCCGAGTTTGATTAAGTTTCATTCTTGATTGTTTAATGCTTGCTTGCCTTATTGATCTTATGGTTATTTGGTTTGCATGATTTGTTGCCTTGGTGGGAGAGAGATCTCCATTAGGGTTAGAACCTCAAGATTGAAGAGGGTTGAGAGGGTGAATCATGAGATAGTGAAGTATCCCCTTTCCCCTCCGATTGGTGTATTCTATCTCCATTCCCTAAGCTCTATGCAACCATATTTGGTGGGAGGCGTGAGATTGCTCGATTTCTCCTCGGGACCTTGTAGGGGGTTAGGATCCTTCGCGGGAATTAGGGGTTGGATCAATCTTTAGGAATTGGATACACGGTTTGGAATCCCTAGAGTGCTTTTGCGGTCATATGTGGTGTGAGGTGTTGAGATTGAGCGATTTCTCCACGGGACCTCGTGAGGGGACTAGTATCGGTGATCTAGAGATAGACCCGATTATGTTTGGATTTCCACGACTTAACTTACTCATCATAGAAACACTTTGCTTATCCGGTACCTAATACACGAATCCTAGGGGAGCAATGCCCGAATACCCCACTTTTTACTTGATTGAGATTCTTCCTCCATTTTACCCTTGCATATTAGTCTCCGGTGTTCATCTCTTCGCACATTAGATCACCACACTATCCCATTATCATTAGGCTAGATAGCGAGAGAAGAAGTTAGTACTAGTAGCCACTGTTCCTGTGGATTCGACTACCCGACTCACGGGTATTTATTACTTCGACACCCGTGCACTTGCGGTACACACACGCATATTCGGACGTGTCAGAAGACCATGGGGCTATCGGGTTTCCAACAACAGCAACAAGCCCCTCAAGTGGAAAACAGAATTTCAGGCTTGGATACCCTAATGACGGATTTGGAGAAGCACTTGGCTAGATTTGTTCAATCGGCAAATACAAGGTTTGAATCAGTCGAGGCTACACTTCGCAACCACACCACCTCCTTGCACAACCTTGAAAATCAAGTGGGACAAATTACGAAGTCTCTCTCCGAAAGGCCACATGGAAGTTTACCAAGCAACACAGAAACCAATCCTAGAGAACATGTGAATGCGATCACTTTGAGAAGTGGTCATGAGGTTGAAGGAAGGCTTCCGAGTGAAAAGCCGAAAGAACACGCACCCGATGTTGTAGAGGTTGAGAAGGAAGTAAACAAAGAGAAAGAGGTGGCACCCCCACCATTCAAGACAAGAATCCCTTATCCCTCTAGATTGAAGAATGACCAAGGGGATGAACAGTATAAGAAGTTCCTGAGTCTGTTCAAGCAACTCCACATCAATATTCCTTTTGTAGAGGCATTGGCTCAAATGCCTAAGTACGCGAAGTTCCTAAAAGACCTATTGACCAATAAGAGAAAATTGGAGGAGAGTGCTTCAGTGGTCATAGATGCTTCATGCTCGGCGGTGTTGGAAAAGAACATGCCGAACAAGAAGAAAGACCCGGGAACCTTCATCATTCCTTGTAACATCGACAACTTAGGTGAGGAAATGCCATTGGCGGATTCAGGGGCAAGTATCAACGTCATCCTATATACTTTATTCCAAAAGCTAGGCTTAGGAGAGCCTAGGCCTACTCGGATGACTTTACAATAGGCGGACCGAACGGTATGACATCCGAGAGGCATCATTGAAAATGTGCTTGTCAAGATGGACAAGTACGTTTTTCCGGTTGACTTTGTAGTGCTAGATGTCGATGAGGATGCGGATGTACCCTTGATACTTGGGAAACCATTCTTGCGGACTTCCAAAGCATTGATTGACATGGACGGCGGAGAGCTCACATTGAGAGTTGGAGATGACAAGCTCACATACCGCCTTGCTGAAGCCATGCGGCATTCTCTTGATTTCGATGACACTTTATATTTTCTAGACACTATTGATGAGCTTGTTGATGAATATGTGCAGGATTTGAACAACCCGGATCCATATGAAGGTTTGTTCCACCAAGAGAAGAGCAATGAAGAAGTAATGATGCTTGGTTCGACTGGAGAAGAAACATCTACCCCGGGGATCTTGAAGAAGGTGCTCCGGAAAATGAAGAGGGCTCGGAGACACCACCGAAAATGCTCCAAGATTGTTGGAGACGTAGATGAGCCAAGGAAGTTGGACGAACCATTGCTAGGTGGTCCGAAGCCCGAGAGTACACCCTCTACCCTCAAGAGATTTTGCTCATCATGCTTTCAAGATATGGGTAAGAGGGCAACCTTCATTTATGAACCCCCGTGAGGTAAGAAAGATACTTCAAGCTTAGTGATGTTAAACAAGCGCTTCTTGGGAGGCAACCCAAGTGTTTATTGTTCTCGCACATTTTAGTTTAGTTTGTTTTCATGAATAAAGCGTTAAGTGTTGGTGTTTCAATTTTTTAAGTGCTTGTCTTTCGCGATTTTGTTGTGGGATTTTTAAAAAGTATTCATTGTGTGTTTTGTTGAGAATTGGCGAAGTCTGGTTATTTGAGTTCTATTTCGTGTTTTTATCTAGTAAATTTTGCATAATATAGCAGGCTCTGAGTGTGTAAACATGTTCAGAATAGTTCTGCAGAGCCTGCATGTTTTTCTAAGTCATCAAGAGAAAACACACGGGCGTGTGGAATTTCCACACGCCTGTGGGTGTATACTGCGAGCTCATCCAGAGAAGGCACAAGGGCGTGCGGCTGCCCCTGTGAACGACCATGAAACTGGCGCACTCCCGTGGGTAATTTGCCCATGGGGGTATAAACTCCTGCAGAGTTGGGCAGATTTTCCCGAGAGCACACAGGGGCGTGGACTCACCCCTGTGGGTGACCTTGTGAACCACACATGGGCGTGGGTAATTTTTGCACGCCCGTGCGAATCTCTGCAGGGTGTTCCCTCCATTCCGAGAAAACATAGGCGCGTGCGGCTGCCCATGTGAGTTGAGCATGTAAACGTCCATGCCAGTGGGGAATTTCCGCACGGGCGTGTGTAAGACTTGATATTTTTCTCGGATGTCCAGGGAAGCCACAGGGGCGTGCGTCTGCCCTTGTGGGTTTGGGGCACGGGCGTGTGTAATTTCCGCACGCCTGTGTGGATGCACTGAACGCCAAAAGTCGCAAGTTCTGTTTAAAAGAGGATGATTCCTCTCCCTCTTCATGACTCCTTTTCATTTGAAAATACTCTCACAATTCTCTCCGAGTCCATAGCATCAGTTTGGTAGGATTTTAGCGAAGTTTTCCGGCCGGCTCTTCATTTTCTCACTCCTCCTCATCGGTAAATCCTTTTTCATCATCTTCTTTGTCAATTCGTATTTTGTATCAATTAATCTGGTTAATAATGCTTCGTTTCTTCAATAGGAATGATAATTTATGTTTAGAACGAAGTTAGAAGTATTACTAAGTTGTATTTTTTGGATTGTTGATGGGTGGCTGTGCGGTTCTCACGCCCCGTGAATCCACACGGGCGTGCGGAAATTCCACACGACCGTGTGGATTTCTACAACATTGTTTTATCAACTTGTTTGATCAATTTCGTTTAAATTTTGTAGATCATGGCACCTAGGTCAAAGAAGCAAGCTGATAAGAGGCCACGTGAGTCATCCCCTGAGCCCGAGGGCATGCGATTTGCGATTCCCGAACATCAGGTCTGTTATGAGCGCTTGTCAAGACTCCGTTTCGGACAGACTCGATTTTTAGAGATGACTATATTACAGAAGCTTCAACAGGAAGATGAGTTTGCCGATGATATCGAGGATCTAGTTTCAGAAGGTGGTTGGCGGCAGTTGCTGACGATTAGAGAGCCAGCCATCCAAGAGTTTACACTTGAGGTGCTATCCTCGTTCGAGTTTGATGGAGCGTATTCGAGCTTCAACATTTTGGATACCATTCAGTTCAGAGTATTTGGACGCCACCATAGCTTGAGCATTACGCAGTTTTCCATCCTACTTGCCTTGTACGAGGAGGCATTCACGAATACAGAGGAGTATGCACAATTGGCTACTGATTATCCTGGAACCTTGACCCCGCAGAGAGCTTACAGAGTACTATGTGGTCAAGGTCAGTACGAGCCAGGAGTGTCCAAGGCCACGTGCCTTTCCCAACCTACATACAGATATTTGCACGGCATCATGAGTAGGTCAGTGAATGGCCGCGGTGACAGTACTGGTGTTTTGAGCCGTCAGGAGCGGCTATACTTATACTCAATGGTAGAGCGCGTACGGATTTATTTAAGGCACATTCTGGCAGAGTACATCAAGCACCAGGGATACTATGCTAGATTGGGAGTGATCTTCTCGGGCCCCTACATTACGAGATTAGTGCTGGGCATGGGTCTCTTGGATTCAATTCGCGGGGCCGAGAAGACGAGTGTACCCACTCCCCTGAGTTTAGAGACTATACGATTGATGGGAATGGTCTGCAGGGTTTGGACAGGGGTTTTTGCTTTAGTCCTACCAGCCCAGAGATAGCTGAGGATGAGGGTGATGAAGCCGGAGCATCTCAGCCTATCCCCGAGCCTCAGCCAGCATCGATGGAGACCGAGGCACCTCCAGCAGCCGAGGAACCACCGCCAGTGCATATGTTTTCACCATCTCGAGCCAATGATCGCTTTGAGAGGCTCAAGAATGCTATAGCAGTGGTCCGAGCTGAGGTTGCCGATATTCGGGCTACAGCAGATCCTAGAGCGAGACGTTGCCTCATCATTTGTCCTGTAGCCGAGGACTCTTTCGAGCCCCGTCGGTTCCTCCAGCACCTCCATCCTCGACCCCGAGACCGGAGGACCCACTATTTTTTTAGCAAAGACGGCAACACCGGAGCCCGAGGCGACTCCGACACTTGACTTTTTCTTTTACTTTCGTGCATTTTACTTTATTCTATTTTCTTGTTTTTAGACTTGTTCACTCAGAAAGGATTTTACCTTCTGAGTTTATGTTATGTTGCATTTACCTAGTTGTATTCATTGCTTCATCTTTTATACACTCGAGTTATTTTTGTTTTTCTTGAGCTTCACTGAACCCTCTCGTGTATGCGTGCAGATGGTCTTGTCATCTTGGGAATTGAGACTTAGTTATGGGCACGGCCAAGGTGCTTCGGCACTTGGTCGTGTGAGCTTCACAACCCGTTGGAATACTACTCCCAATGAATTAGCATCATCAAATGCAACACTAGGAGTCAGGGGAGTATTGTTTTCATTGCTTCTCCCACATCTACTTTTGAATGATATATTTTGAGTGAGCATGCATGTGTACATTGAGGACAATGTACAACTTAAGTGTGTCGGGGAGTTTCATAATGTGCACAACTTTTCTATAGTTTTTGATTGATATATGGTCACATAGCCAATGGCGGTTCACCTTAGTTGCAATGATTGTATTCTTAAGTCTAGGAGAATTGTTAACCTTGAATGTTCTCATGCTCTAGTTCTTGCTTGAATGTTTAGGAATTTTTGCCTGATTTACACTTAGTGCACTACTCACTCTCTGAACTCTATTGGAAACTCATGTTCGATGTTAAAGGGACTAGTTAGGTTTACTTCTTTTACTAAATTCAAAAAGGAACAAAAATAGTTTTTATTGTTTATTTGTATTTGTTGGGTGGAAAGAGCTACCACCTATGAAGTATGAAGCTACTCTCACAAGTCGGATACTAGTTATGCCCTAATGAGAGAAAGAGCTATCTCATAGGATGAGTGAAAGCTACCACTCGGGTCAAAAGAGCTACCACCTCGAAAGTGTTTAAGCCACCTTAGCGGCCACTTTGGAAAGGGCTACCTTAGAGGATGTGTGAAACTACTACCATCTTTTAAAATTTTTGTCACTTTTGTAGATAGATAAGTCCCTTGTACTTAGAACTTTGAGAAGTATATTTTGGGTTTCTTTGAGTGAGTTCACACACATACACGAAATTCAGGTTTGTTGTCCTTTTTTATTCAAGTTTTTAGTTAGAGCATTGATTTTTCGTATTTAGTGTTGAAATTTTCCTTACTTGTAGAATACTTTCTTTGTATGCCTCAATGAACCTAAGGCCAAGCACTTTCAATATTTTCTTCATTGATGCACAATATGTTTTAATGTTTGCTTCAGGATAAGCAAAAGCTTAAGTGTGGGGGAGTTTGATAAGTGCTTATGCGATATGAATGCGAAGTGTTCATTCCGTATGTTGAGCATTACTTTTCTCAGGTGTTTACACTAATATGTGTGTTTTTTTGTTACTTTTATGCAGGTAGGGTTGTGAGGCTGAGTATTAAGGAAATAGGCCAATGTGGATCATAATGCACCTATTTTGGAGGAAATCTCGCTAAGGTTCAAATGCAAAGACATAGGTCAGGTGTGAGATGCTAGAGTGTGTGGCAACCTCCTACATTCAAGTGAGCACATCCATTTGGACGGGTACAAAGGCAGTCACACTCGAGCATTCCAATTTATGCACATAAGAACGAGAGCTCCACCAACATGTATATCATTGAAGAAGCAAGTGATTCACGATGTAAACGTGTGCCCGTTTCCATTACCCCGATGAAAATATGGAATTGGGAAGTTATTCAGGTCAAAGACTGTAGCGGAGCACTACAGCAACAATGTAGCATGTACTGTAGCAGCAATGTTCACAGCCGGCCGAGAAATCAGAGAAATAGAGAATCCACACAAGCGTGTGGAAATTATCCATGGCCGTGTGGAAATTCCGCACGGGCGCGTGTACCATACACGCCCGTGGAGTCGCCCGATTCCAGCCCTATTTAAAGCCGATTCAGCCTCGATTTTGGTATTCTTTTCTCCATCTTTTCCCCAACTTGAGAGAGGGCTTCGGCTAGGGTTTTGAGAGCTATTAGCTAGGTTTTTGGAGAGGTTTTACGGCTCCGATATCGCGCGTCGTTTGGAAAAAGGTTATTGGGAGAGCTTTCGTCGGCATAGATCCGGCGAAGTGTATCCTAGGCCGGACAAAGGATCCCTTGCGATGTGTAGAGGACTCTCCACAAGACCATCGACACTACCATCAAGGGGTTTCTTTATGGATTCATTGCTTTTACATTCAATTTCTTTGATTGTACTTAGCTCCATGTAGAGCTAAACCCCTAGTGGGTATTTGGGTGATTGTGAACCCTAGGATGTATTCGTTTCATTGAACTTCTTTATTATGCTTTCAATA
Source organism: Dioscorea cayenensis subsp. rotundata (assembly GCF_009730915.1). Taxonomy (NCBI): domain Eukaryota; kingdom Viridiplantae; phylum Streptophyta; class Magnoliopsida; order Dioscoreales; family Dioscoreaceae; genus Dioscorea; species Dioscorea cayenensis. Next base: position 13,118,727 of record NC_052480.1, on the reverse strand, counting down.
AATTGATGTTTATTGTGAGTTCCAACCTTGAATGCTTGATTGTATGAACATTTCACCTAGAGTGACACTAGGGTTGAGAGTTCTTGTTGGTAACCTTGTGAGTGAGTGACACACCACGAGCTTTAGACAAAGCTAGGTTGGAGAAGGTTGAGAGGGTGAGTCGAGAGGTACAAGAGCGTCCCTTTTCTCCTCCGACGTGATAGATTCTATCTCAGTTCCTCGAGTTCTTTGCAGCCATAATACAGTGAATGGTCTAAGGGATGAATCTCCGCTGGGGCTTAGTTGCGCGTGCAACGGAGTGAAGCGTTGAGTGGATTTTAGTATCTAGGGCTTAATTGTGGTTAGGGACCTTCCGCCTGGACCAAAGGGTTAGGTCTATAATTAGGAAGAGATTTATCACCTGGAATCCCTAGAGCTCATTGCAACTTTATTCGAGTGTGAGGTTGAGAGGTTATTTAATCTCTCCTCCTCGACATGAATAGAGTTAGGCATAGTTGACTTTAGATTTGGGACTATGTATGTAAGGATTTCCATGACTCACCATTGTATTGATTAGGAAGCATAATAGAGAGTTCTTGCACTTGAAGCGATTATCCTAGGTGAAGCATCATTCGAGTACCCCATCTTTATCGATTGCCTTCCCTCCTCCTTACTTTTGCTCTCTTACTTGTTGCTTTTAATTGTTGAGAATTGAATCATTGTCACACTTATCATTGTTGATATTCCACATAGCTAAGAATAGAATTAAGTGTCTTTACTCCCTACTCCCTGTGGATTCGATACCCGCTCACCCGGGATTATTACTTCGACAAACCCGTGCACTTGCGGGATATACGCAAGGGGATCTTGTCAATTTCATTGGTTTATCTTTTATATACTCGAGTTGTTTTTGTTATTAAGCTTCACTAAATCCCCCTTGTGTATGCATGCAGATGGTCTTGTCAGAATGGGAATTGAGAACTAGTCATAGACACGGCCAAGGTATTTTACACTCCCAAGGATTTAGCTCCATCAAACGCACCACTAGGAGTCAGAGGAGTACTGTTTTAATTACCCACTCCCACATATATTCTTGATTATTATACTTCTTAATGCTTGCATGTGTACATTGAGGGCAATGTACAACTTAGGTGTGGTGGGGTTTGGGAGTCACATTGCACATGTACTTTACATAAGTTTTGACTAAACATATATGAAGGAGACGAGACTACTCCACAATACCATTGACATCACTACTGAGGGAATTTTCCTATGGATTATGTTTTTTACTTTGATTTTATGATTGATTATATCTTGCTCCATGGAGAGCTAAACCCCCTAGTGGGTACTTGGATTTGTGAACCCTAGGATGTATTTGTTTCATTAACTCTCTATTACGCTTTCCTAAATTGATTTTTTAATTGAGTTCAAATCTTGAATGCTTGTTGAATGATTCTCCCTTAGAGTGACACTAGGGTTGAGATTTCACTTTGGTAATCCTTGTGAGTCAGTGACACACCATGAGGGTTAGACAATGCTAGATTGGAGTGGGTTGAGAGGGTGAGTCGAGAGGTAGTGGAGTGTCCCCTTTCCCCTCCAATATGATTTATCCTATCTCTATTTAATAGACTTCTTTGCAGTTGCAATAGAGTGAAGTACTAGATGATGAACTCCGCTGGGGCTTAGTTGCGTGATCAACCGAGTGAAGCGTTGAAGTGACTAGGGGCATTTCACATGGACCAAAGAGCTTGGTCTACATATAGGAATAGGGTTTATCACATTGAATCCCTAGAACTCCATGTAACTTTATACAGTGTGAGGTGTTGAGACTGTTTGATTTCTCCGCTAGGGCATAGTACAGAGTTAGTCACGGTTGACCTCAAATTTGGAACCATGTATTGTAGGATTGACAATGTCCCCTTGCGTATATCCCGCAAGTGCACGGGTTTGTCGAAGTAATAATCCCGGGTGAGCGGGTATCGAATCAACAGGGAGTAGGGAATAAAAATACTTAATTCGATTCTAAGCTATGTAAAAAATCAATGATAATGAGTGTGATAATGATTCAATTCTCAACAGTAAAAGCAACAAGAAAGAGAGCAAAAGTAAAAAAGGGGGTAAGGCAATCGATAAAGATGTGGTACCCGGATAATACTCCACCTAGGATAATTGTTTCAAGTGCAAGAACCCTCTATTATGATTTCTAATCAATGCAATGGTGAGTCGTGGAAATCCTTAATTACATAGTCCCAAATCTAAGGTCAACTATGCCTAACTCTATACATGTCTCAGAGGAGAAATCGAATAATCTCAACACCTCGCACTCGCATAGAGTTGCAATGAGCTCTAGGGATTCCAAGTGATAAATCTCTTCCTAATTATAGACCTAACCCTTTGGTCCGGTGGAAGGTCCCTAACCACAATTGAGCCCCTAGATACTACGATCACCTCAACGCTTCACTCCATTGCACGCCGCAACTAAGCCCCCAGTGGAAGTTCATCCCTTAGACCATTCACTCTATTATGGCAGCAAAGAACTCGAGGAATGGAGGTAGAATCTATCACGCCGGGAGGGGAAAAGGGACGCCCTCTGCACTCTCAACTCACCCTCTCAACCCCGTCCAACCTAGCTTTTGTCTAGCAGCTCGTGGTGTGTCACTCACTCACAAGGTTACCAACAAGAACTCTCAACCCTAGTGTCACTCTAGGGGAAATGTTCATACAATCAAGAATTCAAGATTGGAACTCACAATAAACATCAATTTATTGAAAGCATAATAAAGAGGTTCAAAGAAACAAATACATCTTAGGGTTCACAATACCCGAGTACCCACTAGGGGTTTAGCTCTCCATGGAGCTACGTACAATCAAAGAAATAGAATGTAAAAGCAATGAATCCATAAAGAAACCCCCTCGATAGTCATGTTAATGGTCTTGTGGAAAGTCCTCTACTCGTCATCCAAGGATTCCCTCGTCCGGTATAGGATACGCCTCGACGGAAACTCCCCTACCAACCTTCTTCCTAAGAATGACGATGTCGGAGCCATAGAACATCTCCAATACCTTGGCCAATACCACTCGAAACCCTAGCTGAAGCCCTCTCTCAAGTTGGGGAAAAGATGGAGAAAAGAATACCAAAATCGGGGCTGAATCGGCTTTAAATAGGGCTGGAATCGGGCGACTACACGGGCGTCGATGCTCCACACGCCCGTGTGGAATTTCCACACGGGCGTTGATAATTTCCACACGCCCGTGTGGATTCTCTATTTCTCTGGTTTCTCGACCGGCTGTGGATAATTTCCTCTCAAGTTTTTAGCGCCGTTGCCGGGGAAGTAGGCGTTTAGAGATACTTTGCACTTTCCTATCTTAGCTATTCATTCATTCATTCTATTTCACATCTTCTTATTCTATCATCATTCTGATTTGTTTTCTTTCTTTTGGTGCAACATCAGGTTATAACCCGAGGGAACCCTTCGATACTAGTTGAAGGTGATCCTGAACTTGAATGTACATTCAGAAGAAGGGGAAAAGAACCTGTGCAAGAACCATCCAATCAAGCTGAAATAGAAGTTGAAGGGTCAGATAACATGGCAGAACAGAATGAGCTAGACAGAACACTTTCCAATTATGCTAGACCCTCAATTTTGGGCACACAATCGAGTATTGCACGACCCCGATCACAGCTCTGAATTTTGTGCTAAAGTCAGCATTCATCCAGATGGTTCAGTAGTCAGCAAATTTTAATGGTTTGGCCGATGAGGATCCAAACAACCACATCGAGAACTTCTTAGAAATTTGTGATATGCTGAAGATCAATGGTGTATCGAATGATGCTATCAGATTGAGAGCTTTCCCATTCTCTCTCAAGGGAAGAACCAAGCAGTGGCTTCATTCCTTGCCAAAAGTATCCATCACAACTTGGAATGAGATGGTCAAAACCTTCCTTATAAGGTACTTTCCTTCGGGGAAGTTGGCAAGGCGTCATTTGTTCAGATGGATCTTGAATCATTGTTTGAGACATGGGAGCATTTCAAGGACCTTTTGCGGAAGTGCCCACAACACGGGTTCTCTGAATGGATGATCATTCAAACTTTTTATAATTGGTTTAATCCAAGTACAAGACAACTATTAGATGCCACCACCGGAGGTACAATGGGGATTAAGACCCCTGATGAAGCCTGACAGTTAGTAGAAGACATGTCCATGAACAAGTACCAGTGCAACACACTGGAAAGGAAAAAAGTTAGTGGGCTCCATGAAATAGATGCATTTACTTCTTTAGTGGCCCAAGTGGAATCATTGAGTAAGAAGTTAGACCTTGTAATTTGTAATAGAGCAGCGGCCATGACTACTTGCACCGAGTGTGGGGGAGGTCATGGTCTGTCTGATTGTCCTATTTCTATTGGCACTACATCTTCAGCGGAGCAAGTTGACTTTTTGGGTAATGCAATGAGCAACCAAGGTATTCCATATAGCAATACCTACAACCCGGGTTGGAAGAGTCACCCTAACTTTTCATGGAGCAACCAAGGGCAGCAAAAGGCCATGGCACCATCGGGTATCAAACAACAATAAGCCCTGAACATGGAGAATAGTGTTTCAGGCTTGGAGACAAGGATAACCGACTTAGAGAAAGCCTTGACTAGATTTGTACAATTATCGGAGACACGGTTTCAATCAGTTGAGGTTACACTTTGCAACCACATTGCCTCATTGTATAATCTAGAGAATCAATTGGGGCAAATCTCAAAGTCTCTATCGAAGAGACCACAAGGAAGCTTACCAAGTCACACCAAGACCAATCCACGGGAACATGTTAAAGCGATCTCTTTGACAAGTGGTTGTGAGGTCGAGGGTAAGCTTCCAAGTGAGATGACCAATGTTGAAGCACCCGAGGTCATGGAGGTTGAGGAAAGAGCAAACAAAGAGAAGGAGATGGTATCCCCACCTTACAAGCCATGAATTCCTTACCTCTCGAAATTGAAGAACGACCAAACCGATGAGCATTGTAAGAAGTTTTTGTGTTTGTTTAAGCAATTACACATAAGCATTCCTTTTATTGAGGCATTATCCCAAATGCCTAGGTATGCGAAGTTCTTGAAGGATTTATTGACTAACAAAAGGAAATTAGAGGAGAGTGCCTCCGTTATTCTAGATGCCTCTTGCTCGGCTATTTTATAAAAGAATATGCTGAATAAGAAAAAAGACCCAGGAAGCTTTATCATCCTGTACAACATTGCCAATTTGGGTGAAGAGATGGCATTGCCAGACTCTGGGGCTAGTATCAACGTCATTCCATATTCTTTCTTTCAGAAGCTTGGCTTGGGATAGCCAAGGCCCAGTTAGATGACATCACAGTTGGCGGATCGAATGGTGAGACATCCGAGGGGCATCATTGAAGATGTGCTTATCAAGGATGACAAGTACATATTTCCTATATAGTTTGTAGTGTTGGATGTTGATGAGGATGCGAATGTTCCTTTGATACTTGGGAGACCATTCTTGCGCACTTCCAAGGCATTGATCGAAATGGACGGTGGGGAGTTGACTTTAAGCGTGGGTGATGACAAGTTGACCTACAGCCTCGCCGAAGCCATGCGACATTCTCTTGACTTTGATGATACTCTTTATTTTCTTGACACTACAGATGAACTGATTGATGAATATGTGGAGGAAATGTTGAATCCAGACCAGTACCAAGGGTTGCTAGACCAAGAGGTGTGATGTGAGATCCGCAAGCGTACAGAGTCGTCAAGTAATACCTCTCGTGCGAGCACGAGAGGGTCGTATTCTCTGGGTCCAAGGATCTACCCTTACTTCCTCTTCGCGTATTGTCTAGCTGAAAGATTCGAAGGGGTTCTCTAATCTATTAATTAAAATGAAAGAACTACAAGTCGAGTCTAAAACAAGGCAAGGGTATAAAATCAAGGGAAAGAAATGGTCACGGATGCGGATTCCCTAGGGGCTACTAAAGTGTAAAGGATGCTAAGAATGTCATGCAATTGAGGGTTTGGACCTAAAGATTTCCTAAATTAGATCAACCCGATGGTCACGGTAATTGAGCCCTAATCCGGTATAAGTATTGATACGGAATTTCTTCCAATCAAATCCTCATACGATTCCATTAACAAAGGGGGAAATCTCTAATTAGAGCCGAAACACAACTTGGTCTAGCCCTAATGTTGGAGGGGTACAAAATACCCGATTGTCATGGTGTATTCGTACATGAATCCCTTCTAAACTTGGTGTGTCTAGTACAAGGGCGATGGTCACGCTACCAAGTACAACCCAAGAGTTGGTTTACAGAGTTCTCATGTAAGCAACACATCAAATGCACCAAGAATGAATCACAAACACACAACAATTGGTATAGACAAAATTAGATCATCCAAATACACAAGTTCACCCCAAGGTTCAATGGCATCCGGTGACCTTGGGATCTACTCATCCATGCAAACAAATACAAACAATAGGTCCATGAAAACAACTACAAATGGCATAAGAGAATTCCCTCAAATAATAGAAGTGAGACGACAAGCTAAGTGAGGTGGGAAGCTTCCACGGACATCGCGATCAGGGCGGCTTCCCTTGTAGTCTACAACCTTCCAAAGAAGAGATCGATGAAGATTTAGCCAAAATATGCTTCTCCCTTTGATTTCCCTTCACCAAAACGTGTGATCTTGCCTCCTATGAACTGGTGGAAGTCAGCTCCAAGAACTCCCCCCAAAAGCTTTCTCCAAATATGTCGTTCCTTTACCCTAGAAATTCAGTCCAATATATACACCGTCAGGTCCATACGGGCTCCATGCGGGCACATGGGGCCCGTGAAGCTCACTGTCGTTTTGCCGAGAAAATGTGTCGGTGCTGCAGTACTCAGCTACAGTGTTTTCACTAAGTCTTTTTGCTGTAGTGCTAGGAGTTGTGAATTTCTAGCAAACCTCACGGGCACTGATGCGGGCACATGGACCCCATGAAGCTCACAGCCGAATGCCCCGTAGCATGAATAGTGACTGACAAGGTCCCCTTGTGTATATCCCATAAGTGCGCGGGTTTGTCAAAGAAATAATCCCGGGTGAGCGGGTATCGAATCCACAGGGAGTAGGGAGTAAAGACACTTAATTCGATTCTTAGCTATGTGGAATATCAATAGTGATAAGTGTGACAATGATTCAATTCTCAACAATTAAAAGCAACAAGTAAGAGAGCAAAAGTAAGGAGGAGGTTAGGCAATCGATAAAGATGGGGTACTCGGATGATGCTTCACCTAGGATAATCACTTCAAGTGCAAGAAATCTCAATTATGCTTCCTAATCAATGCAATGGTGAGTCATGGAAATTCTTACATACATAGTCCCAAATCTAAGGTCAACTATGCCTAACTCTATTCATGCCCCGGAGGAGAGTTTAAATAACCTCTTAACCTCGCACTCGAATAAGGTTGCAATGAGTTCTAGGGATTCCAGTTGATAAATCTCTTTCTAATTATAGACCTAACCCTTTGGTCCAGGCGGAAGGTCCCTAACCACAATTAAACCCTAGATACTAAGATCCCCTCAACGCTTCACTATGTTGCATGCGCAACTATGCCCCAGTGAAGATTCAACCCTTAGACCATTCACTCTTTTATGCCCGCAAAGAACTTGAGGAACGGAGGTAGAATCTATCACGTCGGAGGGGAAAGGGGACGCTCTTGTACCTCTCGACTCACCCTCTCAACCCTCTCCAACCTAGCTTTGTCTAACCCTCGTGGTGTGTCACTCACTCACATGGTTACCAACACGAACTCTCACCCCTAGTGTTACTCTAGGGTAAAAGTTCATACAATCAAGATTTCAAGGTTGGAACTCACAATAAACATCAATTTATTGAAAGCATAATAAAGAAGTTCAATGAAACGAATACATCCTAGGGTTCACAATCACCCAAGTACCCACTAGGGGTTTAGCTCTCCATGGAGCTAAGTACAATCAAAGAAATCGAATGTAAAAGCAATGAATCCATAAAAAAAACCCCTTGATGGTCATGTCGATGGTCTTGTGGAGAGTCCTCTACTCGTCGCAAGGGATCCTTTGTCCGGCCTAGGATACACCTCGCCGGATCTATGCCGACGAAAGCTCTCCCAATAAGTTTCTTCCAAATGATGCGCGATGTTGGAGCCATAAAACCTCTCCAGAAACCTAGCCAATACCCCTCAAAACCCTAGCCGAAGCCCTCTCGCAAGTTGGGGAAAAGATGGAGAAAAAAATACCAAAATCGGGTCTGAATTGGCTTTAAATAGGGCTAGAATCGGGTGACTACACGGGCGTGGATGCTTCACGTGCCTGTGGGGAATTTTCACACGCCCGTGTGGATTCTCTGAAACTGTCATTTTCGGCCGCCTGTGAACAGTAATTACTACAGTGTTCGCTACAATGATTTTGCAACAGTAACCTGCTACAGTACTATGCCAAAAATACTCCCGAATCCACTTTTCATCGAGGTAACATAAACGGGCACACGTTTATGCTGTGCATCGCTTTGCTTCTTCAATGACGGATAAGTTGATGAAGATCTTGTTTTATGTGCATAAGTCGGAATGCTTGAGTGTGACTGCACTTGTGCCCCTCCAAATGGTTGTGCAAACTCAAATACGGGGAGGTTAGCACACACTCTAGCATCTCGCACCCGACTTATATCTTCGCGTTTGAACCTTAGAAAGATTTCCTCCAAAATCGGTGCATTGTGATCCACATTGGCTTCTTTCGTTCATAATTGGTTTCGCAACCCTACCTGCATAAAAGTAACATAAAAACACACATATTAATGTAAAATTCTGAGAAAAGTAATGCTCAACATAAGGAAAGAATGCTTCGCATTCATATCACACAAGCACTTATCAGTGAGTCCGCTACAGTCCCTGCTACAGTGCTGGAACCCCAAAAATGCCGTTTTTGGTGTCGAATTCATCCAATTTGCATTTTTTACCTTCGTTCGGCTCTTTTCAGATCTGTAACACCGAAATAACAAATTTAGACTTAAACGGGCATCAATTCATTAAAATATACAAAAGTAATACAAGATTAATACTTATAAAATATGTACATTTAGGCGTTTATCAAGGTGGAAAACAAAGAAATAATGATGCTTGGTCTAGAGGAGAAGTACCATCTACCACGGGGATTGTGAAGAAGGTGCTCTAGAAGATGAAGCGGGCGAGGAGACGCCACAAGAAATTCCACAATTCTGTTGGGGATGCACAAGAATGGAACAAGGGTGACGGACCCTCATGTGGTGACCAGCCCAACAACTCCCACTCTATCTTCACAAGGTTTTGTTCATCGTGCTTCCAAGTTATGGGTAAGAGGGAAACTTTCATCTATGAGCCCCCGTGAGGTAAGACAAGGTACGTCAAGCTAAGTGACGTTAAACAAGAGCTTCTTGGGAGGCAACCCAAGTATTTACTATTTTTCTAGTTGTTAGTTTAGTGTTTGCATGAATAAGACTTTGAGTGTTGGTGTCTATATGTTTTAATGTGTTGCTGTGATTTTCTTAAGGATTATTTGGTGTTATCGTGTGCTTTAATGTGTTTGGTGAAGTTTTTGGTCGTGCGAGCTAGTTTCTCATGTTTTTGTTAGTAAAGTTTGCATGATAGGGCAGGCTCTGAGTGTATTTGCATGTTTAGGAATTTTCTGCAGAGCCTGTAGAGATTTTAAGGCATCCAGAAAAAATGCACGGGCGTGTGGAATTTCCACATGCCCGCGGGTCTCTACTATTAGCTTGTCAAGAGAAGGCACAGGGGCTTCGACTCGCCCTTGTGAATGACCTTGTGACATTCACATGCCCGTGGGTAATTTTTGCAAGGGCATGTATCTTCCTGCAGAGATGTAGAGATTTTTCTAGAGAGCACACCGGGACGTGGACTCGCCCCTGTGGGTGACCTTGTGATAAGTGCTTGAGTAGACATATTTTTAATATATGTTTTACATGCATTGAGCATCATTTTTACTGTAGTTTATGTCTCATATTGTGTATTTGGTGTTCTTTTATGGATATAGGTTGTGAATGCCTTGAAGAGTAAAAAGGAAGCAAAGATAGGCTATAAAGACACAATGTTGGGAGTTCTTGTTCAATTCAAGGACCAAGACACGAGAGCAGTTCATAAACATGGAGATGTGTGCCAACTTCCAAGAAGATTCAAGTCAATTCACTAGTTGGAAGGGCACAAAGGCAGCCACATCTTCATGTTCCTTCTCTTTGTGAAGATTGCAAGACCTCTCAAAGATACATCGATGAAGAAAAGTTTTATAGCCTACCACATGGACGTGTGCCCGGACATGTGGCCTCAAGAGAAGAGTGTTTGGACCGCGTTTCGTGAAATCTTACTGTAGAAATCTTGCTGTAGCAACTTCACTGTAGTGAAACTACTGTTCACGCGCCGCGTGGAAATTCCGCGCACCCGCGTGGAAATTCCGCGCACCCCACGCGGGCGCGTGGAAAATCCACACGGGCGCGTGAGGGCACGTGACAGACGCGATCTAAGGCCTATAAATAGCCGTTTTTCCCTATTCTTTCTTATCTTTTGTGCGGCTCTTGAGGGGTGAGACGGCTAGGGTTTGTAGAGGAGGTCTTTGCGGCTTTGGAGGCGCTTCGTCACCAACTTTGATCGATTCCACCTCCGTCATAGCATCAAGGAAGCCACCGGTGAACCTAGCTGCAGAGTGGGTCCTTCAAGACGTCGAAGCTCTCCATCAAGGCCATCAGTTCATATATAAGGGGGTTTATTTCTTTGGTTTTAATGTACTTTCATTCATTGATGGTGTGTTTTGTATGTTGCTCCATGGAGAGCTAAAATTCTAGAGGGTATTTGGGCTTGTGAACCCTAGGATTCTCATCTTTTGTGGATTTGCTTTGTGTTTCTATTTAATCCGAGTTTGATTAAGTTTCATTCTTGATTGTTTAATGCTTGCTTGGCTTATTGATCTTATGGTTATTTGGTTTGCATGATTTGTTGCCTTGGTGGGAGAGAGATCTCCATTAGGGTTAGAACCTCAAGATTGAAGAGGGTTGAGAGGGTGAGTCATGAGATAGTGAAGTGTCCCCTTTCACCTCCGATTGGTGTATTCTATCTCCATTCCCTAAGCTCTATGCAACCATATTTGGTGGGAGGCATGAGATTGCTTGATTTCTCCACCGGGACCTTGTAGGGGGTTAGGATCCTTCGCCGGGAATTAGGGTTGGATTAATCTTTAGGAATTGGATACACAGTTTGGAATCCCTAGAGTGCTTTGCGGTCATATGTGGTGTGAGGTGTTGAGATTGAGCGATTTCTCCACCGGGACCTCGTAGGGGACTAGTATCGGTAATCTAGAGATAGACCCGATTATGTTTGGATTTCCATGATTTAACTTACTCATGATAGAAACACTTTGCTTATCCGGTACCTAATACCTGAATCCTAGGGGAGCATTGCCCGAATACCCCACTTTTACTTATTGAGATTCTCCATCCATTTTACCCTTGCATATTCGTCTCCGGTGTTCATCTCTTCGCACATTAGATCACCACACTATCCCATTATCATTAGGCTAGATAGCAGAGAAGAAGTTAGTACTAGTAGCCCTGTTCCCTGTGGATTCGACTACCCGACTCACCGGGTATTTATTACTTCAACACCCGTGCACTTGCGGTACACACACGCATATTCGTAAGTGTCACCTTGTGACAAACACACAGGCATGGGTGTTTTCTTCACGCTTGTGTGGATGGCTCTCTCATC